>NC_089784.1:3738003-3845503 GCF_040412425.1 Macrobrachium rosenbergii | reverse complement strand
TATATATATATATATATATACATGTATATATACACATGTATATATATATATATCGATAGTTAAATAGGTAGACAGAAAGATAGGTTTTGATTGCTCAAGATAGATGTCATCATTTAAGATATTTTTTGCCATTAATTTCGGAGACAGCGTATTGTTATAATTCCGATACATTTCCATGCTTACAGTTATAATTCAAAATTAATGTCCTGAAAACTTGGCTAAATTTCATTTTGAAAATACGGATGTTAACGCCTGGAGATCGTGTCATTGATTTCAAGTTATTCGTTTTTTTCTTCTTGAATTTTGGCAAGATTCACACTACCGCAAACTGATTATTCCAGATTAAATGGGTACACAAGTGGATAGTGGACGGCTGGTTATGGGACAAATCTATTCGCTGTTTTCTCTGGCCTGTTCGCGATTGCTATCCAACAACATTAGTTTTCATTTTCTCCTTAGTGTTTTTCCTCCAAGCTCATCTTCTCTCTCTCTCTCTCTCTCTCTCTCTCTCTCTCTCTCTCTCTCTCTCTCTCTCTCTCTCTATATATATATATATGTATATATATATATATATATATATATATATATATATATATATATATATATATATATATATATATATATATATATATATATATATAATGTATGTATGTGTATATATATATATATATATATATATATATATATATATATATATATATATATATATATATATGTGTATATATATATATATATATATATATATATATATATATATATATATATATATATATATATATAGAAAGATAGATTGATGGATGGAGGATGCCCGTAAACGCACTAATTTTCTTATACTTATATATATATATATATATATACATACATATATATATATATATATATATATGTATGTATGTGTATATGTATGCATGTACACGCGTACTACAAGAATCAGAGAAACTCGTAATGATATTCCTCCACACTATACAATTCACATTCGACTTTCAGAGGACGACTAATAAACGTTATTTATTCATTAACGATAAAACCCAGCTCCTCACATTCATCGGAAACCTCCGACGCATTGCAGCATTCCTGAAGGATCGCTCCGAGATTTTTCAACCCCGTCCGGCCAATAACATGAATTCTTTACAAATTATTAACCGCGGGTGGACATTTCAGTTAGAATTGTAATCTTCTTTATTTTGTTGATTAAGATACCGACGCACTTCCAGGCATGTGGATTGACATATGCGCTATATATACGTCTGTAATTATTTATTTGTGGATCTGTGAGCGCACGCATGCACGTTATGTATACGTATACGTGCCAGTAATACCTCGTCTTTAATTGTATTTTTGGGCTTGACGTGAAAACTTACTTGAGTCAATTCATGCCTCTAAAGGTACTGTATGTTTTTGGGTACGTATTTATGGGTGTATGCTTACATACACACACGCATTATGCATATAGGCGGATGAATTTAATCTCCAGTAGTTTTATAAATTGTAAAACTGACTTACAAACTCTTACGGGCATTGGTACATGTTTGTACATATATTTTAGGCATGTATATTTTGTACATATATTTTAGGCAAATATTTGTGTGTATATGCATACATATACACATGATGTGCACAGAAATATAAATAAACTACATTTTATCACGATGTTTGGTAATCTTGCCAACAAAATGCCTCCAGTGATTTTTTAATATAATATATATAATATATATATATATATATATATATATATATATATATATATATATATATATATATATATATATATATAGAGAGAGAGAGAGAGAGAGAGAGAGAGAGAGAGAGAGAGAGAGAGAGAGAGAGAGAGAGAGAGAGAATTGCATAGATAGTTGATTTGTTGTGGGACTGACGGATACTAAGTGGTAATTAGTTTTATCAAAAAAAAGAAACAATCTTGCTGATGAATTCTGATTAACGATGATCTTGATCTTATGTTGTATAAAATCAATGAAATGATCCGACTTAGTTAGCTTTTGTTAGTACTGCACTGTCATCATCAGAATTACCATCATTTGAACTATAATCATTATCGTTTTTACAGTGAGCTTTGTTGTATATCCAGAAGGTCGCAGTAGAGGCTGGAAATTCAAAATGTTTATCTTTCTTTTTTCTTTTTTCTGATCGAAGACCAAATCCAAAGGGCGACTTTAGCAGCGGCGCAGAGCGGAGAGAGCTCGTTCGTCCCATAAATTATTTTTCCCAGTCCGTTGGGGCATTCCTCAAACACCGGATTCTTACGACAAAACGGGGAGCGGGCGTCGGGGGGGAGGGGAAGGGGTAAGGGGAAGGATATGGAGAGGAGTTGGGCGTAATAAAGATTCCTGATTTATGTGGATGGCTCAGGGGCGAACGCTCATTGAATACCTTTGATGATGTCGTCAGAAAACCGAAAGGTGATTACGATCCTGTAATGTCGGCGGGAACGTTGATGACCGTCGCTAGATGGCTCCCGCCTCGTTCGGGGCCAACTCTGAACTCCGGCGTTCACGAATCCTCGGGTTGTGGTGGTGGGGGGGGGGCGGCTTGGACCCATTTAGCAACTGGGCTGACAAACGCATGAGGCCGCATTTGCATTATTGCCTGATTATCAGAGGACCTGTATACGTCGTATGATGGATCTGCCAATCTCCCCCACCATCATCAATTCAAATGCGTGTAACATTAAGCGACGCCACCCGAGGACTAAGTGATCTTGCGCTCGGAAGTTTTGGCCATATCGTCGTGGCAAACAGAGGAGGGAGATTCAGAAACGGTAAGGGTTGTCGGAAGATGAGTGCAAATGATACATTGAGTCAGCGGATGGGATATCACTTATTAAGAAACCTTACTTTTGCATTCATAATGAGTCAGCTCCCGATGTACAACAAAGCTCATTATTAAACTTTAAAAAGATTAAAGTTGTCGTCTCTTTTCAAGATTTATTTATCGTTGCACATCACATTTTACACTTTTACTAATGGCACCCACCTTTCAGCGACTTTTGAATAGCGTGAACATAACTCAAAATAAATTTCTTAGCGATGATCAGCTAATGATCACGTTTGCAGGACAAGTATAGAAGAATAATGAAGAAATCCTCCATTGGACCTGTGTTCGACTGATTACACGGATATTAAGCTAATCAGTTGGCGAAGAACGCCTTATATACTGTATTTAAATATAACAAGTGATTCCCGCTATCAGGCTATATAAATACGGCTATCCATCTTACGTGGCTAATTGCTGGGAAAATTATGGTTAATTGTTGGTGTTCTTATGGTATCAGTTCAAAGGCTCATGCCCCATCCCAGCCCACATCCGATAAACAGGGATGTTTGTACGTCCTGTAAACGACCATAATTAAAGGGATGTTTGAGCGTTTTGTTAATGACCCTAATTAAAAGAAATGCCACAGACCTTAGGGTCTAGTGTGAGCGGCAATGAGGCACAGTGAAATCCGAGAATCCAGCGAACTGAGTATGCTCTTAATATTTAGAAAGCATAGGTACAGGGAACTCCGGATCAACCGTTACAAACCCGTACTGTACATGTACGCAAACAACTGAACTTGACCCCACATACATAATAGAGATAAATACAATAGCTGAAACACTTCCGTTCTCCCTTTCATACAGGTAGCAAAATGCAGTAATTTAGCCAATACCTTTTCCATAGACCACGCTACGAATCTCTGTGAGATTTAATGGTATATGAATGCTAACATTCTCCTAATCTGCATGATGTACGCCTCGTTTTCGCTAATGAGCAAATACCTAAAATCCAGAGCGTTGATGACTAGATAATGGAGAGTCTAATGTCTGTGTTATTAGAATACCACTAAATGCACGTCGGAAGGTGAGAAAGTCCAAAAGTCGGCAGTCACTCTGCTTGCAGGAGTTTATAAGGAAAGGCGTCCATGCTCCCAGCGAATTTAATTCCGTGAACCACGTTCGTGCTAGACTTCCTGGGCTCCTCGGTGCCAACCATGCTCTCTGTCACAAGGAAGAACATCAGTGTCCAGTGTACTTCATATTGAGAGGGTTCCAGCCTCCTTGGATCTCCTAGGGATTACAGTTTTTCTGAAGAATTGCGGCAGTACTCTCTTGCAACTGCCTTCTTGGGGAATAGTAATCGGAGCTACACAGTCGCAAATTTTGTTTGTCCGTTCCAGACCTCAACCTGGAAGATATGAAGAATGAAGAAGCTACGGAAGTATAACAGGTGTTGCGAGAAAAAAAGTAGATGATACACACACACACACACACGCATATATATATATATATATATATATATATATATATATATATATATATATATATATATATATATATATATATTCATACATCGATAGATGGACAGATAGAGAGGCAGATAGGTCATTTGTGTTTGTTTGGTCCTTTCTTGTCTCGGAAGGTACCCCTGATAGATATATATATATATATATATATATATATATATATAGAGAGAGAGAGAGAGAGAGAGAGAGAGAGAGAGAGAGAGAGAGAGAGAGAGAGAGACCTGACTACCAGCCCTCCACACCCCCAACTTCCCTTCCGTTCTATATCTTTTGTCTCTTCGTGTCATCGGTTGGTCTGAATTCATTGGCCCTTAAAAAACAGACGGAATGCATCCAGAATAGGATAATGAAGGACCTAGATCCTTCTACTTTATGAAACGGAAATGTTTTTAGGGATGGCCGGATAGAAGGAAGAATTCTTGACGTTGAGCGAACTTGAATTACTGAAATGCTTTTCGAGGTATGATGGTCATTCGGTAAGAAACTGGTCATTTGGTATCTAGATGATTTCATTTGCACGAGTTGAGGCGAAGGGCACATGCTTCTCCTTTCATTGTTTGAATAAAATAAGAAAAAAGGTATTTTACAAGTAGATTTTCCCGTGTGAAGATTATACCTTGTGGCATGCAAGTAAGGAACGCTCGTAATCATCAGTTATAGATTTGAAAACATCGCAATTTACACAAGTAAAAAGATGTTTTAAAGCCCTTCCAATGAGCAAACACCCAGTCCCAAACGTCAGTAATCTTTCAAAATAAATCAATCATACAAATATCTATTTCAGGGCATCCCAGCCAGCAGACGCGCGTTTCAAAACATCAACAACTATCCGAAATATGTAAATCAAACCAACGCATCCTACAGGAGCTTCTGCCTAAACAAAAGAAGCATCCTGCCCACTAGCTGTCTGGCACGCCCATATACAGTCAGATGCGAATGCTCTCAGAATTCACTAAATACAGAAACGGCCGCTTCCTCTTTTTTTTTATTTTTTGAAGTAACGCCAAGCTCATATGTTTTAGGAATTCGTCTCCAAAAGATTTATTAAAGAACCCGAAGTCATAGTGCGGGATCTAATCATGTTTTCTGTTCATTACGATGCTCTCCACATATCTTTGCCTAATGCATGGCGCCACTACCCATGTAATGAGTCGCTTATTATCATAGTTTCCGAACATATGTATCATAAACAGTCATACCAAATGGGCTCGCAGGACCCCATCCGAGAACCCACAGTGGCGTGCCAAGAAGAGTCCGCGAAGGACCGTCACCGAAGGACGTTCGTCCTCTCCTTCCAGAACGGCGCCTTCGTACTTATGGAAACCCGCCCCTTGCGTCGCTGGTCCTGTCAGGAGAAGGATTCGGAATCTCGGAGGAATGAGGTTCGTTTGCCGAATATCAAAAGGATCAACATAGGAGACCGGGTTCTGTCATGGGACCCGTATCTATTTTTCCTCGTAGCTGCTGCGCCTTGCTGCCGTCACCTGTTTTTCGTCTTCCTTTCGTTTTATTCTCTTTTTTTTTTGTTAGAGATAGTAATAAAAGTAATGGCCGCTGGTAGTTACGGCAACAGATGGAGAGTTAAAATTCTACCGTGGCAAAATCGTTCATAATAGTGGCGAAGTCGAACGCAGTCTGTACTAACACTATTACTACTATTATGACTGATACTAACGTTGCTACCGGTAATTACAATGCTAATAAATGCCATTCTCGAACTGTGAGACTTCATTTAATCCTAATTAGACCGATAGAATTTAGTAAACTTGAGTGAACAAAACGTATATTGCTGAGCTCTCGGCGTCATCAACCTACTGAGTTACCTTTATCCTCTGAAAATCTTTCTTTGTTTTTTCCATATCGTTACATCTGATCGAAGCGTCTTGTTCGGATTAAAGATGCTAAAATAAACTATGAAAAGTACTAATTACTTATGAATCTTTATACTGCTTTAGATTAATGTAGAATGCATGTTCGTTTTCTTTAGTTTTGGTGTAATTTAAAATCATTTTCCTTGTCGAATACGTATGTAAAGTCACATATATGAGCTTGTTATCCAGCATTAGAACATACGGAAGTATTAAAATACGAGACATGTCTTAAAGTGAAATTTACCAAACGTTTAAAGTATTTTTTTTATTTCAAGTTTACCGTAAATGCAGTCCAAAATCTGACAGTATGCGTACGAAAAAAACAAGTAAAAAATACACTGAAGTTTCTTCGGCACAGTCGAGTTTTTTGTACAGCCGCTACAGCGTATAATCAATGCCACCGAAAATAGATCTATCTTTCGGTGGTCTCGGTATAATGCCGTATGAGCCGCGGCCCGTGAAACTTTAACCACAGCCGGTGGTGGCCTGTCCTGTAGCTTTGCCAGAAGCACGGTTATGCCTAACTTTAACCTTAAATAAAATCAAGACTACCGAGGCTAGAGGGCTGCAATTTAGTATGTTTGATGATTGGAGGGTGGATGATCAACATACCAATTTGCAACCCTCTAGCCTCAGTAGTTTTTAAGATCTGAGGGCGGACAGAAAAAGTGCGGACGGACAGACAAAGCCGGCACAATAGTTTTCTTTTACAGAAAACTAAAAACTCCTTTCCCCTTGCATAATTTAACTTTTGGCGTTGATTCTGTGTAAATGCAAAAAGAGAATTTTCAGTTGTTAACCATTCCATTAATTGCAGGCAACTGACTGTAAGCACCTAAAAGACTTCTAAAAGTGATGACACTATATTGTTTATTTCTGGATTTCGTTTTGTTGCAAGCGTCAACTTCTTATTTTCTTTAAGACTGGGTGTTAGCCAGTCTCAACTCTGCTCTTTTCTCCAGCCTTATGCCCAAGATAGGAGTATCAACTCTCGTAGCTAATTTTTCTTTTGACGAAAAAACTATTCGATTCCAACCTCAGCTTCGTAACGGTTATCAGAAGTTGCTTTGACTGATATCAAAGATGAGCTGATAGAGGAATAAAACCATTTTATTTATTGTAATCCCCATACAAAATATACTTTTGAAAAGGAAAGATACCTAGATTATTCTTTTTTAACTGCTTTATACATGACCTCCAGCACATTAAAGCGATACAGTGGCTGGAAATGAAAGTTGTTTGTTGGGAGCGTCAAACACTCTCGGGTAGGCTGACTTTTGTACCAAACTCATTTCTGACAACTTATAGTCGTCAAACAGCGTAATGCTAGGGCCACAAGCTTGGCGATATGAAATATATTAGTTAAATGAATTTTCCGAATTATGTAACTTACGAAATGAGAAATTGTATCTAATCACTTGGTCTTCCCTGTTCAATTGTCTGATAGTGTATTTGTTCGTAATCCCGTGTCCACTTCAGGTTTTTTTTAATCCATTTTTTGGGTAATTTGAGGTTGGAGGATTTAAAAAGAGCTATTATTGCAATCCTTTATTTAGTTTTTCTGTGAGAAAATTCATGATGGTGGTCAACATACGCGTCAAATACATTTTATTTGATATTGCATTATCTAATATACAATCAAAAAGTTTTGATTGAGGGTGTTATATTAAAAAATGGTAAATGAAATTGTCTTATCGATTGGTTTCATAAGAGATTCAAGATTTTGCCCGGGATGGTTTCTGGGTATATTTTTGTATGTGATTTACCAAGTTACAGCTCCCGGACAATAACATAAAACCAGTTCTAGAACGTTTACACAGGAGGACCACCAAAACTTGTTATTCTTAATTAGCCATTACTATTTATCATAATGATGTGTTCATGTAAAGTGCACGCTATTGAATTTCAAGTGGAGACGGCGCAGAACTGCTTAAACAATTAAAACAGGTTTCTAATGTATTCAAATGTCTGAAATTTTTCGTTGTGCTGCACATTTAGCCTATCTGGTTAATTTTTTTTTGCCTTCCGTCTAGTACGTATCTTCAGAATTTAACAGGAGCAATACTATGCGTTCGGGATACAATTTAACATAGCATGAGATAGCTCGTAGTGATTTTACCTTGAGGAAAATATCTAGATTAGATGCTGAATATAAACTTTGCTCTATATGACAGTGTGGTTATAGTAATAAAATTAAACACTCGACAGACACATCTCTACATAAGCTCTCAGAATGTGTGCATGAACGTGGGTAGTATGGTAACACACACGATTGGCTGTTAGTTTCCGTATTGCATACTGTAGATAGTAGTCAGTCTGTAGCTATGAATACATTCTATCGTAGAAAATGTATCTCTGGATGTTATGGATTCTAACAATACGTCACCCCGTAAGGGGTTCTTTGCACCTTCCCTTCGGCCCCTAGCTGCAACCCCTTTCATTCCTTTTACTGCGCCTCCCTACATATTCCTTTTCCACCCTTTCCTAGCAATTGCTTCACAGTGCATAAAAAACTTTTTACTCTCAGTATCCCTTTCCAATGAATGACCTCATAGGTCCCAGCGCTTGGCCTTTGCCCTTTGGCCTAAATTTTATTATCCATTCCATTCCAAACAATGTGTCAAGGCTAAAGGAAGATGTCAGCAGGCGGGTGCTAGTGAGTCCAGCAACCTTAATGCTGAAATAGGTTACCTGCCCTTGTAAACAGTGAAGTCAGTAATTGAAGGTGTGCCTGCATGTATCTTCCGATATTAGGTCACCATTCATTTTTCCTAATAACAAACTATGTTGTGTTAATTGGAAGTTATAGTTAGGAGCTGTTGTTGTTGAGGCCACAGACGCCAGAGCAGATGTCATATTTCAACTTTCATGATGTTTTATATTTGTACAAAGTCGTTAAATTGCAGTTAATACCAGACTGAGGCAACATCGCGTTCATCAGAAAAATCACATCTTGCTAGCAAGATAGTTTTTGAAAATTTTTTCAGTAAACTGAAATGTCTTTCTGTCTCCCCCTATTTATATATATATATATATATATATATATATATATATATATATATATATATATATATATATATATATATATATATATATATATATATAAGTATATGTATGTATATATATGTATGTATGTACAGTATACTGTACATATGCATATACATACATACAATGCAGTGTACAAGCGTACATCCATCAAATACATGTTTAGAAGTGAGTAAATGTTACTGCAAAAATATACTTTACATGACCTGATATATATATATATATATATATATATATATATATATATATATATATATATATATATATATATATATATATATATATATATATATATATATATATGGGTGGGGTTTAGGGTGGGAGTCTACTTTAGAGAAACCATGACAGGTACTGATGCCCAAAAATAATACTCGGTCACTGCAAAAAATCTAAAGGCCTCATAAACCCTTTATGAAACGGTTTCCCGCAGTTAAATAGGTACATTTAGCGAAAACAGACAATGTTGCACAATCGAAGAAATACTCAGAAAGTATCGAGGTCACGGCTTTACGAAGGTCTATCAAATTATTGACACGAGAACAGATTGTTACAGCTAAACGGATGTTACAAGAGAACAGTTGGTCATACTAAGGGATATATAGATAAAGACGTTGACAAACAGGCTCACTGAAAAGAGCTACAGTACAATAAAGAAATCCAATAAGAGCTCTATGAAGCTCCTTGTCGCAACGCTCAAGAAAGCTCTATATATAGCCGACGTGTTTTCCTCTGTACTAGGGGCTCCAGACTCTATAGAATTAATTGATTATTTGCATGCTGGACATATGAAAAAAAATATATATATAAAAAAAGAAGATATCTTTGTAGGAACTGGAATTTCTAACGATAAAGATTTTATTATCTTTTTCCGACATTCCGGCGGAGCCCGTGAAGGGTAGCGCATACTGAAGCGCATTCCAGGTGGCCTAAAATGCCTAAAATGAAAGAAGATATTTATGGGACCCGAGATCAAACCCCCCTGTGATGGCATGTTGCGACACCCGTCAAAAGGAGAGAGAGAGAGAGAGAGAGAGAGAGAGAGAGAGAGGAAGTATATGTGTGAATCTGATTGTATACGTGTGTGCAGAGAGAGAGAGAGAGAGAGAGAGAGAGAGAGAGAGAGAGAGAGAGAGAGAGAGAGAGAGAGAAAGTATACGTGTGAATCTGATTGGATGCGTGTGTACGTGTGTGCATCTACGCATGCGCATAGATTACGTAGTGTTCAAAGAGGATCTGAAATCTCCTTCATAATCACAGCATGTAACTGCCTCTAACCACACGCATACCTTCGTTACACAAGTGTTAACTTACCAATTTGAAACTATAGCTTAGCGTAGCTTTTTATTACATTACCATGATGATCATCAACACCGAAAATTCCCTTTATGATGAAATAAACGGTAACATAGCATTAGGAAGTCCTCGCCATTATCAACTTAAAAGTATTTAGTGCCATCATCTTTCCTTCTTTTCAGTCTTATTCATCGTAGCTGATAGGAATATGATAGATAGATATTCCCATGATAGATATATCAACGCTATACCCTGTGCATGACCCACTGATGCAGATGGAAAATGTTTTTTCTACAGCACTAAATGCCTTGATACCTTCTGATAAATTTTCATTATATGCAGTATTGGAAAACAGATTTAAGGATATTAGGGTATTCTAAGTTTGCGGCTCATATATATATATATATATATATATATATATATATATATATATATATATATATATATATATATATATATATATATATATATATATATATATATATATTTTTTTATATATATATATATATATATATATATTTTTTTTTTTTTTTTTTTTTTTTTTTTTTGTTAGCTGACCAGTCCGACACTGTCCAGGAAAACTCGTACTTCCATTCTGATTCCAGTTGTCATACTTCAACCAAAAATATCTTTTTATCAGAGGTTTTAAGAATACTGCAGCCGAACTGCTATTGTCTTCTTGAAGTTGAGTTTGTAAAAATTCGTGACATTGCATCGGTTTCAAAATGTCTCATTTTACCGAAGAAAACTTTCACAAGAAGGAAAAACACTTTATGCTGTTTTATCAAATGATGGTTTAAATCTTAATATCCTCCAAGTTCTCGTATTTTCAGACAGCTTGTGCTTAAACCTGGAATATATTTCAGGAATAATGTTGTTAAAACAAAATCACAAAAATATGCTAAGTAAGAATATTCCCAAAACAATTAAATGGATGCATTAATAAAATTCTTTGCAATTATTGTAATAAAAGTATAATGACGAGAAATTGTGACATATTTAAAAACAATATAAATACAACGCAAGAACAGGAAGTAGAGTCAATACACTCTTTCAACAAATGAATGAGCGTAATCATAGCATTCACTGAAAAAAAAAATGCAAAGGAAATTAGGTACCCTAAGGCCATTTTAAACGTTAATTTTAAGCAAAATTGTAAAGAAGTTGTTGTTTTTTTTATGAAGCTGGCAACATGCCATCACGGACTCTTGCTCACAGAACAGCCCATGTCAAAGAACATAACACCAGTGCGTGCATGTGCAGGCTGGATGAATCACTCGCAAACAAGATTTTAAAACTAACTTTTAATTAGAATGTTCGCTTCCTTTGTTTTATAATTTGGTATCGCTTGATCAAGTCAACTCTCTTCGTTTTTCACTTTCCCGAGACCAGATGAAATAACATCTGTCCCCCGGATGTTCAAGGATACTTATTTATATGCCGACGGCGTTTGGTATCCTTCGCGGTTAACCGTCATTTAAGTCTTAACCAGGCACAGCGCTGCTTGATTTTGCTGATAAGACGATCAACCGTATAGCGAGCGAGCGAATGAACGCATAAAACACACGCACACACACACACACACACACTCACACACATATTCACAAGTGGCTTTTTTATACCTAAAAATATTAAACCACAAATTCCCTTCAATAATGAATTTACTTTACCTTGGGAATAATTGACACCCAGTGGATAAGTTGACAGTATCTAATCGAAACAAGCACAGGTTCGAAGCTTAAACGGAGAAGAGGACCATATCTCTGTTAATTCCCTTTTGTTTTGAGTTGCCACAGGGTAAGATATTAAAGGGCATATATACTATATATATATATATATGTATATATATATATATATATATATATATATATATATATATATATATATATATATATATATATATATATATATATACACACACACTGGAGAAGTCAGTCAGTGTTTTACCAAAATTATTCGCCAACCTCTACTGATATTCGGGCTCAGGTCATGGCACAATGTTATTGTCATGGCACAATGTTACCTTTCTATTTCCTAATTATTAACGACATTTCGGTATGCTTACATCATTATCCAACAATTTTGGTCTCTTAGCAGCAATGTTAATGGAGCCCAACACTGTTTTAGTCCAAGAGCCTGAGTTTGCGTCCTGTACTGGACTCGTTTGTAGCATCACTCTTCCCTCCCGTTCTTAATTTCTTGATTTTAATACGGCTTATTAATGTTCGTGTAGTATCAGAAGGCTGACTGACAGCCAAGTGCGATTTTCAACTCGTTACTTGGTTTTAAGCCCTGCAGGTTATTTGCCAGAGCTTGCATTAAATGCTGATCATTTTGATAGCTAATGTTTGTTTTCCATTTTTTTTTTTTTTTAGTTTTCAGTTTTTGTGTGCGAATTTTCCTGGGACTCTTTTTCTTTTCTGGTTTTAGTTTTTTCTGTCGAGATATTCGTTGATATATCGTTCATTTTACAACTTCTTGTTTATCTTATTTCTCTCTCTCTGTCTGTCTGTCTGTCTCTCTCTCATATATGTATATATATATATATATATATATATATATATATATATATATATATATATATATATATATATATGTGTGTGTGTGTGTGTGTGTGTGTGTGTTTGTGTGTGTGTATGTATGTATGTATGTATGTATGTATGTATACTAGCTGACCAACTCGGCGCTGTCCAGGAAAACTCGAATGACAACCGATAAACTCTCTCTCTTTCTCTCTCTCCCTGACTCTCTCTCTCTCTCTCTCTCTCTCTCTCTCTCTCTCTCTCTCTCTCTCTCTCTCTCTTCCTGTTAAGATAGTTTCTTCAATTACATTACCCAGCATTTTTGAAATTTTATATTTCACCCCTTCTCACAACCCCATTCCTTTCTGGGCTGAAGTTGGACTTAAATGGCATTGGGAGGGTTACTATTCATCTGTCATTTTCTGTTATTTTTACATGTCACCCCCTTCCCACCCCCACCCATTTGGTGCCAGTGATGTCATGCCCCACAGTATTCTTTTCCAGATAGTAAGTCATATATATACCAAAATGAGGTATGATAAACTCATAGAGTTTGTTTAGTTACTAACTCTATGGGCAGAACCAGCCCAGTTTCAGGGAAGCCTTTCCCACCCGCAACTCCTTTGTTGCCCTTTGGTACTAGTGATGTCTTACCCCAACAGTATTCTTTTCCAGATAGTAAGTCATATGTATACCAAATTTGGTTGAAATTGCTCAGTGCATTTCAGAGATATGCCGGAACATACATACACACACACATATACATACGTCCATTTTTATTTATTTTTCATCCCTATGAACCTCTTATTTCCCACATAGAGCACTTTACCGAAAGTAGTTCCCAGCGGCTGCTGTTCAAAGTCTCGCCTATGCAAATACTCTGAACAGAACATCGTCGTTCATCAAGGGAACATCAGCGATGCATCTCGCCGAAAACTGAAACAATCCATTATCACGAATATCTATGAATCAGAACCAATCTCTCTTCATCTTCCCCCTCCCCTCCCCCCTCCCCAGCTTCATCACCATCGTCATTATCGGCGTCATCACTATCATTCTCATCATCTGCTACGAAGAACCTGTCCAGCCATAGCCTTCCATCACTCTGATCCGAAGAGAAGAAGAAGAAGAAGAAGATGATGAAGAAAACAAGGTGAGCGGATAATCACTCCTCAGATAAGAATCGCTAAGCGTCATGGAGAGAGAGAGAGAGAGAGAGAGAGAGAGAGAGAGAAGCAGCGCACGAAGTCTTCCTCCACCATACCCCTCACACCGCAGCGCCCAGCCATCTAACCCAGTACATTAAAAAAAAAAAGAAGTCTGATCAGACATCAATGTGTGGACATCGGCAACTTAGCCTAGGCATCTGTTGCTTCCCCCTGGACGGCTCTTGGTAATCATCTCTTCCTTTTTTGGGTCCTCATCCAACTACACGTAAGTACACACACGCTCTCTCTCTCTCTCTCTCTCTCTCTCTCTCTCTCTCTCTCTGAAAAACAGATTTCACTCATTTATTAATTTTCTGTTTATTAGTATCATTATTTTCATGGACTGAAAAGAACGTTTTCAAGTATTGCTGATTTTCTGTTAGTAATATTATTCAAAGAAAGTCCTTTAAACTGCTCTAACGCCCATTTTCCGCTATTATCATGACTATATAAGATTTATCCCATCTGTAGGGGCATGTTCTTGACATTTCTTAGCTTGCCGAGTTTTCTATATCAATAGGTGACAGATATTATGTAAAATCAATTTCCCATTTTGGCCCTTGGACGAATAATTATTGATAGGGTGATTATTTCGTAACTGATATATATATATATATATATATATATATATATATATATATATATATATATATATATATATATATATATATATACATACATATACAGTATATGTGTGTGTGTGTTTGTGTGTGTGTGTATGTGTATAAACTTTCCACGACCTTCCTCACCTGGTTGTAACCCTTCACAGGTGCCAAGCTACAGAGTATGTAGTTCACTGCTTGAGTCAACAAAAACACTATGGATATTTACGGAATTAGCCTTAAGAATTGTGACACTACCAGCCATCGAACCTGTGACCTCTGAGACAAACATTGTAGCCACTGGACCACGAATGTGAATCTTTAAATAGTGGTTGAGGCTGTGACCGTCATCTCCACAGGTGGTTCAACCTTGATTCGCCGGTCCTATGTGTTTTCGGAGTCTTTGGTGAAATTTTCGCTTAGACCAACTTTTGTGCCGGCACGGGCTCTTGTGCCCAGAACAGCCAGTAACTGGTTTCCTAATCTCTTAGATAGAATATTAAACAAGTAATAAATGCGCCGAAGTTTCTTCGGCGCAATCGAGTTTTCTGTACAGCCTTGATTAATATGAAGGCGTCATGGAATCTAGGGAGATTTTCTGTAACATCACTTTACTTACTGTATATTCTTTTCCTCGTTTTGTTGCATATGAAGTAGTGTAAATGGTACTGAATAACTTATTAAAGTTAATCAAAGATGTTATCAGATTCTGAATTTGTAGTACCTCCAACAGCAAGCCGTTTCGTGCAGCAGACTAGTCTAACCAAACAGTTTTTTTTTTTTCTGTTTTCAAGGAATTTAAAGTCATACTATAAATTTTAGACGTCATAAACGAGCTGAGTCACAGTGACCAGCATTCTTTCGGATGTATTTCCTTCTGAAAAAATTAACAGGAGAAATAAAAAAAAACGGCTGCAAGGTACAACAACAATCGTTTCAGACGAATTCACTTCCATTCTCCTTCTCGCGAACAAACCGAAGGTAGAAAATTCGCAGGGAGGAAATGAGAAGCTCCGGGATTAACGATCGTAAAGAGAAAGCTCGGATAAAAAAAAAAAAAAAGAATAAAAAAGCAAAAAAAAAAACAAGATAAACAAAATTCATCTCGACGTTCTCTTCCCCACTAATCTCTCATGGTGCGGAGAATCCACACCTCGGCCGCTAACAAGCTGCGTGTGTCTGGAGGCGGTGATCCGTCTGATACGGTCTGACTCATTACATATTATTACCTAGCAATTAAAGAGCCATCAGTCTCACCCTTAAGTAGGAAGGATCGAGGATGACCTGAGGTGGTGATCTCGCCCCACGAGAAACTTCTTTCCAGCCGGTCCAGATCTTTTCGTCTGGATTCGATTTTTACGTCGGGTGTTTTGTAATGCTGAACGTTACTTTATTCTTCTTGTTCTGAAGTCCGCTTGATCGTGGTCGAGTTCTCAAGCTTGATGTAAATGTGTCTCAGTTTTCTATATTATTGGGGAGTTGGGGGTGGGGGTTCGAGGGAGTGCAGAGAGAGGAGTTCTCAAGCTTGATGTAAATGTGTCTCAGTTTTCTATATTACTGTGGAGTTGGGGGGCAGTTCGAGGGAGTGTAGAGAGAGGAGTTCTCAAGCTTGATGTAAATGTGTCTCAGTTTTCTATATTATTGCGGAGTTGGGGGTTGGGGATTCGAGGGAGTGTAGAGAGAGGGTTCTCAAGCGGAAATGCGTCTCAGTTTTCTATATTATTGTGGAGAGTCGAGGAGTGTAGAGAGAGGAGTTCTCAAGCTTGATATAAATATGTCTCAGTTTTCTATATTATTGGGGAGTTGGTTGCGGATTCGAGGGAGTGCAGAGAGAGGAGTTCTCAAGCTTGATATAAATGTGTCTCAGTTTTCTATATTATTGGGGAGTTGGGGGATTCAAGGGAGTGCAGAGAGGAGTTCTCAAGCTTGATATAAAAGTGTCATCTGTTTTCTATATTATTGGGGCGTTGGGGGGGGATTGAGGGAATGTACAGAGGGGAGTTCTCAAGCTTGATATAAATGTGTCTCAGTTTTCTATATTATTGGGGAGTAGGGGGGCGATTCGAGAGAGTGCAGAGAGAGGAGTTCTCAAGCTTGATATAAAAGTGTCTCAGTTTTCTATATTATTAGGGAGTTGGAGAGGATTCGAGGGGATGCAGGAAAGGGAGTGGGGAGGTGGGGGGGGGGGGTCATAAAAAAGTTCCCAAAAGCAATTTGCCTCCCCGAGAGACATCAAGGGTAGGTATGACAGGTTCAGTGCGCATTACAGCCGCGTGTACACATAATTACAGCTCTTTCACGTTGAGGTCGTTGTGCAAAGCAGGAGCTCAATTATGAAGAGGAAGCAACATTTGCGTTCGGTAATTTGTACATAATTCCGTATCATTATCAACCATCGACGAGATGAATGGAGCGGGGCTAGAGGCATCCTCGGCCAGAGAGAGGAGAGAGAGAGAGAGAGAGAGAGAGAGAGAGAGAGAGAGAGAGAGAGAGAGAGAGAGACTTAGACGCCCCTATCATTGAACATCAGCAATCAGGTTAATGTTGGCCCTAATAACCCACCGTTGGGGAGAATTAGCGATCACCAGTAGATAACGTCAGATCTCCATGAATTGTTGGGAGAGTGGATGAATGGATGCGTGTGTGGATACGCCAGGTTTAAACCTCACAGACAAGTACGTGCTGTACATATTCATATATATATATATATATATATATATATATATATATATATATATATATATATATATATATATATATATATATATATATATATGCCTTTTGTCATTTACATACTCGTGACTTGTTTATATTCACAGTGACTTTAAGCCACAAATATTGTTTTAGAACAAAGTCACAATACCTTGGGAATACCTTACACCCAGGTGGAAGTATAATTCCCCTTGGGCATAAGTCATTCCAATGGTGCATTAAATTCGCCATTAAACGGTAATTGTGGCTTAATTTTTGTGCATATAAAAATAGCCACGTGAATGTAAATGGCAAAAGCTCACACACACACACACACACACACACACACACACACACACACATATATATATATATATATATATATATATATATATATATATATATATATATATATATATATATATATATATATATATATATTAAAAAACGCTAGTATCTTTCCAGTTCATTGCTTTAAGTTGTACATCTATCACAAAATTTGTACCTAAATCCTATGCCATTTCTATTCCACTTTTTATTTAGTTTAATTCGTTCATGGATTAGTATGGGCACTGGGTTGCATTTACAATTTGCTTTCGCATTTATAAAATACAGATGAGTTCAGTTTGAAGATGTTTTTACTGGTCGGTAGACTTGACAGAAGCCCACAAAAACTAAAGAGATAAAAAAGTACTTTTAGCGGAATTTATGAATAACCTGTTAAAGAAACAAGTAAGTTTAAAAGCGTTTTCAATGTTTGAAAGCTTAGACTCATACGTATTATCTCTAAAAGCATTTGAGAACTGTTAGTTAATAATAAATCTAGGAAAGCCTTTAAAAACAATTCCTAACTGCTCCGTCCTTCCTGGAAGCCTGGCATCACAGTAAGTTGGACACAGAAATCCCTGGGGTACAACAGTATTATAGAAAGTAACACTGAAGAAACTCAGTTCTGCAGTTTCAATATATACGTCTCAGGACGGATACGGAAATCGTTGCAACACTTAGCGATGTCGCTTCCAGCGTGATCCACTAAATAATTAATCACTGTTATTACAATCAGACGTGTTGGTGATGAGGAGTTCTTTTGCTGGAATAGATTTTCTTTTATGTATGTTCTAAAAAGGTAATATTCCATGTGGAACCGAATCCAATGCTCCTTCTGTCGCAGCTCCGTGAGTGCAGACGACACAAAGGTTTAAAATGATCCTGAATAAGTAAAATGATCCTGTTTCATTCATGATACTCCCATTGTCGATGTCAGGAGCAAATCATTCTCTTTTCTTACATGGACAAAGAACTTATATTAAAAAAAATTTAACTAAGTTTAGTCACCACAGTAAGTTTGATATGGTTTAAATTATGGCTTAATCTCATAGGCACTGTTCTTAAAATCGAACGTAGTAGAACTAGTAAAAAATTTTGAAATCTCAAAATGAGAAATTTCTAATAATCCTCATTCGTAAATCGACAACTTATTACAAGTTAAATGCTCGGCCAAACATTTTAACAGATCACCCTATGTATTTATGTTAATATAAAGAACAGGTCAATATTCGATTTACGAATGAGGATTATGAGAAATTTCTCATTTTGGGATTTCAAAATTTGTTATTAGTTTTACTACGTTCGATTTTGAGAACAGTATCTATGAGATAGGCCATATTGCAATTCCATCACTGGCTAGATTTACTAGAAGCACAATACATTTCCTGCGACTATTCATAATTTAACTTGATTATTATCACTTTTGTCCTCAAGGTCACGAGATCCAGCGTTTTAAGCCGATGTAAATATTTCTTCGGATTCAATACTATGGAACCTTTACGCTCCAATGTCGAACTGTATGATGAACTTGTGCAATGGAATAAACGTCTGAATTAGACAAGAATATACCAAACAAAATTGTTTTAACGTGAAATTATCATTCGATACACATCTAACCAACACAGTCGGAGCTTTCATCATTGGCAAACTTAATATCCTTATCATTCACTGATGTGTTCGCGTAAATAAATAATTTAGATGACGTCTCCTGATTTAAGATTCATTTGAGGCACTCAGATTGCACTGTTATAATATCAGATATAACTAGAATCATGATTTAGAACAGGAAAATTATCAATTGTGCAAGGAGGACAAAATAAAGATTTTCTGACCATAATTAGAACTGGATCAGTATTCATTGGTCATTTATCAGGGGTACTCAGTTTGGAAATTAATTCAAGTAAAAATAATGATTTGCTCATAAATCACAAAAATGAGAGACTCCCGTTTTCCGGATCGGTTTAGCCGATAATAAGTTATTCACTCGCCAGAGTATAGGATCACCATAATCATACCGCGTTATGTTATGATCCGAAAATACTATAAGGTCGAAGTAATATTATTTTTTCCTTTTTTCATTGACTGATTGTAATTTGAGTTTTTCATCCACAGTTATTATAATCAGAGACGGGTAACATTCAAACTCGTAATCTATTCGCTTTAAGATCTCATATTCATTATTCCTTTTGTGAATGTGGTTAAGTTTTAAAACTGTTATGTGAATGGTTAGAGAGTGGAGGGAAATGCAGCATATGGCTTATGAGACCCTGAGTTGACAGAGCTGCAGTGGGGAGGGGTGATTGGGTTATGTGAACAACTAGATTAGGTCAAATTTTCTGTGTACTTTGTTACAAGATTTTATCTTAAAAATGTTCTTTCCCTTTCACTTTGCTATCATTTTCAGCTGTTTCTGGATTTTTCCTTTCAATTTAGCCCACACATTTCATTCTGGTACACCAGTGGACACGTAAAATATTTATTTATTCACTGAAACAATGAGAAACTTAACTGTTACATTCGACAACTGTCTGACCAGTTTGACTCAGTTAGATCCACGATCAGTCAGTTATAAACTGTGCTATGCTTCAAATATCTTCGACTGTTAGAATTTGATACAGAGTTTGCTAATGGGTTGTCAAGTCATCTCAAAATACAACAGAGTTCTCAGTCATCACCAGGAGGCCAATATCACCAGAAAATTGCTGGTAACAACAGCCTCCTGTTTGGGGTCGTTGCTTCACTGGTCAACGGGTCAAATCCCAAGGAGGAGTTTATATTTAGCATCAGTTCCACTACTTAGTACAGCACATGCAGACCAAGCAGCCCTCTGAGTGGCTGGTCATCTCAGAAATATCACCAATCTTATGACGTGTTTTGGTCACTTTTACATCAGTGAGATGGAAGTATATACTTGGTTAAATTGCAACCACGGTTGATGGACCCAGTCACTATTTTCAGATTGCGCGGCATAGGCGCTGTTTCTCTCCCTTTACTGAATGGCTTTCTAATTCTCATCCAACTTCTGTTTTGGTAGAATCTTATTTGATTACACCTATCCCCTTTTACCCCTCCCTTTTTCCTCGTTCTCTTCAGGCCTGGGCTAGATAAGGACATCAAGGGGCTTATCCCTTTGGCCTTGGCACTGGAAAACTTGAAATTGAGCTAGATTAATCCAACGAGTGGGTAAGCGGGTGTTAGTGGCGATATGGGTAATTATACGTTTATAATTGTATTTTCAGTCAGTCAAATCAGTTGTGAGCTTTCAGGCTTCATTGTGACCCATTTACCTTTGGTACATTTCACAAGGTACATTTCACAAGGTAAGGGCGGTAATCTTGCTTTCAAACCTCCAATTGAAATAAAAAAGATAATAGTATTATTTAGCCATAAGATTTTGTTTTAGCCCGCCTATTCTTGTAATGCACCGCTACGGCCGCTCTCTCTCTCTCTCTCTCTCTCTCTCTCTCTCTCTCTCTCTCTCTCTCTCTCTCTCAAACAAAGGCGAATTTTCCTACTTCTTAAAGAATTATACGAAGAATACCTCCCGACACTCAGAGTTATTTTTTCATATTAGATCAACATAGCAACAATACTTCGGCGCTTCCCCGACAGAGATCACGGAACATACGTTCGATGCCACACACGTACCTCACAAGCGAAGCCGCTAATGCCCAGATCTGCGCTGCCCATTATCTTTTATGGCGCTGGCATCGTTGACGGGATGCTGCGAGATCTTGAGGTTCCGTCGGTGTGCTCTACTGGGTCCCGCCGACGGGAAGGAGAAAGTCCTTCCTGGGTGGATCGCATTTTCCTTTGATGAATATCTTATACTCGAACTATTTGTTCCTCTCTTATATATATATATATGTGTGTGTGTATGAGCGCAGGTTTATAAACCGACATCCCTGTCGCCTTGCGAACGAGCAAACTTAGGTCAGACCCTTGAGCAACGCCAGATAGATGGCCACGGTGCTCTCTAACAAACCTATCACGCATCTATAGACCGCAATAGGGAAGTAAATACCATATAATTAGAACGCTATTTTTTCAGGCAAAATCCCGTCATGCAAATTACCTGGTAAAATTATGTTTACTTCTCATTGGTCCCCTAAAATTTTTGTAGTTTCATCTACCATCTCTACCTTGACACAAAAGGTTATTCGTCTCAGACCTTCCCCATCTACAGTGGATAGGTTTTACACATTTTGATCAGCCACTCAATTGCACTTTCACCCGCGCACCCCAGCATTACAATGGCAATCCCATCAACTCCGGTCGTCTTTCTATTCTTCAACCTCTCAATTATCCTCTTGACGTTGCGAGTCGGTTTTAGAAACATTCTGATACACGCATTAACTCTTTCCACTCTTGTATCTGTCAGGTGTGATATATATATATATATATATATATATATATATATATATATATATATATATATATATATATATATATATATGTGTGTGTGTGTGTGTGTGTGTGTGTATGCATTCACAATAAGGGTATGTACACATTTATTTGTAACCGCTGAAACCACCCTTCTGGTTTATAAGATGATTTTAGTGGACCCATGTCCTTGTCTGCAAATGAGTCGAAATAAACATTATCAAAACTGCATCCGCCATATTATTTTCGTACACCCACCCAACCAGACCAGACCCTAATTATATATGTATAGGTAGTACACATTGCCTAATTATGTATGTATATATATACACAATCACATATGAGTCAGAAATTTATATACATATATATATATATATATATATATATATATATATATATATATATATATATATATATATATATATATATATATATAAATATATATAAACTTCTGCTGTACCGTTGCTCTTCCGGATAGAGAAGTCTGACAACACTGGGTCTGGTTAATGCTTGAAGGGTGTCCGAAAATAGGAGCAGTTTTGAAATCGGCTTCTGTCGATATATATATATATATATATATATATATATATATATATATATATATATATATATATATATATATATATATATATATATATATGTGTGTGTGTGTGTGTGTGTGTGTAAATAGTCAATGACTGAGTACATAAGGCAATAGGAGAGAAGACAGGCACTAAAATAATCGGTATTTTCTATATATCTGTGCTTGACTCAGTAGTTGTTTTCAAGTTGCCGCAGATAAAGTTATGCTTCCCTCTGCCTCAGTGTGAACTGATACCCCTGTGTGTGCGCTGGGTACAAGGTCATCTGCTTTACAAAGCATCATTCCCAGTCGAAGGAAATCCGAATAACCGAAGCTAATCAAATTTCACAGTCAAACGAAAATCTAAAAATTCGGAGAATCGTAAAAAAAAAAAAAAAAAAAGCTTTCGATTTTTTCCATTATCTTCTCGATCGACAACAAAGAAACCTTTCTGTCTGCGTGTGTGTCAAATCTCCGTCATCTTCAGGGAATAACATTCATATCTGTCCCTTTTTATAAGAGGTGATGGATATGTTAGGCGCTAAATCGAATCCGCAATCCAATTTATTCAAGATGGACTTCACTGAGTCTAGCAATATCAAACGAACCCCTAACCTGCATTTTGACGCGACTCAACGCTGAGTCGCAGGTGGTGCTTTCGGAAAATAGAGAATATATAACATGTGTCATTTATTGCCTCGAAGACTACGGTGCTGGTCGGCAACAAAAAACAAATATTCATTTTTTTATGTTAAACGAAGAAAATAAAAACGAAAAGCAGACGAATGAAAACCTCGAGAAAATTACAGAATGACAGATAGATAAACAGACCACTGGAACAGTTAGTCCAATTTGTATAAAATCTCCCAAATAAGATCCCACGAAACAGAGATATCAGAGCTATAAGATAAATAAGAAAATGCAGTTGAAACATAAATCAGTCCATTTAGAATGACAAATACACAAAATAAATAAACCAAAGCAAATATTCGCAGAAATAGAATAAAATGGACAACAGCAATCAATAACACCATAATTTCAGTCATACTCATTCTATATTCTTTCCCATAAATCCGTGTCTCGTATAAAAATCCTTATCTTATAAAATAGTCGGCTATTATCTATAAAGTCTTTGTGGTTAAATAATATAATATTTACATTCCCCGGAACACTGAAAGACCAACTTCCATAAAGCAGTTCTATTGAGATTCTTCATACATAGTTTATGCAGAGTGAGCTCTTTTTTCCTCAAGAGTACATTATTCAAGTAAACAAAAAGTTTGATATATATATATATATATATGATATATATATATATATATATATATATATATATATATATATATATATATATATATATATATATATATATATATATATATATATATACATATACATATATATATATGTATATATATATATATATATATATATATATATATATATATATATATATATATATATATACTGTATATATCAAACTTTTGTTTACTTGATTATATATTTATATACATAAAATCACAAAATACATATGATTTATCATTACCTGAAGCGGTTGGAAATGTTAAAAACAACGAGGCACAGTGCCAAGTGCTTTCAAAATTTCCCAAGGCTTCAGCCGATACATACATATATATATATATATATATATATATATATATATATATATATATATATATATATATATATATATATATATTATATATATATTTATTTATATATATATATATATATATATGTGTGTGTGTTTGTGTGTAAAAAGAGACAGTCAGACACAAAGAGATTGTGTGTACATTGCTAGGATCAGAACTGAATTATTTACAATAAATCATTTTCATATTCCCTTCCCACAGTTTTGTTACAGACCCAAATCTTCAAAGAATTTTTACTTTATTACTGTAATAATGGCTTCCAAGCCTAATCATGACCCACTCAATGCCAAACATGCCATGCTTTGTGAAATTTGTTGCAAATTTCAGAAAACCTACGATTGTAAAGTTATTAAAGATACAATTGATCCCCCTCTCTAATTTATGGAACAAACGCGTGCGTATAAATTCTCATGGCAGTTTTGAATGGATCACCAAAGCTACAGTTTTCCTAATTCCATTAGAAAATTAGCCTTCAAGATAGGGAATTGTATAGGATATTGGAAACTTGACATCTCAAATGCTTTAGTTTAAAATTTGTAGATTTAATACCACGTGGATACGCAACCATTTCCTACAAAAAAAGGGTGGGTGGGACGTTTACGTGTTCCCTTGAGCCTCGAGAGCATAAAAAGATACTCTAAATTTCCTTAAATCCAAAATTCCTGGAACGCTGGAATGATTCTTCGTACGGAACATCTCGCTCGTGCCGCCGGAAGGATACCAAGCACTGAGAAAATATGGAAAGTCTGGAAGGGCGAGAGAATTACTGTCGCACAATCAAACATGCATTCTATACAAACACGTCGTTGGATTAACGGCTGGGCCATTGCATATGGTGAGAAAGAAAGATAAAAAAAAAAACACCGATTAACGTAGAGATTGACAGACAGACAGACGTGGCTGCCGCGAAAGATTGGCAGTCAATTTTGTAGCCGAGTGTAAGGGTGAGCTGATAGGCTTCTAAACGGACAGGCGGACTGACAGACTTCATGCCGGAGATGGAATGAGCAGGATTTCGGGCCACTTAACGCCCCATTGAGATAATTAAGGGTTCGCCGGAATGGGGTAATGAATTGAGCCTTTTATCAAGATCCCTTATGGACGCGATGACTGGTCCTCCTGGAAAAGGGCGCGGACTGTCGAAAAAGCAAAAGAGGACGAAAGTTTTGGAACGGGGTGGGACATGTCCTTTCATAAGAGAAGGTAAGAGAGAAAACGTAATGAGATTATAAGAAAAAAGCTTCGGAAGTGAGTAGAATATGGCCTTTCGTAGGGAGATAGCAAGGAAAGCTGTAGAATTGCTACAAGACCAAAAGGCTTTCGTAGCGAGACAGGAAACAGGAGAATTAGCAGGGAATGAGCAAAACTCCTACGGTGGAGTTGATCCCGATCTTTTGTCAGATGATAAAAGGAAGAGAGAGAAAGAGAAAGTGTAGAAATGGAGTAAAATATGGTCTTCTGTGAAAAGACGTATAATGGAGAAAAAGAAGAAAAAAATGAAGGAAGTAGAACGTAGCCTCTCGTAAGAAAATGGAAACGAAAGAGAAAATGAGAGAAAGCGTAGCAAAGAGACGGGCATGGTAATTTGTAATAAGAGAGGCACTGAAGGAGAAGAACAAAAAAGTGAGAAGAATTATAGGATTGGAATAAACAAAGAAAATAGAAGGATAGAAGGCGTAGAAAGGAGCAATAAAGGAAATAGAAAATCCTAAACCTTTCGGGAAGAATAATAGAATACAAAAAAATAAAAAGTTTTGGAAGGGCTAAAGAACAAAAAAGGAAATAGAACCTTGGAAATAGAGCCAGTTCAAAATGAACAAGGTCTAAAGAAGAAACGAATCACGTTGATGATGGAAACAGAATCACGAGAAATGAGTATGGGAACTTCAGTAGAGACGTAGAAAGAGAAGGCAGAATTATAGAGACGGCACACATTTCTGAGAGGTAACGTTCTCAAACACAGATCCAATATCACCAAAATATGTTTTTTCCCTCCTGAATCAGGTATGGCTGGAAGACCCTTGCGTTAGAGCAACGGCTGTATATCGTCAGCTGACACCGAAGCAATTGTCCTTTCTCTAGATACCTTATAAGTGGCTGCTGATGATAGTGGTACAGCCTAACAGGAAATGGAATTAGTGCGTCTTGGACAGCCGTGCAGTGACCACACACACGCACGTATACGTTCGGAACAGAAATGTGCAGTAGTAGTGTAGGGATAAGCCTTCGCAACGGCTCCCCTTATGTGTGTTTATATGTATAGTTGAAACAGAAATGAGCGGTGTTTAAATATAATAATATCCCATCCAGAAAAAATGAAATACAAGATATACTCTTGACTGGTTTCATTTATTCAGACATTCACTGGACTCATATAAACCAAAATAGATATACAATATAACTCGTTTGTCATCTGTTGATATAAGAAGACGAGCAGTCATTCCCACGACTCGTATTTCAAAGGAACACCACTTTGGTTATTTCTTAGTTGTAAATTGACTGCTAAATATTGATTTGGACTCCCAGATAAGGCTCATTTCTATATTTAAAATCTGTACGTTTTACTCATTTTCGATATAAATGGGTGTAGTTTATGCATTTCTAAGCTAATGTTAATATTGTTATCAAAACTTTCTTTATTTATCCTTGATTCTGTTGTATTTGAATATTTGAATATACGAGCATTTTAACACCTGTTCAGTTGCTCTGATGATTTTACTCTAATGTGAACGGAAGTCATTGTTTTCCTGTGAATATATTATACATTTTTCACATCTTTTTATAATATCAGGAGAGTTCTTTTAGACGAGTTTGTCATTGTATAATTGTCCACAAATACCACGTTAATACTTGGGGTTTAAACTAACTGGAAAATATAATTAAAACTATAACCATATTTCGGTACAAGTAAGTTTTTCGTGTTAATGGCTCACTGTCATCATCATTATAAACAGGCTTTCATGCCGTTCTCTTGGCATCTTCTCATATAATATCAGGATGTTTTAACTCCCAGCCTGTATTCCTAATTGCATTTATTTCATCACCCATAAATTCAAGGTTGCATACATTCACGTAGGTCCCTTAAAAACGTGGATGAAAATACTGGTATCTTATGTTATTTATGTGGCTAGACTACAATTGCGTATATACGGTAATATTACAGGATTTTCTGCATACGCTGAATTTAAAACCTTTGTCACCTCGATGCATTCGGCAATCCGTAGTATGGCACTAATTCATCTAATCCCTCTAGGGTGTATTTGCAATTTGTTTCCCAACCGGATACGTATCATCAGTATATTCAAACCGCGTTCCGTGTCTTGCTCAATATTCTTCCTTCAAATAATTCCACATTTAGATTAAGGTTGTTTGATAGTAGTGATAGGATATTCTCATAGCCATACTAGTTGGGAATGATATCTAACGTTGATTTCAACTTCAACCTCTTTTACATAGTTTAATTAATGTTCTCAAGATAATTGTAAACAAAGTTTATCCGATAGTCAAATATGGTATCAGATAAAAATTCTAGCAAATCGCATGTAATTATTGTGGTTGATAATAACACCAAATCGAAACTCTTGAACCTGGAAATCACTTGATCTATGCATTATCTGATATATTTATCAAGTTAACGTCTTCATTTGCATGTGATCCTAATCATTAGAGGCGGCAGAGGAATTCGTCTTCTTGGATTTTATAAGCAATGACAAGAAGCAAAATTTGGTGAAGTCACGCAAAACTTCTCTTAACTTTCCTCCTTTCAGCAATTATTCTAATTTTGCATCTGAAATTTATATTGACAGTGTGTATAGGATTCTTATTTACTTATTTGTATTTTCATCCGTTGAAAGGAAGTTTATTTTTAACTCATAATCATTTGAAACTTTATATGTTAAATGGATCAAGACTATCGCACTGAATAAGATGCGCAAATATAAAACATGAAACCGCTATTGGAAAAATATAACATTTATCAAGAGAAAAGACAATTATAGGCAAGGGAGAGAGAGAGAGAGAGAGAGAGAGAGAGAGAGAGAGAGAGAGAGAGAGAGAGAGAAACAATTTTCTCTGCTTCCAAACAGGTGCCTCTGCTGTCCCAAATGTCATAGGTGTGGCGAACGGCGTTTATTGCCCCAACAACCCTGGTATTACAGAATTGAGTGTGAAAATACTCGAATAGAGAGAGAGAGAGAGAGAGAGAGAGAGAGAGAGAGAGAGAGAGAGAGAGAGAGAGAGAGAACAGCAGTCACAATTGAACGGAAGTCAAAATAAAGGAAGGGCATTTCGCGATGCCAAAATGACTGTGTTCGAAGAGTGGCCCGCGGGGGTTCTATCACACAAGAGCAAATAAAAAACATCTAAACATCATACGAATCCTTGTTTATCACCTGGTAAGTAGCCATCCGTCGCTGGCTGTATCTCAAGCGTAGCAGTTAGCGCCGGGGATACGACGAACGTGAAATTTTAATCGCACAACTTCACACCGAGGAACAACATCGATTACCCCCGCCGCATCCTCGGAGCCATCTCGAGGGGGGGGGAGCGATTACGCCTCGTCTTTAATTATCGTTCATTAACGGAACAATTCAACAAACCGCACCTCACAACAAATGCGAATGCTTGGGCAAACAACATCCCCGGCGAGAGGCGCCGCCACGGTCGACTCTCGCCTTGATTCGGTGGGGATTTTCGTCTCTAATCGCAGTGGAGAAAAGGTGGACAGGTAATCCTGAGAATTAGGGTTTCCTGTTTGCACGACAATGATATCTTCGGAAAAGGTGCGAAAGAGGCTATGTAATTCTTTTCTCTCTCTGTCATCTTCGAGCTCTGAGTTGTGTAAAGGTTCCAAATTGAACCTTAGAATATAGGGATCTGTAAGAGAGAGAGAGACTGGAGAGTCAAGAAACACCATGTCACATGATGAAGCGAGACACTGAAATGTCTTTATCAAAATCAGAGAGAGAGAGAGAGAGAGAGAGAGAGAGAGAGAGAGAGAGAGAGAGACTGCATTTTAATCTATGCTTACCAAGAGACATCATGTCACACAGAAAGAGAAAGCAAGACACTGAATTTCGATTTATGTCTTTATCAATAATCATCGTAATGAGAGAGAGAGAGAGAGAGAGAGAGAGAGCCAGTGACACGTAAACTGAGATTTGCAAAATTGAATATTAATTCCTCGAATAGGTGAAGTTCAGTCTTTCTGCAAATATCCAGAGTAGCTGTCAGCATGTGAGCACATACGTTGGGTCGTACTGTAGAGGGCCGTTATTTTAGTTTGAATTAGATGCATACGGAATAAGAATCTTTATCTCTATTTCTTTCTAAAACATTTCTGTCACTTGTAAGCTCAATAAATTTTCTAGCTTGTGATGCTACATGGCTGTAAATTCCAGGTCTACAGGGATACTCACTGAAACCTTAGCTGAAGTTATGAAACATAAAAAAACATTCGGAGAAGCTGATGTTTTCCTCTATTTCACAGGTGATTGGACTCAGGTCGCAACATCGAAGACAAATGACGTGAGTGAGATACAAAATACCTATCATCATTCCATCGAAAGAATGGGAATCTAACTGCAAAAAGAAAACAATGTTAATGGATCAGAATCCTGTCTTTTAAGTGAATTCAATGAAGTACCTCACCGAAAAATGAAGCAACAGCAGGGAAAACTTGACGAGAGGGCTGACATCAATTTGCCGCCAAAAACCCGGCACGCTCACCGAACTATGGATAATTGCGGAATAAAATCCCCATTCTCATATTAGTTAAGCTCCATAAACACGCTAGAAATAGGCCGCACGGTTTAAATTCAATACTGTTTGTGCTACGCTCCAGTGAATGTATATTATCACGGGAACAAGAGCCCGTGAAATTTACGCTCTTGATATTTAGATTAGATGGAAGGCCGTCAACAGGAATACTGAAGCCAGTGAAATCCCTCAAGGATTATTAATATTCTGTTTAGAAATCTGTTGGTAGGAAATTATTCTGTGAAATCATTTACCAGAATTGAAGGAGGAAGATAAACCTCTCCTGTCAGCAATGTTGAACAAAAAGATGTTAATAAATTTTTCAGATCTGTTTGTGAAATATTTACGGTAATAAATTATTTGTTTATATATCTCCGAAACAACTACAACAATAAAACAACAACAGAGTGACAGGAATAGAAAATATTCAGTGAAATACAACTAAGTTGTAGTAGCGTTATACATTCAACATAAACAAATGCGAGGTTCAGGAGCAAAACTAAATAACTGGGGACTGGAATGACGAATATAATTGTTATCATCACTGAAAATCAGCCCATTTTGATAAGGACAAGCCTAAATGGCCATCAACTTGTTAAACAAGCTTCTGTAGTCTATAATGCACAGATGTGAATGTGATTAAAAGAGAAACATAAAATGGAGGAGTTATATAAAAAATGAACTTACAGCGACATAAGGAGACTTTGCGAATAAGGCTTATCATTATCTTCCCTATAATCACGTTCCTTGTAAAAACGAAACATGGCGGTACCGTTGCTTTCCTTCTCCACATTCTCATTTCGTTCGTTTCCCCCCCCTCACCCCCACCCTCCTCACCCCTACTCCTTCCTTTCTCTCACAAGAAGCTGAAAATACAACATAGATCCTTTGTATCACTTTTAGTTTTCTGAAAAGAAAGCTATTCTTCCGGCTTTGTTTGTCCGTCCGCACTTTTTTCTGTCCGCCCTTATATCTTAACAACTACTGAGGCTAGAAGACTGCAAACTGATATGGTGGTCATCCACCCTCCAAACATCAAACATACCAAATTGCAGCCCTCTAGCCTCAGCAGCTTTTATTTTATTTAAGGTTAAAGTTAGCCATGGTCGTGCTTCTAGGAACGCAACAACACAGGCCAACACGGCCGGCTGAGAGTTTCATGGGCCGCGGCTCATACGGCATTATACTGAGACCAACGAAAGACAGAAGAAAACAGCTATGACAAATAGACCAACAAAGAGATAAGTAAATGAAAAAACAGAATTTTAACCACAGCCTCGCTTTTGATCATTTCTAACTCCTCTTCGCGTTAAATCCCAAAAACCCTTATAAAAGATGAGGGTTAAGAAGTGTACTAACACTTCCAGAGTTAATGAAATTTGCAGTTAACTTTACTGGTCACAGATTACAAAAGAAAAAAAAGTTATATGTACCCCGGTGCCAAGCCCAGATAAGGGCAAAGGGATGGGCGTAGAATTAGTGCCCGTTTCCTCGTTAGGTACCAAGTTTTAGTGAAAATGGTCACAGATCTAGCTTTGTAAGATTGCGAGAATTTTTAATACCTCTTCAGTGTCGGCGAAGAGATTATATTTCCGAATTGATTCCCAATTCGTTACGCCTCAGTGAGGCTTGGTTTCAGTAGCATCAACAGCAGCCTTCAGGATTAAAAAAATAAAAAAAAAGGAACAGATAAATTACAAAGGGAAAAAATGACTAATTTTCAATTTACTCTGAAGATCCACTTCGCATCTTTTTCGTCGCTGTTATTACTGGCCAAATTGATGTTGACTTAACGTAAAAAGAGGGATAAAGACCCAGTGAGAGAGAGAGAGAGAGAGAGAGAGAGAGAGAGGACTCCTTTTGCTAGAAGAAGAAGAAGAAGAAGAAGAAGCAAGAGAAGGCGAAGGGGGGAGAAAAACAATCAACCGGAAATCTGGACGCAAATAAAGGCTAGCATTAGGCGACGTCTCCCCGAGAAAAAAGAAATCAATACTCTATGATAATCTTTACATACACACACACCCCCGAATCTGCATCGCGGGGTAAATCATAGCGTACATTAGAAGATAAAGGGCTAGAGATAATATCATTGACTTCTCTTTTGGGCCCGGGAGGCATGTCATTACCCGCTTCCCTACCCCTTCCTCGCCCCTCTCGACTCCAGCCACCTACCCTCCCCCCAAGGGACCCGTGAGCTCTACCGGGGAGGCCCCATCCGACTCGCCTGTATCATTACGTCAGACAAACTCCTCTCTCAGAGGTCCTCATCAAATCCTTATTGTTTCCTAGATTGATATGTAAACCGCAGGTAATACGCAGCGAGTCAATAAGATTATGAAGGATGGACTCCGAACGCTGTACTTTTGGACCCGAGGGAATTGAAGGGGTGGGGGGTTTGGTAGGAGGAAGAGAAAAAAAGAAAAAAAAACACTATGGATATGGGAAAAGAACAAAATGAGACAAAAAAGAAGAAGAAGAAGAAGAAGAAGACCAGCATTCATGACGATACGGGAAAATGGTTTTCACAGGTGCCGGAACACAGTTATCGGACCTTTTTTCAATTAACTTTACGGATCGAATTGCCGTGGCATTTGCTTTTTACGGTTGGATATTAAAATGATATCAAACAACGCGACGCGGTGATAAAGATCACGTGATTCTCCGCTCCGAGGATCGAGGCGCCAAAGGCAGCGGTCTGGAAGGGCCTCGGCGCAGCTCTTTAGCAAACATTTCGATGTTTATCCATACAAGTCATTACTGCTAAGTACCTACATCACAGGCCCAATCACACGGCGTTTATTCTATAATCTATGGCCATTGCTTCTGCTTTATTTACATTTTCAATTTTACGCTTCTGGCGTTCCTGTTCGGTGGCGATCAGGTAACGCAGCCCGCCTTGATGTATCTCCTTTTAACAACTACTAATGCGTAAGCAATAGTATGGAATTTATTCTATAATTCAGTCAGTTCCATCTTTTATTTACATTTTCAATTTTACGCTTTTACGCTCCCCAGCGATGTAGACCAGGAAATGCGGACAGTTCCCATACTTCTTCTTGCAACGGTCACTTGAATCTTCCGTTTCTCTCTCTCTCTCTCCTCTCCTCTGATCATATTTTTTTCCGTTTATTTCAATTGAGTCAATTAGGAAAAAGAAGCGAAACGTAATCGATTCGGTGTAGCCATGAATCCTGCTAATTTTGATCAACTCTGGCTGCTGTAACACCAAATGAAATCAAGCATCGCCGTACTGAACAACAGCAGTCTCTCTCTCTCTCTCTCTCTCTCTCTCTCTCTCTCTCTCTCTCTCTCTCTCTATATATATCTATATATCAATAAATATATATATCAATGAAGGGTCCAGTAGTACTCTTGTTTAGCAAGACGAAATGTATTTGCTAAACGCGAGTTTCACTGCAGATCCTTCTATTGATAATTCAGAAGCACGATATACACACACACACACACACACACACACATATATATATATATATATATATATATATATATATATAGAAAGATAGATAGACAGATAGATATTTACTGTATATTTATGCGTGTGCGTGCGTTTGGGTGTGTGTAAACTCTCCCACACCTTACCTGATGATACTGATTTCTAAGCCTATTAAATTTAATTTTTATCATTTGTAAGGACCTATTTCTGAAATGAATAATTGAAACAGGAAGGATAATCGCGGTATTTTAGAATATATTATTTTTGTACTTTGTCCATATTTCATGACATGCAAGACTATTTTAACTAATATTCAGTATCAAGAGAGTTCCAGATTTGATACATTTAGAAGACTGACGGAAAATGTCAAAAGAGTAAAATATATACGTTAATCTATTGATTATTTAAAATTCAGTAGCTAAAAATTTGTTAGTAACTTGATAATATAGGACAGAAAGATTTCACTACACCAGTAAACAAAACGATGTTCTATGACGAAACTTAGAGAAATGTATTGAAAAAAAAAATTATTAAATCTTTGCCCGAAACACGCGCCCTGAAGCAATGCCTTTTATAAACGAATAAAAATATAAATAATAGATGGGAGCAATAAAGGTCAAAGTGAATTTAAGCCGCATCACCTCCTGTTACCAGAAACAGGAAAACAATAATTACGTTTTGATGATGAAATTACACCCACTCCGCTTCTTAATTTTACGTCTCGAGAAAAGCAATTAACATCCCCATAATGACTTTTTAAGAATGCCGGTTAGACAACGCCGAGTAATTATCTGGATCAATTAAGATGAATCCAGCGCGAGGTCTAATCGGTCTCGGCTGGAAACGTTTTTAGCGCAGAAGTTCTTTCACTTGCTCTGATGCCACGAGGCCCAGACGTAGTAGCCTATATAGCCTTGACACGAATAACGAGACGCCTCGGTAAGAATTTTTGGTGAATTAATGTGGTACGTGATATGCGCAAGGTAATGGCTACTGGTGAACGAAACTTTAAAAAAAGGTGGCCGTTGCTTAACAAAGAATTTAAATTTCTTTTCCAGTATGTTTGGAACCTAAAGGTTAATTGGACTCGGTAGGAAACCGAATTTCAGTTGTTAAAGGGCACTAGCGGATGGGGGCGGGGGACCTGGGCACGTAACCCCCCCCCAGGAAAAATATTGATAAAATAAAAAATTTATTGATAAAATAACATAAATAATATTGAAAAATAATAAATCTATTAAGATTTAGATAATAATAACATAAATGAGAAATATAACATGGGAAAAAATAGTAAATCTATTATAGAAATAATATATATATATATATATATATACATACATATATATATATATATATATTATAAATATATATATAATATGAAAATTGATGCCCGCCCCATGAAATTTTCCTGGATCCGCTAGTGGTTAAAAGTTACCCTCAGAAGGCATTCTTCCGCAGGCATTAATGCCACAGCGCTAAAATGCATAACTGACACAAGGAACCACACGCTTCTTAAAATGCTTTGGCAGATTATCTCGATTTTTTAAGTTCATGACTTCTTTTTAATACAACATGCATCCCTTTAAAAATGTTCAGAGACTCTCTATACTTACAAGGTGATCCTCTGGGTCTTGTCAGTGTTTGGTTGGGTGACCACCAAAGAAAACCAGGTGTTGTCTAATGAGCCTAGATAATTGCATCAGACCTCAGCTGGCTGGTGTGAGCGGCAGTGGTTCGCAATGAGGTTCGAGAGATCTTATAGGGTTATTATCTATCTTGAAAAAATTATTTAAGATTTCTTTAAAATTTTGGGGTCAAGGAAATAACTTGCGATTTTCTTTGATTCTTCTGTTGTTAAAATTACTGAATTACTGTACTATGTGGTTCCATCGGTTCGTTTTCAGTTATCGCCAATATTACATCACCAATCTCAAAACTAACACAGGCTTAGAGAGAAGTAACTTGGCCACACATGTGGCCTAAGATGTAACTAAGCAGTTATTTCGTAATTTCCAAAGTTTCCTTCATTAAACATTTGTTTTTCACACCTTCTACGGAGGTTCCCCTAACTCTCTTGCTTCATATATTTCCTACTTCCCGTTTTACAAATAGTGCCATTCAGATTTCATGATCTTCACGACTGGTTCGCGTTTTTTACCGATATTGGATTTCGTAACGGTTCATTTTTTGTAAAAGTTATCCAAGATAAAAATTAGAATCATTTGATCCTTCCTTCATTACTGACTCCTCTCTCCTCTTCAGTCTTTATCGTAATATAGTTTTGATTCTTTACTTTTCGAAAAATGAAATTTGCTAACTTTTGTATGGATATTCTGACATAGTTTATGTATATAAATTAACTGTGTTCGAAATTAATACGCAAAGTTAGATATTTACTGGTGTACCGGTAAAGTAAAAAAATAATGATAATATAACAAGTGAGTCCCGACCCTAGGGGCTTAACGTATACCGTCCTCTTCAGGACATTCATGTATTTAATTATTGCTATTGCGGATGAAGGGAATGAACTTCTCTTATGTTCTTATTTCGCTTTTTAGTTTTGCTGTATGTCCGTCCTCGCTCAGATCTTAAAAACTACTGAGGCTAGAGAGCTGCAAATTGGTATGTTGATCATCCACCTTCCTATCGTCAAACATACCAAATTGCAGCCCTCTGGCCAAGTAGTTTTTTATTTTGTTTAAGGTTAAAGTTAGCCACAATCGTACTATTGGCAGCGCTATAAGCTCCAACAACATAGGCCACTCTCATCTTCAGTAACAGTAGAATAATCAAAATAAACTCTATTGTATTTGCATTGTCTTTGTATATAGCCTTATTATTATTATTATTATTATTATTATTATTATTATTATTATTATTATTATTATTATTATTATTATTATTATTAAGTTGCATTCACTCGTAGAAAAAGCTTCTGGTTGTAAAGGAAGTAAAAAAAAATCCACAGCGGCTTCTTAGTACCATTTGTTTGCGAGGAAATAAAACAGCACGGTGGTCCGCTCGCACCTGCGAAATTAACTTGACAAAAACGACTTCCTTCTGCTTGTATTCGAGTTTATCTGCATCTGACCGCATCCTGGAAAGCCTCCTCTAATTTCATCAATTTATGGAACGTGTAACGACTTGATACTCCCCAGAGATTAAAGGACAATTCACTTCGCGTCGTCCGTGTTTTTGCGGCCGTGAACGGAAGCGGGGACCCATGTAAATGCAGCACTGATTGTTGTAAATGGCGGTTGTGTTGTATGGGGTACAAGCGAGAGAGACGGCGTACGTTAGCCTACTTGTTATCTGACCCTGTAATTTGGGCCGAGGGGATCGTCTGGCTGGGTCATATTTTGTAAGAAATTAGGAAGGCGTTCAACACACTTCCTGTTTGACCCCGAGAGGACCCGGGGGACCCGAGAGGCGGGTCCAGATTTGCACCCGCGAAAAGTCCTCCTCGTCCTCCTCCTGTCCCCAAGGCGGGTCGCAGCCAGGTCTTTCTTAGACCGTGGTCGCAGCAGATGTCAGCCGGAGCGCTGTTTTATATCAAGCCGTAGGGGTCGTTAGCGTTGGAGGTCTTCATTATAGGCAGACCTGCATTGCTATTTTGTGTACAGTTGCCATGAAGCAACATCTCATCTGGCAGTTATCGGAAACGAGAAACCGCAACTTAAACTCGATTAGGGTATCCTTAATATTATGATAACTTGTTCCCCCTTGCAACCAGATCGGTATCATCCGTACGTTATCTTCGTCTTCTTAAACACTTTTCAACGAGCTGCTTCCTCATCTATGAAATATGCTTGCCCAGGGAGTAATGGGTAACATGGAGGCGGACTGAGAGGATGGGGAGTTGCGGGTTGAAGAGGAAGAACCCCCAGAGGAAAAGGATAGAAAAAGGCATTTTTGTTTTTCAGCCAAATTTTACTTCCCAGTCGCAAGAAAATGAGGGGCTAATTGAGATACGATATAGCAAAGAGCGTAACTGACCAGCATGGAGCAGTTTCCTCCGGCCAGACCTTGTGATTACGGCATCGAAGCGTCCACAGACTTGCACCTCATTTCACGAAGATGCGAAACATCGGCAATACATTCAACGGCTGTTTGGAAGACGCGGCCAACATTTTGTTCTGTACTCCACGTGGGAAGAGAAAGAGAAAAACTCGAGACAAAGAGCGAATAAAGAGAGAGAGAGAAAGAGCAAGATAGTCTCAGGAATCAGACAAATTAAGAAAGAACGTATAGTTTAAGAATATAGGCGTTAAACAAATGCAAATTCTCGTACGAGATTATCATTGGAGAAATAAAACTGAGATAAAATGAGGAGACAAGGTTGAGAATATACCATAATGCGTCAAGATTAGAGATAACCTACTAAGTCCCCATCTCTCAAAGGCTTTTAACTACAGGCACCAAGTACACAACACTACTTGAAGGCTAGCCCTCTCTCTCTCTCTCTCTCTCTCTCTCTCTCTCTCTCTCTCTCTCTCTCTCTCTCTCTCCGCAAGGCAGTATTGGCGGAATATGAATATTTCTTGAGCATGTCTGTCTCTCTATGATGACCTGAAATCCGTTCGAGAATAAAGATCAAGTGACAGATAAATCAGAGTAAAACCTCATTAGAACAAGTGAGCTATAGGCGCAAATGGGTTTAGTGTAACTGTAGTAACGCTTTTGTTATTACCATTCATCTTGATTTCAGTTTTCATTTTTTAAATTTTCCGTCGAATACTCATCACATACCTTTTTATCATTACAGATAGATTCTGCACGTTACTAACGGCCTGAATATGAATAGGCCCACCCAGGTTTCACCTTCACAGGTGGAGGTATAGGCCTATACCTGCAACCATCCAAACAGTGACTGCTGACAAATTTACCTGTGCGGGCAACAAGTCCTGTGCTTTGTCCACCAGACAATGGTCGTCTATGCTCACAACTACAGAAGTGGTAACAGTATAAAAATGACATGCCTTTGACATCAGAAGAGTGTGTCCGTCGAACACTGTCAGACCGTGTAGAGGCACTTTAAGTCTAGGAATTTGAATACAGGGTGACTGAATTCTTTCTTCTTTTATTCCTGTCCAGAGAAACATCCAGGCCGAGGTATCAGCTGGGTCAGGCTGGGTCAGGCTGGGTCAGGCTAGATACAGGTATCTTCGTTTCGAACACCCAGTCTTAGCATAGTTAATGTGCCTCCCTCTGTTCTCCCTTTTAAACAGCTGTTGTAGAATTTACCATATCTAAGCATCATTGCTTTCTACCAGTGAAATGTCCAGAAATATTAGTAGGTTTATGAGTCACCAGAGAGCCTATGTGAAACTCTCCACGCTTCTTTGCAAAAGTAAATAGTGGTCAGGAAACTCAAATATAAATACAATGTTCCTTGGCCATTGAGACTAAACTCATATATTCAGTGTATTGCAGTTAGCCAGTAAAGGTTAATTCTTCCTGCCTATAATATTATTTTTATTCATATTCAGGCCTTTAGTCTTCTTTTAACGTGCTTTTTTTTCCATTTGTATGAGGTAAGCACGATGCCTTCTTTTGAAGGACATTGATTTGGCTTTGGGGTAGACCGTATAGTCTCGATCAGCTGCCCTGCCTGTCATCGCTTAGACCCCGGTAGCGCAAGTACATGTATTATACCAGTCACCAGCGCCTTTAGTAACCTGCAGAAACTATTGGTAATGATAATACTGCCTTGCGGAAGGAGAGAGAGAGAGAGAGAGAGAGAGAGAGAGAGAGAGAGACTTACCACTGACCAGGTGCATTTCATGGTGGCAAAATGACACCGAATTACTCATCAGCAATAAAATTACCTGACTAATTGCCACGCAGCGGCTTGCCTAAAGGGCAATTAGAGAACAATTGGCTGCGTCGGAGGCAATGACAGGCAGTATTGTTTTCCCTTGATTCCTGACCACCCTTAAATGCAAGCTGGCTTCTCGTAAAATAGCTCCGTATCCTTGCGTAATTATTACTTTCGTTATTAATTATGCTTAATTAAAGGTAATTCGTTCATTTTCGCCGTGCCTGCAAACTGTCGCTCCAATTTGGCCTCTAGGTCTCTCTCTCTCTCTCTGTTTTTCTCCGTATCATCATAAAATCCATTTTAACTTCCTACCTCTTTTTATCAGCTTGCGTCAATTCCTTCCTTCGCTTCTGCCCTTCTTATTTCACTCGTTCTCTTTACACGAGTTTTACTCTTCCTTTGATTGATTCCATTCATCCTTTTAACGGTTTGACCTTTTAAGTGTCTAATTTACTCCTCGCTTACACCTCCGAATACCCATAACGAATCTGCGCTTCACTGCGAGTTTTTTTTCCTGGGTAATTTATTTGATTTTTTTTTTTTCTTAGGACTGGTCAGAATGTTGCCATTTAACATTTTAGAATGAAAACTGCTTTCTCATAAGACTGAGCGATTGGCTCCCAGAAACAAAGATACCGCAAGATGGAAATAAAGGAAAATCATGATATTTAATATTTTATAACATCACTGCTCGATTAGACGCGTCTTGCAGACTAAATCTACCCTTAATGAAAATTTTTTTCGTCTACAAACTCCTCTTAATTCATTTATTAAGTTTGATCTTTGAGGGCCCTATAATTTAGATGCTTAATACTGCCAACATCAATTAGACGCGTCTTGCAGACTAAATCTAGAAAATTTAGGTCTACAAACTCCTCTTAATTCATTTATTACGTTTGGTCTTGAGAGAATATGCAGAATTTGAGAATGAGGACCTATAATTTAGATATATAGGCTTAACACTGCCAAGAACCAGTTGTTACCTGTTTTCTCTCAACTTGCCAAAACCTTTTCATAACTTCTTTTATAGTGACTAAATCCGTTGTAGAAAATTATCTTTCTTAACCTAGTTAATTCTTTCTACCTCAGGTATTTTACCCTTCATTAACATTAAATATTCCTACTTTTGTTGTCCTTCTTGATAGGAATTAATAAAGGTAATTCATCTGATTAACGTACCTGCTTTCCAGCTCTTTATAGATTTTTTCTTTTTATTTCCATAAGAAAAATATATCTCTGTCCCTTTTCTACAGGTGTTATGTTGGTCATTGCTCCCTTTTTGCTACATTGCTCCATTCTTCTAAGGGAGGGTCCATTCTCTTTTCAGTGCCACGCTAGACCAGCTTGGTTGCCGCGTCTTGAGTTAATTCTCGTCGTATTTCATATTTCCAGATACCTGTCAAATTTCCTTTTTCAAGGATTGGTCTACCAATTCTCACCCCTGCACAGGAAAAGGCATGAAATTGCCGGCTCCGACGGACTTTCCGTAAAGAGTATAATGATCTTAACCAGAGAGCCTTTCTCACGTAGAAATTATAGGAAAGGTTTTCTCTTTCGTTGTTAAGATATATATCCTGTCAAAATAGTCATGAAGTGTGGTACAGTGTGAATGCTAAATTTGTATTTCCTATATCTCAAGCCTGTTTTTATATTTATTGGCGTTGCAGCCTAAACTTTTCATTGTTGGCCGTAAACGTACGTATACTTTAAGTTCATTTTTCTTCTATAGATCGTGTTAGTTTGAAAATTACTGAAGAGTTCTGTTGTGCGCGAAGGACCGTAAAAAAAAATCCAAAATGAGCCATCTTTTCTATCTTTTAGTTTCCTTGATCTTGCGTACACAACCATATAAATTGTAAACTCTCTCTCTCTCTCTCTCTCTCTCTCTCTCTCTCTCTCTCTCTCTCTCTCTCTCTCTCTCAACATGGTGCAAGTGACAAGCAAAACCCATACTCAAGTGTTGAAGAAAAACCCTCCCCAGATACGTCTGAATTATGCTCAGATATCTTCAAGAGCAAGATAAAAGGAGACCCAGAAGAATGAGCGAGTCTGAAGCCTCTCTTCTGGGAGATATAGCCTGATAAAAGCGACCGGAGAGAGTATAGTATACGCCACGGCCATTATGAAACAAGAAGAACGAGAAGCGAAAGGAAATGCGGAGTTGAGACGATGAAAGCCCGCCATTATGCCGGGCGCTTTTTTCTTTTCTTTTTTTCAAGTAACTCCAACTCATTACGGGCTCTTGAATCCTCCCGAGGGACAGTTCAATCGGTGGCTTTTAATTAGGTCATGGAGCCAGGAGGGAGAGAAATGAGATTTAATGAGGGGAACAACCAACAGCTTTCAAGAGCAGAGAGGCTCGCGGTGGTCACGGATAGCTTGCCAGGAACAGTTGTGGAGTCAGGTTGTGCCGACGTAGGGAGTCAACTGCGGATATAAATATCAGAGTGGAATTTGAACCTACACTGAACTGCTATCAGAGTAGAATAGAAGTAGATGATGAATATGTCAACAGGATAAAGTGAAGTGCAAATGAGAACGTAAAACGGGCTATGTGATTCGATTGTCTTGCAGAATTCCTTAACCACACGTCCAGTGGATGAAATAGATAAACGTATTTATAAATGGTCCCTTGAGCCTTCTGAAACAGTTTCAAAATTACAAACGGATAAAAACAAGAAAACAGATTACTTAGAAACGGTACAAAAAGTAAGTATACAATTAAAAAAAGTAAGCGATATTTACAGTATAAAAGGAATAAAACAAACTAAGAATTTCAACATTGCAACCCCAGACAACTTCTTTCTCTTAAAGATGATTCTGTGTAAACTTCATATGGTGTATTTAAGAAGCTACCCGTAAGTGGTTAAAGTATTTATTGGTGATTTCAATAACTTATGGTATAAATCATATATTTCATATACAATGATTTTCTTATTTATGCCTTACACACACACACACAAGCACACGCCACACACACACACACATGTATATATATATATATATATATATATATATATATATATATATATATATATATATATATATATATATATATATATATATATATATATATATATATATATATATATATATATATATATATATATATATATATATATATATATATATATATATAATTATTATGCAAAGTGTGTACATCTCTGGGTAGGAAAATAAGATATTTCGCAAGACTAAAAATATGTTACGTGACCTCCTCTTGTCCTGATAATTGTGTAATTACAGAAATATTAATGATAAAGCATTCTAATTATAATGATAAAAGTCGAATGCACTTAGAGAGAGAGAGAGAATAAAAAAAGGCAGCTGCAAAGATCGTGGGCTCCGATATTTCCCGGAATGTGCCAGTCTGCTTCTCGTAGCGCAAGCAGTCTGGCAAAAATAAATATCAATAAAAAAAAAAAATACTGAGACGATAAGCGTCAAGCCTCTTAATAGTAATTGCAAGTTACGCGCATGCTTGAATATTTTATCAGATCCGTGACTCCTCTCTCGGCGGCATACCCCCGGGGGGAGGAGCCCCGCTGGGCCTTGGCGAAGACTCCCAACAGAGCCTCGCTGTTTCCTTAATTGACAGCTCTGCAAATTAACCTTAAAATACTGTTCATAAATAAGGGAGATACATCCTTAATTAGCGAGGACCATCAACAGAAACAACGCGTTTAACGCCTAGCCCCCTGAAACCTGGGGAACAGCAGCTCCCCTTGTGAGGCCAGAAAGCTCCGCGCTGTCCGCCCGCTCCCCTGGGTGTTATACGAGACTGATAAGTGGTGGAGACTTCCCCCACGGGGAGGCTGCGATGAAAGGAGGGAAAAGCCCCTGTGGGAGAGATGAGGATTGCAAAAAAGGAAGGAGAGAAAGAAAAACTGGTTGAAGAGAAGAGGAGAGGCGATAGAGGGAGTAGGCAAGAAAATGGCCCCCAGGGACCCCAGTGGTATTTCACTGAGTGCTAAATATTGCCTTGCAAATATATTGAGAGAAAAATGATTAAGTTAATATGAACGCACACATTATTTAGTTTACGTAGGTGCTTCATACAGCGTAGAAAGTAATGGTGATTACTTTGTATAACTAATGTGCTGAAGAATAAGTGGTTAAAATAAGTTTTAGGCAATAAAAATACCTGATCTCTCTCTCTCTCTCTCTCTCTCTCTCTCTCTCTCTCTCTCTCTCTCTCTCTCTCTGCATTCGTCCGAAATCCTGCAATTCTCGATTATCACTGGAAAGCAAAGAATACTATCCCTAACATTATTTTATCAATGATATTTCCCTGTTCCAGAAAGGAAATTGCTTAGTTACTCTATAAGTTACTGAAAATGTAATTCATCCCTTAATTCACAGATTGGTCTGATTGATTTACAAATTTAGGCTGTCAAGCCAATGCTAAGCAATGAGGCACTGTCAGCCATTCAGCGCTTAAGACAGTGAGAAGAGAAAGTTGGAGTGACTGGACAGCAAAGTACAGAGATTCAGAAAATAACGATGAAGCACAAGGATCTAGAGGTGGAACTGGAAGAAAACTCCATGGTTTCACTAAAAAGTAACAGTCAGAAAGAAGTACGGAACAGCAAGAGTGGAGAAAAGAAGTAGGAATGGAGATAAAGTGGAAGCCTATAAAGGCCTTAAGAAAGCTACAAACACCCTTTAGTCAAGGTCTAGGCCTACAGTGCACCGTGTGGGTGCACTGACTGCATTAAACCCACGCCTCGAGGCTTAATTCATAGAGATGTAGGCTAAACATTACCCAATTGGCACTGTAGCCTACCATTCTTGTAACACCATTTGCTGTAGCAAAACACAACCCGGATGTATCATAAGAAAAAAGGTGTAATTAGCTATCTTTGTATGTTGGTAATAGCGTAATTAGTAATGCTGAGAATTTGACAATATTTAGTATTAGCCTACTTTTGACTTCAAGCTTATCTTTTTACCCACTTTCAAATGAATTATCCAATGCTGCCAAAATCAAGGATAGTTCTTAAAGTTTCTTGTTAACATTAATGTTACGTACTTTAGATAATTTTTTACCATGGGTAAATGATTACATAATTGTTCATGTAGTGGTTTTCCCTCTTCCCAATAAAGGAATTTCAACTATTTACTTCAATAAACACATTTCATTTACAGTATTCAACATTATTTTTACCGTCAGTGCTTCTTAGGTAGTTGCGTGCTACTCATTTTGTTTACCGGTTTAAACCTTTTAACACATCGTTTGTAGTGAATGTCTAGTTTGTAAAACGAATGAAAGATGTTTATTTTTTCAGAAGATTCTGATTTATGATGTGTATAGAATCGTAGTCATTTAGGTTTAATTTACTTCCATGGAAGATTACTATTTAGGGCAGTGAATGCGAGTTTTAGGTTTAAAATGTTTACATTACTCATTTTCCAGATATGAATAGTGTAAATACTTTAGAAAATGAGATAAAACTCGTTACAGTAATTTGGCATTTCAGTAGCCTACTTAATGGATCGAGATATACGAATTAAAACCACAGACCCTCGCGAGGATTATATAAATCCGACCCTTATGACATCACTATTGTTTCTTACGTCATTTGCAACACTGAAATCAGTGTATCATTCTGTTATCAGTTGTCTTGTTTTTGTATGAAGGATTAAAATCCTAACAAATGAAGAGAAGTAGGTGATAAATTTCAGTGCAGGTATGGCTGACAAAGAAAATCGAACTCATTACTGTACATAGAAAACGAGCCAGTCTTATTTTTAAGGCTAACTATAAAAAATATTTTTCCTCCGTCCAGCAATAAACCATTGCTTTACTTGCAAATTGATGATAAACTTCATTTGGAATGGCTGATTTTGTGCGATAATCAGTAAAAAATTGAGTTAATTCAAAATTATTGAATGAATGATGATATTAATTGCTTTCAAAAATAAATTATAAGTTTTCTGTTTAGAGCACGTGATTTGAATGATTTTTAGGGTTTTTTCATCGCAGAATGAATATTTAGGCGGTCCACATTTTCAGCAAATGACTTAACAAATTAATAAAAGGCAACTTTTCTGTTTGTCCATAGCTAATAAGGTTTTACTGAATAACCAGTTTTGTTGTCAAAACCGGATTTTTCCTAGATAGTGACCTGACAAGTCTTCTAATTTTATTAATTTTCCACATTTGGGGGAAGTTTAGTATTCATTTGCGATGGAAATAAACCTCAAAATCATTCAAAAATCACATCATAATATAAACAGAAAAAATATTATTTTAATGTTAAAAGCAATTGGGGTCCATAATCCAGGAAAATCCTGGAAACCGTTGACAGACAAAGAAGGAGTCTATATATTAGGAAAGCGCCTGTTTTTACATTTTCAACTGGTTTTTAACACTTTTAGGGGTCCTGATACTGGCGGTGCATCTGTTTGTTGATAGGCCAAATGGAATGTCCCTTCGCCGTGTTTAGTACTGGACCGTGGGGCGTTAGGTACCAAAACGTTAACAAGTAAATTGACTTGCCGAACGGGATATGAAAGAAACAGACGTAAGCCGACATGCTCTGTCTTGTGAAGATCGCTTAAAGAAACCTCTTGTTGGATGGACCTCAGAACTGGGTTAAGGAGGAAAGGCTGTTAATCACACTCGAGCGGTGAAAATTAAAAGTAAATTCATAATTAGCAAACAAAAACTGTATGAAAAGTCAAGTTGTAGTGAAGGTGTGGTTAGCTACTATAAAGGTCTACCAAAAATTGAGCCAAGTAAAAGGATATGAATGAATGATGTTATGATGATATGAATGCAAGTAAAGCATCTTCTACATCTACTCATCTGTTCATTGCCTTAAGGTCCAGTTTGTCTTTTTCTTTTTTATTTTTCGTTTCAATAATTTATTCTAACCACCGTCTGGGTAGGCCATTCTTTTTAGTGTCATGGCGTTTTATTATTTCAAACGTTATTATCTTAATGGTTTTAATCGGTGGGTTAATTGGTCTGTGGTGCATCACTATGTTGTGATCGGAAATAATGAGTAAAAGACCACAACAACGTAAATGATAGACTGTATTTTTCCAAAATACAAAAAAAGGATAAAATAGGGGAGCTTGTGCAAACGGTCGAAAGTTCCCTTGTTTTATTATTATTATTATTATTATTATTATTATTATTATTATTATTATTATTATTATTATTATTATTATTATTACTATTATTACTATTATTATTTTGTATTTTGGAAAAATAGTCTATCATTTACATTATTGTTTTTTATTAGTATAATTGGTGTTTTAATTGCAATTACTCCAAAGTCAACTTGCTTATTAATCATCCTGATTTCAGACTTGAAAATGCAAAGATACAGTTGTGAAACGTTGGCCCTGGTAATATATATATTTATATATTTTTGATAGATTTTGAAGTAGTGTTCAATCCGGTATCATTCTTCATTTTATTCGTTCATATCTTAACACTGAATGTTACTAGTATGTCATCATTCACGTATTCATTATCAGCCATATCATTATTAGTTTATAGATTTCACCTTCATTACGGCTTTGAATAATCCTGATGGGTCCCGGCGCTTGGTCTTCAACCAATCAATCAATAAAGTACCAAACGAGCAGCTGAAGAGCCGTTACAAAGGACACGTCTATGACTACTGTACTTACATAATTTTACGTCGAATGTAAACATTAGGTAACCGGTCCCAGTCCAACGTTTGCTGTTACATAGGCTTGTACTCGCCGAGGCTCCTACGTCGTACAACAACCCCTGTGATTATCTAACTCTTTTGACTATTGGAAGGTTAATTAACGAACTGAGACTATTTCATTTGTGAAAATGACGGCCGTTGGGCGTTTCGCCATCCGCAGATTGTCTGCGATGAAGTTGTTTGGACCAAGATTGCCAGTTATCGTAAGTATCGTGACGTTACGTTACCGTTACGTATCGCATGTGCTAGACAAGTATGACCCCGTTTCCCAAGTTAGGAAATTTAGTTGACATTCATTTTGGTGTGTAATGGATAATTAACCATTGGCTGTGCTTAGGATTCCTAGGCTATGTTTAACTTTGATGAAGGATTAACCATAGGTTAGGCCCTTTAATGAAGGATTAACCATAGGGTAGGCTATGTTTAAATTTAAGGTAGATCTAAGTATTAGCTCCGCGGCAGCGATTTCCTTCTAACTTGACTTTTTCTACAGTTTTTTGGTTGCTAATTGTGGATTTACCTTCAATTTTTGTCGTACGAAGGTGATTAACCTGTAATTAACCCCTGAAGTCCATCCAACAAGGGTTTACACACGCGATCTTCACAAGACAGAACACGGGTATATACGTCTGTCTGGAATGGTTCATATCCCGTCCGGCAAGTGCAATAACTTGTTAACGTATGGGTACCCCCCCCCCCCCGCTCCAGTACTAAACACGGCGAAAGGACATTGGCCGACAACAAACAAATGTACCGCTAGTATCAGAAGCGCTAGAAGTGTAGAAAAAGAACAGTTTCCAAGGTAAAAACAGGCGCGGAGCGAATACTTAGAATTACCGCATAATTAACCATTGGCATTGTTTAACTTTGATGAAGGATTAACCACAGGCTAGGGCTATGTTTAATTTTGGTGAAGGATTAACCATAGGCTAGGCTATGTATAGCCTAACTTTGATGAAGGATTAACCCAAGAGTTGCTAGGGGGATGCCACTTAAGGATGACGGCAGTATTATGCATTTGCAACTTCAGTAATGGAACCAATATTTTCTTGCTCATTTTTTTAACTTATCACCTAATGTTGTACATGGTTGTAATTGCCTTGTGTCGCAGATTAATACTAAAAAATAAGATATAAGATACTTTTAAAAATTTATATTTAAAAAGAATATTTTTTGGAAAGAAAACATTTTTCCAAAAGCCACTCTTTAGTTTTGGAATGCTTCGTGCAGTATTTTCTGAGACAATTTCAAATTTTTTCATGACAATATTACTCCTTAGCTATTCAAGAAATACCTATAAAAGTACAAAAAATATACAACAGTTGTTAATTGGTCAAATGGGTGTATATGTGTATGTTAACTATCCTATGCACACTAACTTGAAAACCAATATTACTGTCGTCACTGTCATTGTAATTATCTATCTCGATATCACTATTTGATGCAGATGAATAAGTATCATCATCAAAAGCCATTGTCTCCAAAATTCACAAAATAAACAAAGATTTATAAAAATCTTCGACCGTTGCTCAACTTCAGGATACTAAAGCCTCCCTGGTCCCACCCCCTAGGCTGACGGAAGGTTTACAATTTTTCTATTTTTATACCTATGATTAAGAGAAATCTGGCATCTTTTATGTTCAACAGTGAGCTGAATGGCTGGTGAGACTGTTGATGTCACTCGGACAGAGCTAAAGGGAGGGACTAAATTTACCGCGATATTTGAAAATAAAGCGTCGATAATATCGATGTTGTCTTTATGCAGCATATAAAGCATCGATTTTAGCGATGCGCTGCACCTTGTGGGTTAACCATAGGATAGGCTATGTTTAATTTTGATGAAGGATTAGTCATAGGCTAGGCTATGTTTAGCCTAACCTTGATGAAGGATTAACCATAGGCTTAGGCTGTCTTTAACTTTGATGAAGGATTAACCATAACCTTGGGCTATGTTTAACTTTGATGAAGGATTAACCATAGGCTAGGCTATGTTTAATTTTGATGAAGGATTAACCATAGGCTAGGCTATGTTTAGCCTAACTTTGATTAAGGATTAACCATAGGCTAGGCTATGTTTAGCCTAACTTTGATTAAGGATTAACCATAGGCTAGGCTATGTTTAGCCTAACTTTGATTAAGGATTAACCATAGGCTAGGCTATGTTTAGCCTAACTTTGATGAAGGATTAACCATAGGCTAGGCTAGGAAGACTCTTTTTGGTTGCTCTAGTGGTAGCCAAAAGAGTTAGAAGATTACAGGCCTTGGAGAAGCAGGTTAGCTTTTCACAAGGTGATGATGTCTGCATGTTTACCCTTGGTTTTCTTGAGAAGAACGAAACTCCAGCCAATCCTTGGTCCCGTTCGTTCTCGATCAAGAACCTTACAGATATCCTGGGACCTGAAGACCAGGAGAGAATTCTCTGTTCAGTCAGAGCCTTGAAATGTTATGGGGAGGACTAAGAGCATCAGAAGCCCCTCTCGTAACCTCTGGTGTTCCGTAAAGACCATATCTCGTTCTACGTCCAAGAACGCTTTCTCCCTCTTTCTTAGAGAAGTGATCGCTGAACCCCACAGGGGAATTCAGGAAGAGGCCCTACCTTTATTGAAAGTTAAAGCCCTCAAAATCTGGGCAGTCGCCACTTCTTCAGCTTTTAAATGCAATATGTCACTTGCAGATTATTCTTCAATCTACGTACTGGACGTACAGATTTGTGTTTGCCTCTTATTATTTGCGTGATGTAGAAACCTCTTATGAAAACTGCAGTACATTAAGATCATTATCAGTGGCTGGCTTGGTATTGGGGGAGGAAGGGTAGGAGTATTTTTTTTCCAAGGCTGGGCAAATATTTTTCTATGTCCGATTCACCCATGCATCAAAAACATTTTGCATGTATTATCTGACCAACCTGTGGTCAGAGTATTTTATCATTCAGAAAATTGTCGATTATCAATAGTTCTCTTGAAGAATTTCTTTGGTGATGCTCCTACTTGTACAAGTTTGTGTAATTTTCTAAAGAATCATTTAAGATTTTTTACTTGGTTAAATTTTATCAAGTAAAGCTGTTGACATTGGGTTGGTAGGTATTCTGTTTTGAGAAATACTGTGGATGTAAAATGATTCTGAAGGCATTTTTAAACAGATCCTAAGAAAATCTTTAAATTATTCTATAGTAATTTGAAATGGAACATAAAAAGCCTCATTTGGTTGATAGGTATTCTGTTTTGAAAAATACTGCACATCAAATTCTGATGTAATTATACACCATATGTACATAATAATGGTGTAGAAGTTCTACTTTCAAATTGATACAATATCCACTAGCAAAATATAGTATATATATTGTGATTTAAAATTGCTTATCCTTGGGTAGATATATTTAAGTTTTAAGTTTGTTTTCAGGGTTAGAATTTTTTTTAATTTCATTTTCAATACAGTATTAGAATTATTCTTATGTTTTCCCATTTTAATTACAGGAACATACTTAAAAAACCTCATCACGAAATATAAGATATGTTCATCTTGACAGATATGTTAATGCTCAGTTTAATTTTCAGAGTTATCGTGCCCTTTACGATGGACCAAATGACAGTGGAGATATGCACCCTGCACCTTCACACATAAAAGAACCAATTATTCCACCTTATGAAGAGAAAGTTGGGGAACCAGTTCACTTGAAAAAAGCAAGGTATTCCAAATTTTAAAACTTATTAGTTGATTGGGATCTCTTATGTGCTCTGATGTTAAATTTGGGTTTCATATAGGTAACTTACCAAATAATTACATAGCTAATAGTTTCAACATGCGCGGCAGCTTAAATTTTGAAATTCTGTTCTTTTAGTGTATGTGACTATCCCCGCCCACTTTCGGGGAAGAATAGGTACAACACAGCTGAAGAGCTCAATTCATTTCTGCCGGCGAACGACAACTTCAGTTGTATGAGCAGCATTATTTTGGAATTCTTATCACCATATGGTTGTACCGTATTGTTCTCCATATTTGTGAAGTGTTCTTGCTTTTGGTAGCCTTTAGCTAGTGTAGAGTCTACACCGAAGTCAGATGTAGCCGAATTGCGAGTTATTTGTTCTGTGACTGCCTGTTGTCCCATTACCAGCCCTCTGACTGTACCACCTACTCCTTTACCTGGCTCCCATGCTTCCATTCCCAACCCCATTGCCAGTCTCAAAGCCAGATTTGACCAGAAATGCACAGCTTGTGATGTAAAGAAATTTGTTAATTATGAGTTGATATAGTTACACAAGATGGTTTAGGCTCTGCATGAGATAAAAAACTTCAATTACTCTTGGCCTAAGGTGCTTTTGTTTTGGGCTACATTCAAGAATCATCTGAGTAAACTTTTAAGATTAATTTTAATTTTACTAATCAATACTGCATTTTTTAATGATCACGTATGCCTATTCATATGAAACTCCAAATTTTATGCTTGCATTTAAGACAGGATTCCAAAGACTACTGTTTTATGATAGCCAATGGACAGATATCTCGTGAATTAAACATTTTGCTCTCTTTACTAAGCATTAATGTCGCCTAAACATTTTCAACATTTTTAATATTGGATATGTTTTTTTTATTTGCAGTCATCATTTGTAGGTTATATCTGTTCATTATTATGACTTTGTCAAGACTGACTGAATTAACTTAGGCTATGTTTAAAGGCCTATCCAGAAAAACTAGTATCCAGAACACTCTTGGTCCCAGTGATTCTTGATAAGAGGTACTCTACTGTATTCTGATTGTAAAATAATTATATGCACGTGTTCTTGCCATTTTGTCCAGAAGTAAATATCCAACCAATTTTAGTATAGTGAATATTGCAGTACAGTGATAACATTCAAAATCATTATTGCAACATTCCTAACCAGGGATTATGTGGTAATGGCTAAAAATATTTGAATTTGCACAGTATATGAATCTATTAAAATAATCATTGTGGGGTTTAGTAAATACATAGCCTGTCAAATGTATGTTTTATAGTATTGTTACATGCTTAATGACAAAATAGCTATAAAAATCTGCATTCATGTGATTCCATCATAATGACTATTGCAGGATGTTTGAAATGCTGTACATCATTTCACTTTTAAAAATATTTTGTAATGATATGAGATACTGACATTTGGATGTACTTTCAGACTTCAGTACCAGTCAAGAAAGAGAGGAATGTTGGAAAATGGTTTGCTTCTCAGCTCTTTTGCTCATCGATTTCTGTCAGCCATGTCTGAAGAACAGTTGTCTATGTATGATCGGTTGATTAACCTTCCTTCGAATGACTGGGAGATATATTATTGGGCTACTGGTAAGTAGCATTGTTTAATTGAGTAATGTACACACATTTTTAAGTAGTTTGTACTGTGAGAATCTTCTACCTTGGGTCTAAAGGCAAATGTAAAACTTTCAGGTGTAAAACATTATTGATTTTAAATTTTAGTTGTTTGGAAAGTTGGTTACTGGAAAGGAAGTGAAGAAGAAAGTCATGTCTAAAGTCTGTAAGGAGAGCTAATGGTGAAGAGAGAGAGGAAGATCTTTTAAGGACAGACCTTTGATGAGTTGGTGCTTCTGTTACCACGGTGACATTGAAATATGAAGCTGATATTGATAGGGTAGTAAGAAAATAGTAGCACTACTAAAGATGATGCAGAGAGGTTCTTTACCACTCATAAATATAAAAATAATCCATTCATCAGTGATTTTTTTAATAAGTTTAACTAATTGGAGCAAAAGAGGTTTCTTGACATCTGCTTATATTGGTATGCTACCTCCTTTTCTTGATTTTCATGTCGTCTATTCCCATTTTTGTCCTGTGACCTGGATTTCCTCAGCTTTTCTCTTATTATAAGGGGCTGTGGAGTGATGATATCACCTGCCAAGGAACCCCTCCCATGATGTGAAACTCCTTCTCTCATCTGTTACACTTTCCCGGAGGTCATCAGTCTCGTTTTCTCATGGCTGTCAAACATTTTGCCCACAATTGCCATCATTGTGCATTAATGAATTTGTGAAGCTGTTGAATGAACCACTGTAGATCAGAGTGCCACTACTGATGGGTGGTTCAACATGTCTGAGGTGAGACAGAGCTGTGACAGTTTACCAGTTTATTAAAGATTCACAGCAGTCTGATCAAATGGCAAGCACACAGCTCATTGTCATCTGGTAGGTTTTGCATGGCCATCTAACAAACAGTTAATTAATAGTTTCACTGTCATGTGATGTGATATATTAGCTGGTATGCAATGAATTTATCATTGCTTGATTAAATTGACTTATAAACATTTTTATCAAGTTTACTTGAATAAACATTTTTATCGAATGTTTAACTTGTATTACAAATGAATGTATCATTGACTATTTTGATTAAATTGATCCCAAACACATCAGTCCAAACATTTTTATTAAGTTTACTTGAATAAACATTTTTATCAAGTTTACTTGAATCTGAAATTTTTGGGTGGTTTGAATGTTTAACTTGTTTCATTACCAAACCCTTTTACTTATTTCCATTTATTTTATTTACATCCTTTATTTTAACCAGACACATCAGTCCATTTGTAGAAGAAAAAAATGATTAGTTTGCTCATGTAGGTTAGTGCATGTGCATACAGTCCTAGAGGCTCCAGTTAACTACTGTAATTGAATCATGCTTAGTGAGCCTGCTGACGGTGAACAACTCTTTTGGCAATGTTTAATGTTACCATGTGCCTTTTGTTATTTCCAAATGAAAGTTTTTAGTAGTGAATTCTTTTGTAGTTTGTTCAAAAAAAAAACCATTAGTTTCTTTAGTTTCGCAGGTATGCTCTTTACTACTGTACTTTCATTCACCAGCAATGAGGTTTTGTTTCTTATTAGTGTACAGGTGTGCTCTTTGCTACTGTACTTTCATTCACCAGCAGTGAGCTTTGGTTTCTTATTAGTCTACAGGTGTGCTCTTTGCTACTGTACTTTCATTCACCAGCAGTGAGCTTTGGTTTCTTATTAGTCAACAGGTATGCTCTTTGCTACTGTACTTCATTCACCAGCAGTGAGCTTTGGTTTCTTATTAGTGTACAGGTGTGCTCTTTGCTACTGTACTTTCATTCACCAGCAATGAGCTTTGGTTTCTTATTAGTCTACAGGTGTGCTCTTTGCTACTGTACTTTCATTCACCAGCAGTGAGCTTTTGTTTCTTATTAGTTCTGTAAGGATTTTGTGATGATCTGATTTTTATTACTTCTGTCTCTGATAAGCAAGAGACAGTACGCCCAGTGATTTGCTTTCAAGATAGTTGCTGATTGTTTTTAACAGATGTTGTTGATCTTTTTCTTAGAGTTCAATGCCAGGTTGTTGTTTTTATATATGTAACTTACCAAGTAATTGCATAGCTATTAGTTTCTAATTCATAGCAGCTTTAGATTTGAAATTCGTGGTAGTGCTTTATTGTTTTGGTGCAGGTAAATGCCCTGCCCACTTCTGGGGAAATACAGGTACAACATAGCTGAAGAGCTCAGTTCGTTTCTGCCACTCAACGACCTAACATCGGTTGTTAAGCAACTTTGTTTTTGATTGTCAGGATGGTCTTGCTTATAGCCAAAGGATTTGGTGAAGTATTCTGTACTTTTGGTAGCCTCTGTGCTAAATTTAATTAACTAAGCTTAGTAGGGACTTGTTTATTAATTGTGACTAATTATGATAGTTGGACTTGTTTATTAATTGTGACTAATTATGTCAGACACTAGTGTTTCTAGTAGCCGGTATTGCAGCAAGGGCTGTGATACCAGGTTATATCAGGTTGACATCTTTTAAATTTGACTTACATTCTACTTGCTATCATTGCAGAGGATTTGATCCTGCAGCACAATTATGGGCACCGCATGGCCGTTCACCCTTCACTACATGTCATTTGCACTGAGTTCACCTTCGATGAGAAAGCACATCTTCGAGATGGGTCTGAGGTACTCCCTGGTATCTGTCTTCAGGTGGGCACTGCACACATTTCCATCAGCACTGCGGATGACCTCGATGACTTTCGCCAGAGGCCAAGTACCTCTCGGGCCCTTCTCATCCAAGGCGAGGACCACGTCGCTGTTCTGTAGGTCTCGACATCTGATAGTCCACCGTTGACGTTCTTGGAGGAGGGGCAAATACTCCCTCGTCCAACGCCTCCCGAACAGGTGTGAGGTACTGGACTTGCCTCCAGCGGAGGCACAAGTATTGATCGGTGTGGCAGTGCTCGTGACGGGGCCCCGGAGATCCTTTGAGGTTGAGGAGCATGTTTGGGGTCAGTGGCAGTAGACAGTTGGGATCATTGGTGATGTAAACCAAGGGTCTGCTATTCACTATGGCGTCAACCTCACAGAAGAGGGTGTTGAGAGAGTCGTCCGTTAGTACCTGTTGCTGGCAGATGCCTTTCAGCACTCTTCTGATGGAGCGGATTTGACGCTCCCATATGCCTCCCCGGTGAGATGAGTATGGTGGATTGTACTGCCAAGGCGTCATTGATGGTGGTCTGGTTCAACTTCTTCAGCTCGTCGCAAAGTGTTATGTCTGCACCGACGAAGTTCGTCCCGTTGTCAGACCTGATAGACTGGACGGGACCACGCCTGGCCACGAACCTCCGCAACACATTGAGAAACACGTCTGTTTCCAGAGAGTTGGCCATCTCAATGTGGATAGCTCGAGAAGTGAGGCCGGTGAACAACACCTCATACCTCCCAATCTTCACAAGGAAGGGTCCGAAGCAGTCGGTGGCATTCTTCGTGAAGGCTGGCCCCCCTGGAAAGAGTCGATCCGGAGGCAGATCAGCCATCTCCTGGGTGATGGGGCATGCAGATAGCCCTGCACTTCACACAGCTTCTCACCACCGAACGGGCTACTGCATTCACACTATCCTGAACCTTTGGCAAAGATCTGCAAGAAGGAAGTTCTGACCGCAGTGTCCCAGCTTCTCGTGGTGCCACCTAACTAGCAGACGGACTGCCTATGATGTCTTGGGCAACGCTCTCGTTGCAGGGTGCATGCTGAAGGCAGCCGCCCACACGGAGAAGACCTTCACATAGGATAGGCTTCAGCTTCACAATCTTTCATTTCTCTTGGCCGCAGGCATCCACTTCTTTGGGGAAGACTTCTGTGTGAGCTTCCAGATGATGTTCTCGGCTGCAGTCGGCGCCTCAACGCTCAGGCAATCACCAGAAGCATTGTTGTGTCTTCTTGGTAGGAGTTGCTGCATCCAGGCAATGCAGCACACGAACTGCGGCCACTTCCAGAAGCGCTTAGCTACTTGCTCCATGAAGGACTCAGTTTCTGTAACAGCGTCGCAGAGCAGTAGTGTTTGGTTGACTTCTGGGTCGTCCTTCAGAGTAGTGATCTTCACGTCGCTTGGAGTTGCAGGCCACGATGACTGGACCTGCAAGGAATGCTGGTCCCTGAAACCACATCTTTGACGTCAGCAGCAAGTCAGCGGCGATTCCTCTGGAAGCCAGGTCCGCTGGGTTTTTGGCTGTGTCCACATACCTCCAGACATGATGGGAGTCAGCCCGCATATCAGGTTGACTCGATTTGCCACGAACGTCTGGTAGCACGCCTGGACGTTGAAGAGATGCTTGAGGACCGATGTAGAATCACTCCAGAACACTGATTCTTCAAGCTCCAGGCCAAGTTCTTCATGTAGCTTGCAATCTTTGCATGCTGCCACAACCGCTGCAGTCAACTCAAGTCTGGGAATCGTAGTCATTGTCTTCAGTTGGTGCCACTGTAGGTCGTCCCATGACGAGCGCGCAGCTGACTTTGCCGTCGACACTCTCCATCTGAAGGTACATGGCCGTGCCGTACCTGCTATGGGTCACGTCTGCGAAGTATTGCAGTTGGTAGGCCCTCACAGGTCCGAAGGCTGGTGGGATGAAGCTCCTCAAGATCTCCAGGGCTTCTAGGTGCAGCAGCTGGTCACAACACGCCTTCCATCAGCGTGTTTTGGCTTCCTTCATTGCGTCATCCTATCCCAGCTGCTCCCTACAGAAGTCCTGTAGTAACATCTTGGCAGGCAGTGTAAAGGGTGTGACGAGCCTCAACGGGTTGTAGATGGAGGCCACGATGGAAAGGACTCCTCTTCTGGTGTGTGGTCGTTCTTTCAGGCTGATCTTGAAGGTAAAATAGTCTCCTTCCATGGACCAGTGGATCCTCAGTGTGCGCTTTACAGGGAGTTCATCCTTGCTGATGTCCAAGCTTGCGACCCAGGCACGGCAGACAGCACATTTCTACTGCTGAAAGTCTACTGGTTAAGTCGCCAACCCCCATCAGCACAGAGTGAGAGGAGCTCCTGGATGATTTTCTTCTGGTGTTCTTCGTCGTTGTGGGCCTTGAGAAGGTTATCGATGCAAAACTAGTAGTGATGACCTGAGATCCTTCTTCACTGTACTTGTGACCATGCTCTTCGGCTGTGCGTTGCAGGGTGTAGTTCACGCAGCTTGGAGATGACCGTAAGCCGAACACATTCACACCCATCTTGTACTCTATCCAGTCTTGTGTTGTGTCGCCCTTCAGCCACCAGAGGAAACGAAGAAGGTCCCTGTCTTGTATGGGGACCTTAACTTGACGGAACATTTCCTCTATATTGGCTGTGACAGTGTGCTGGCTGCTTCTGAATCTGAGGAGAGTTCCAACTAATGTGTTAGTCATATCAGGGCCCTGAAGAAGATTATCATTCAGGGATGTGCCTTTGTATCTTGCCTTCAGGTCAAAGGCCACTCAAATCTAAGGCTTTGTTGGGTGGCGCAAGGAATGATGTGGTATATATTTCATACACGCCCATCGTCGCGCTTCAACTTGCTGCTTGGTACACTTCTCCACGGCAGCTACATAAGACTGTGTGTAGTCGCTGTCTTTCTCGAACTTCCTCTTGAGATAAGCACGCTGTACGGCCATTTCATGGTTGTTTGGGAGTTACGATCCGTCTCTTAGAGGTAGCTCTATCACATATTTTCCAGATTCCTGGTGAATTGACCGTGGGACCTTGTCGATGAAGATTTTGTCTTCTACAGAATCTTCCATACGGGAGTGAATCTCGCTCTCCCAGTAGTCCCGGTTGAAGTGATCTTGAAGGAGCTGGCTCACCTTGTCGTTGGTGTTAACAGGTGTCATGTGGTGCATGGGAAAGGCTTGCGCCTGACTCATGGACGTCCCAGTATGCCCGAAGGCCACCCAACCAAGCTTGGTTAGGTGTGCGCAGAACCATCCCTTAAACATTTGACCTTCAATTTTGCTTCAAATGTCTTTCTTTCGTCTTCCTTTCTCTCACACCTGTCCTTTTCTTCCCTCTCTTCTCTTTCTTTTCTGGCCCTTTCTTCCCGTGCATTTATAAACATTTGTCGTTCCAGTTCTTCTTCAGCAAGTAATTGAGATCTGTGGCTGCACGATGAAACTGTAAGAGTAGAAAATCAAGAAGCAGTAATGTCTTTTGACCCTTTACATAAGGCCATAGCAACAGACTTCTCACTGCTGTATTTAGACATGTTGTGCGTTGTACCGTCTCAAACTGTATGCCAAGATATGTTTTGATTTGTTCAATTACAGCACACAGTGACAGAGCATCTTGAAATCACCCACTCAACAGGGTACATATCAAATTGTAGAATCCAGTGAACGCAGCTGTTGCAGACCACAGCAGCCATACCAATTGTCAGATCTCCTGCTCTCTGGGGGACCTATTAGGATCCTGCAGATCAACAAGCGCCATCGTCAGCAGGAGGGAGCCTATGTCTTGACTAGTGGGTAGCTAAAATAATCTCTTCAAGCCTCAGTTTCTGTATTCTCAACTTCTTATAATGCTTCAGTGACCTTCAGAGACATTTGCTGCAAACAAACAGCTTACATCAGTTTTTGTAAAAAAAAATGTATATTTAGTTCTACAAACAATAAATCCACATTAAACAGATTGTTTCATTTATACACAAATCACTTATGCTCACATATGGCATCACAACAGGCACTAGGACTGCACTCTGCCCAATCACCTAAAACACAAAATACCTCCAGTAAGAAACAAACCTATAATGCGAAATGACCAAAATCTCTATGACAAAATGAAATTGCTACGACCACGGCAAATGCTACATGAATTGCATTATATGCAAACAAAGACCACGTACCCAGCTTACTTCTTTAGCCTCCCAAAGGGCAGAAACATTCAACCAAGCGTTAGCCTAAACAGCGCTGCCACTAGCCTCACAAAGTCCAGAATGTTGCTAATTAACAGTGTCCTAAGACCCAAGGCACACAATGTAGATTCACTTCACTGCGTTGGTTGATAGTTCCAAATTCACAGGAGACACTACCAAAGTCATTCCAAAACACAGGTCTGTTTACAATCAGTGACACAAAACAATCCTTCTTGTAGGCGGGCTGGTGGCAACAGACGTGGAACCGTTCTCAACGCCGGTGATGGGGTCCAGTTCACGGCTTCCTAGCATCTTTCACTTAACAGTCACGCAAACTTCACACACACAACAAATTCCACAAATCACACACAAGCAACCAAACTCATTTCTACAGTACAATAAAACAACAACAAAAATCAAACAAATGTTTCAAGTCTGCTGTGCATGGAAATTCTTTGTATATCAGACCACAAGCCAAACACAAATACTAGATAATATACGATACAAATTCATTGTGATAAAGTTTATATTAAATAATATTTGAATAAGGCACTTTTCCAACCTATTTCATAACATTCAATATCTTTGATTCATATGTTTCTCTTTATCGGAATATACAGGGGCATCAAGCCCCAGAAGTGGGAAGCTCCACCTAGGATGTGTACAGGGTCACCAGAAGTTGTGCCTAGAGGAAGTGGTGAATACAGGATGAACGTCCTTTCTTCTTCCAGAACTTTGTTGAGACCTGTGGTTGTAGTGGCCTGAGTTTCTTGAGGGAACTTTTTCAGGGTAACCTGATGCCATGGGGCACGCCCTTCATGTGGTAGTAGGGACATAATTGTCCTCCCTCCTAAGGGTGAGTCTCCATTTGTGAAAGTGTAGGTTCAGTTCCCTTTAGAACATAAAATTTAAAAGTAATTTGTATTTTTCCCCTTCCTCAGATGAAGGATGAATGGATTTACAATTATAAGTCTTAGAGAAGGATTAACCCTCCTAAGAGGGGATGAGGCAGGTGTCAGTGGACAAGGATGACAATTGGTGGCAAGAAGGAACTGGATTTGGTGGAGTGTTACCCCCACCGGGAACCCAGTGAAATATTCCTGTCCTTCATCCTCCTCTAACTGTACTTGTCCCACTGAGGTGAAGTCCAAGAAGCACAAACCCATCACGTATGAGAGACGAAGTGACCACAGTGCCACCCAAGACCGCCACAATGGCACTGGTCATATTTTCTCAAACTCAAGAAAGACACAACCACAAGACAGCAAAATACAGCTAAGGCACAAGGCAAAGAAGTAAGGTCACTGGGAATAGCAAGCAACTTATCATCCAGAATCACAGGGAGGAGACAGCAGAAACATCTTCTCTTGATGGTGGATGAAGAGATCTCCACCAGTTAACTACCTTGTTACAAAAATTCAGCAGCTAGAGCTTACACAGAAAAATATTTCATTCATAGGCAATGGTTTTGAATATTTTTAATACAAACCCATTGCATTTAACTTACTTGCCTTTCTCTCACCTGAAAGCTTTATTGCAACTCTTATAGACCATACTAAGAGTGCTGGAACTCTTGCATGACACAGAAGTTTAAATTTTAACTACATTTTGTGAGACATGTTATTTGAGGTATGTAATCCATTTTCCCATACAGGTGTTCGTGAGACTCCACAGGAATTTGATAATGAAGTGATGAACATGCTCAAAGAATTCGTCAAAAATAGTGAGCGAGAGAACAGAACTGTCCAGCCAAACCTACACTAAGGAAACAAGTACTTGTGTTGTTGGTTTAGTTGCATTTATCTGTAGTCTTGATTCTTGTTATATCTGCTAGGGAATTGACATCATAACTGCAGACATTTGTCTTTTACTTTTCAATATCTATGAAAATTAATAAAACAATATTTATGTAAATATGTATACTGTATGACTATTCTGTATAGACGTTAATAAATTAATATAATATTCCTGATTTCCTTACACCCATGAAGCAGTTTTTGCGCTTATGGATGAAACGTTTATGGCAATACAGTCGACCCCCAGTATTCGGGGGGAATGCGTACCACAACCCCCACCCCCACAAATAGCTAAAATCCACGAAAACTTGACACCCCTCTAAAAATGCTTATAGCTGCCTATTTTGATAGTTCAAACACCAAAAAACCCCCTTTAAAAATGTTTATACCCGAGTACTTTAATAGTTTTATCACAAAGTGCATTTAGTTACAAAAATATGAAAATACAGTAATTTGTGAATATTTCTCTACGAAAAATACCGCAAATACGCGAATTTTCGCAAATAATGTGTATGTACGTTCCACAGAAAAATCAGCAAATAGGTGAAGCCAGGAATCTGGAACTGTAGTGCTAAATACATCTGAAGTCTTAACATGTAATTTTCATCCATATAGTACACAACTCAAATGTGACCCCAAAAAATTTATTCTTGAACATGAAGTGAAAGTTGAAATAAGCCAAATTCATTATTTAAATGGATAGCTCGTATGGAAGAGTTGAAAGAGAAAGAAATTTGGCTGGGGGGAAGGGAGTTCAAGAGACATGGCAAAGAACCTTTAGAGATGTTTACATCTCAGCAAGAAAGGCACACTTGCATCGTTACTGTCCTTCAAAAAATACATTTTAACTTTGTCTCACGTTTGATCATACAACCTCTGAATAAATGCCTTAAACTTTATACCTTGATCTATATATTAAATGCAAAATATGAAAAACAAAATATCTGCAATTTTTAATAGTTTTTCAGTACTGTCAAACACTTGCAATTAAAACCAATAAAATAATACTTCACATAATTTTCACCTTCAGTAGCAGTTCTGACATTTATACACAATACAGTACAGTATATATTTTCTATTGATCATTAACTGAGTTGCATCTGAAGACAAAATACACGTTTTATATACAAGTGACTGCAAAGAACTACAATTCTTTCTTAATATCATACAGTGATGAATAATATTGAAATTTAGTACAACCAAATTTTATTATTAAGTACCTTTCCATTATCAAGTGGATTAGAATCTTTTCAAGCAAAGCACTTTGGAAAAAAGAAAAATTATGGTATACATGTGAACACCTGCTGCTCTTACCAGTGTGCTTGATAATTTAGCAATGAGTTGCATGGAAGTGTTAATAGTTCCATTGAGGAGAACATCATGACTATATCCCATCCTACACCATCCACAATCTACATTACTTGTTATAACCATAAGAGCTACAAACAAGTTTACACTCCAATACTTATAGACTACATTGCATCAATGGTAATGAATTATTGGTTACTGTACTTCCTTTTTACATCTGGAAACTTATATACAAAAATATACAATAGACTACATTCATCTGGTACTTCACTCAAAAAAAAAAGGGGGTTCAACTTTGGAAAATATCTGCACACAAAGTATTAAAAAAAAAAATTAGGAACCTACAACATAAAAATAACAAAATATGCATATTCACCTGCCTGCAGAGAATATTAAAAAATTAGAAGGATTATATATATAATTACTGTCCTAACAATGCACTGTGTTTTTCTGTCATGGTCATTACAAAGATCACAAGAAATTTATTTGTAAAGCCATCACACCTATCCCACTTTTCCCTTTGTAATAAAACTCATAATGCATCCAAGTTTTTATCAAGAAAATATGTACTTAACTTTTGTTTTTATTAAAAACTCATGTTTATTTTGTTCCATTAAAATTTACTAATGATGGCCATCAAATATTATTTGTCTACACCCTTTCTGTATTTTACATTCTTCTGTTAAACTTCATTAGTTAATTATACACAATTTACAATAACAGTGTTAGGTTATCTTCCACTTTCACAAATAATGATGGTTATTTTAACAGGAAAAAATAGTGAGGTTTAGGGTTCCTTATATGTTGGCATCACTATTTACTATACAAACTCAAATAAAAAACAATATTGAACACAAGCCATTGAACACAAGCCACCAAGTTTTACAAAGAATTAAGATATAGTAGACTTTCTCTTAAGTAATGTTACAAATCATTACTTTACTTGGAATTACACAAGATTTAAACAATTATATACGGAAGTTACTTAGGAATGCAGTTTGTTTTCACAAACCCTTTAAAGAAAATACAAATATAGTTGTTTCCAAGTCAACAATCAGATTTTGATTTGTATGTACAATTTTCTTTGGAAGCACCATAACTAATATTTTTAAATGAAGCAATTCAATTCTTGAACACTACGTCCAACACAGAAAAAGAAAACATTGAAGGTAATATACTTTCATAAATTTAAATTTGCAGTAATAGCCTCAGAAAGGTAAAAATATCCTGCTGTCTTGAACAGCAATAAGAAATGTGAGATCCATTCAAAGAAAATAATGGTTCATCTTGAAAAATTTTCTCGGTTTCTCCAAGTCGTAATCCTCTGGTGCACCTATGCATATTAAAACAAAATTGTAACATCTTTTCTACGTGTAGTGAGATTGGAAGTTTCTTCAATGAAAATCATTAACAGCCTGATATACACAATGCTAGTGTTAACTTCAATGCAAGAGGGACAATAATGTTTAAAGAACAGGTCTTCACCATCTACGTAAAGGCAATAAAACATCCCAGAAACAATATCAATAGGTAAAAAGATGCTTTTCAATGAAAGAGGGGTCCAGAAGGAGTTAGTGGTGGTGACCTCAGCTTGCTCCGGATTCTTCCCTCTCTACTTAAAAACAGAGTTCAACCTTCACCAAGTTTCCAGGGAACTTATGAAAGTTGTGACTACAGTACTCTACAATAGGCTAATAAAATATAAATTACTTGTTGTATTCAACTTAAACTACAGTATATCTTTGGGCACAAATAAAAAAAAACCTTACTGTAATCCGAATTCAAAGGCTTTCAAACACATCACTATTGATGTTACTACAGTCCCTAATAAATGGATAAAACTTTCTGATCACGTACAAAACATTTTTAGCAACTTTTCTTTCTTGTAAGGTTCAAATATGTAGGAAGAATATAAGCATAATTTTTTTTTTTATTCCATATTTTGGAACTTGCTGGAATAAACAGGACTGCCTTATTGAATAAATGACTAGATATCTTTAAAGTCAAAATCCACCCAGCACACCAGGGAATAAATAATTTACTAATAAAAATTTGACCGATTTAAATCAGGTCATTTGCAGAGTAGGTAAAATAGATCAAATAAAGATTAGCAGTCATTAGGAATGGTAATTAACTCATTCAAATTATGTACTGTATTACAGAAGTTGGGGGGGAGGTCGGTCTTAAAGAAGCTGAGGCAATATTCTCTAGCTGAAGGTAGTTTAGTTTAGTAACATATTAACATGATATCAAAGGGGATCTAGGTAGGTAGGAGAGTACAGTCCCCATTTCAGGGTGGAGCACACAGTCTTACAGACGATTAGGTTATCCTGTATTAGGATATGGCATCTACAGAAATCCAGGATACGGCACCTAAAGAAAAATGTTTGCGCATACATTAAGGTATGGCATCCAAGGAAAGACATTTAAGTAAGAGGTGGAGCCCTGTTTTCAAGGTAAATCAATGAATCTTGGGTGAGACTCAAATACATTAAGACATAAGAAAGGTGCAGCTAAGTAAGCTGGGGAAGGGATAATACAAAGATGGTATACTTCTGGGAGTACCAGTACTAGACTATATTTTTGATTGAGGGAGTGCTCATCTTTACTTGATCTGACATACCTAGCAGCTGGGAAGTTTTCAGCCCTTTAAAGAATATGTCACAGACAATTAATTATTAATACAGTACATTACTTCTACAAAGTTTTCATATCAGAAGAAATAAAAACAAAAGAAATGAATCCTGTAATGTTCTCTTTTTTAAGACCTTAAATTCATATTTCATAGAAACTTCAAGGGTTTGTAGTTTTACCCTTACTTTCAATGTTTTCTGGAAATGGCTTCCTACATCATGATTCATCAGCCACTTGTAAAAATAACTTTCATAAATACACTGAACAAAAATAAATTGCACAAATTTTGATTTAAATTGTACTGCAAAACAATAACTAAAAAATACTACTAAACCATGAGAATTGCAAAAAACACAGGAAATAAATTATTTCCTTTTATTCCACTACTGTGCCCGTTACCATCCAGAGACAGGACTCAGGGTTAATGTTGTGAAATAATGTATGGTACAAAGTTCTTTGCTTTCCAATTGCTGGCCAATGATTTTTATTTACAACCTTTCAATAAAAGTAAACCAAATTCATATTGCCCCTGTATATGTAAGCAAGCCAAGAGTAACTGTATAGTTATGTATTAACATTTCGAAGATAGCTGGGTACAAGGTACACACAGTAGAAACAAGTTGAGAAATAGATATGAGTAGCTCTGGTAACTACTGTACAAGAAAATGATGTGACAAAATCAAAAATTATGTTAGCAATGAAAAGAAAAGTTATTCCGTAAAATACTGTACTACTACTATACCAAGAATTCGCTTGTTATCCACTAATTTTATTTCCTGGTCAAAAAACTTTCTAATTAAATTACAAAGTTTCTTGGCTTGACCACCTCAGCTATTTCATGAAATATTCAAGTCTTGATTCATTTCATTTGCAATTCTACAGTCACCGGTGAAGCCATATTACTTCAGTTACTTTTTTAAAATGTATCCCATAATTCACCCCCAAGTCCTGAACACATGCTATAATTATTTTCATACAGGTTTCACTCTTTGCCGTGTAGCTACCATATGGATTTTTATACAACTCTCATAAATGTATATATGATATGATCCAATACTACTGTACATGATTCACACAATAAATATATATACAAAAAATGAAATTTTAGATACAACCTGTGGCACCCAATACAAATATAAGTATAGATGATGTATACGTATATCAATAACAACCTTTTTGCCATCATTTCAGATCAACAAAGCTACTTCATTAAGCATCTTCAAAGATCCCAGAAAAACACAAATGTCATCATTAGATTTTCCATAGGCTAAATTTTATTTGCACTTTAGATTAAAAGAATAAAAATCTCTGATACACTTTATGGTTCACTCATACTACCCCTTGCTTGGGTGGAAATATTTCATAACACCACTGAACTTTCCAAGTAAATATGGTTAGGTTAGTTTGCTTTGACCTCTGACATCACACTGTCCAATTTTTGCAATCTGAAATGTAGCATAAGCTAACAAAAGCACAGGCTCTAAACATAATTAAAAATATAACATCTGAATAACCTTTCAAAATTTACTGTTGCTAATCTTCACTACTGCATTTTTTCTGCTAACAATGCTTTCTGTGATGAGAATGCAAGCTATTTATTTTCTAACAGAAAGAAACTAATCACACTTTAAAAATTAACACTTAACAAACATCCCTGATAACATTTGTTCATTACTGCTGAAAGACAAGCAAACACCGAATAAATGCTAAATAACTATAAAATCGAATTTCAGTTGTCTTCAAAATACCCTTTCCCCATTTTATCAGGACACATTATACAGGTATTGTAAATCCTTAAAAATAAACTAACAACTTGACAATACTTTCTACCTTGCATCATATTCTCCCAAAGGGTAAAACTTCATCCATTTTCAAATGCCACTAATATATCACTTCCAAACATCACTAAGAATGAAATTTAATTGCAATCTATGAAGGACACATGTAGTTTCTAACAACTTCCATGACATTAATAACTTTCCTGCAGTAAACAAATATGATTATAGCTAACCAGTTCAATGATACAAATAAAGGGTGGAAAACTTAAGAAAATTAATATATAACTACAGTATTGTAAGATCCCAGTACTCTGTTCAACTTAGCATTAACCATTTGTTTCATGCCAAAGCATACCTGTTTCAAACAAAAGGGATTTCATAAGATAATTATCAAGTTGTTCAACTAGCCCAATGAGGCACATTTCTAGACTCACAGGATTGGCCTAAAGGGTTTGTTTTTTTTACATTAAAGTGGAGCAAGACAAAGTTATAGAGAGCTGGACAGCTAGAAAAGAGGAGACAAAGTCGTACAGGTGCTGCCCACCCATGAGAAGGATTTCATAAGAAATGGTCTGAGTTCTCCTTAGAAACGATTTTTTACAATTCCCTTAAAAATACGAATGCCAACGGACCTCAAAGAACACCAATCCTATTACTCTAGCTAGACAAGATACTCTTTACTTATGTCAACGAGTATTCTTTTACAAACCGTTCCTCTACACCATGTATCACATTGCCACGCTACTACAACACTAAGTCATGAAAGACTAAATCAGATTAACTAGGTTTTATGTACACATCCAATTTACTCCCACAACTTTTCAGATATTTAGATTATATTAATGGAATGTTATGCAAATATCTATCTACAAGGCATATACATTATACTTCTCAGTATATGTAACTTTTTACATTAAAATGTGATGTATTACATCACTACAGTATTACATTAATATAAAAATATAAGCTGCAAAACTGTCTCCTATTTTAGAACTATATACGGGAAGAAAGGACAAATGTGCAAAAGTACAGTAATACAGTAATGCAGTAATCAGTTGCACTACAGCATGAAATGATGAGTAACAATTTGTTACATAATTACCAACTGCCTATTTCTGGGGATCATTTTGCTGATTCTGGCGTGTCATCTTGGCGATTTCATCCCCTAATGTGTTGAGATTATCCTGTAATAGATGACGTTTATTTAAAACGTGCAAACATTTATTTGGGACATACCTCTAAGGACAACTCCCAAATAAGGATTTCTTAACATAGGCTACTGTTATGAGAAAAATACAAAGATAATTACCAATGCCTGTTAAGTTATTAGTATATCTGATGCACGATTCAAGCATTCAGTAATTAATGGGTCCTCTACATGATTCAAGCATTCCATAATTAAATGTTCCTCTTTCGTAAGAAATAAAATCTTGAATTTTTCAAATGAAAGGTGACAACTTTTTTCAGTAAGGTAATACCATCTACACTGGCTTAGTGAAATGTAAAACTGCTTTTCAATTTCATGTGGACAGTAGTTTTACCATCAAACTTACCTATGCTCAATAGTTGAAGTTTCCACCCATATACTGCTGTATTTTATTGGATACAAGATCAATTTTGAAACAGTGGTCCTAAAAATAACCTGAGGTCTTACTCATAAAGTTTCCCAGCAACTAACTAAAGTATCAACTAATGTATCCTACTGATACCTCTACCTAGACCAGTTACATAATACTTTAATTTTACTTCCTGTAAAAAAATTTAGGTATCTTCGTTCAACAGTGGCTGATGATGGAAATTTGGGTGAAGAAATAACACACAGAGTGCAGGCTGGATGGAAAAATTGGAGAAAGATGTCAGGTGTCTTGTGCGACTGCAGAACAAACATAAAGGTTAAAGGATGAGTGTATAAGACAGTAGTGAGACCAGCTTTGATGTTTGGAGCTGAAACATGGCTGGTAAAGAGTGCAAGAGAAGAAATTGGATGCAGCAGAGATGAAAATGCTCAGGTGGATGTATGGAGTAACAAAAATGGACAGGATCAAAAATGAAAGAATAAGAGAAACCACTAAAGTCGTAAAACTATCAAAGAAGGCCCAGGGAAGACGATTGCAGTGACATGGCCATTTGATGAGAGGGGATGAGACATGTAGGGAGGAGAGTGATGCAGATGGAGGTGCCTGGTGGGAGAGCAAGAGGAAGACCAAAGAAGCGAAGGTGGATGGATGTAGTTAGAGAAGACCTGAGAGACAAAACAACTGTCAGAGGACGATGTGTCTGACCACGCCAGGTGGAGGAAAGCTGTCAAAAACATCGACCGCACAAAGAAGCGGGAAAAGATGCAGAGAAAAGAATATTCTATACTGTACATCTGAAAATTGTGATAACAGCAGACACAAATTAATTTTAAAAAGCAGAAATCTAAAGTCTAAACTTACCTTCAATGTGATATTTTTCAAAAGAGTGTCCTCTAATACTGCTTGAAGTTTTCTATTGATTTCTAAGGAGAGCTCTAGGGTCATGTTGCCATCGCGAGGTGCCGAACCATACACGGATGCCATGATTCCTCCATGCTTAATCAATTCAGCCTGCAAAATAATGAATCAATTCAGCCTGCAAAATAATTCAACTTCGAATAATTTCTGTTATTAACACTTCACTTCTTTCACTGAATTCAGACAATGTCAACTCAACACAGTACAATCTACAGCATATAAAACAAAACACAACACCATGCAATAATAACATTTGTTTCCAAAACTTTAAAAATTTCATATACCAATGATAAAAATCTAACCACAAATCAGATGTGACATCATCATGCATACACATCAGTAAAGTATTTACCTGGCTCTTTCTCCTTGCCTTCCCAATGTTAGTGTTTGCATGCTAATACAGAATTATCATTAATAAATTATTGCCATTTTCATTAGTTATTTGCAATTATACAAGGCTTATTACTTCCTGACTGTCAGCCATATTTTTATATTATTATTCAAAATTTAAATACGTTTTTATTAAAAAGGCTGAAAGGTCGTGAGTTTCACTACTTTCAGTACAAAGAAATCTTCATTTCACCTTTGATGAATCTGATGCCGAGTTGGATAAGGCACCAGCTTCCTCCTTCATAATGTAATGGTGAATAATTCTCGATTTCTTTTTCAACTCGGCTACCAACTGAGTCACGTGTTCTTCCAGGAACTCAATTTTCTCGGCTTTCTTGGCCGCATTTTTCTGAAGCTTGATGATTCTTTCTACCAAGACTTGCTGTGTTATTAAGGGGTCGTTTAATGGAGGAAGAGTCTCCTGAAAACGAAAGTTGGGGTTAATCAAGAATATGGAGTTTGTATGTCAGAAGTCTAGTATAAATCATACCATTAACAAGGACAAAAGAAAAACTCAAAAGCTGTCGTGTTCGTCAATTTAGACCAACCACAAAGTATTCTGACCAAAATTAATTCCATATTTCAAATGGTACAAAGACGGATTACATATTCTGTACCAGCTCTGAAATACAGACTGTATCCTGTACATGCATAGTCAATGACCATCTAAATAAAAAAAAAATGCTTATAAATAACATAACATTAAAATATTACTGAATACGAAACTACCTGTGAGGGTACATTGCTTCCATTTGTGTTTTGGTATTCTATAGTATGCAAAGATGTGTTAGATGAAGCTCTTGAGCCCTGGGATAATGAGTCATGAGGGGTAGCTGACTGTGATGATCGACCACTAAGCACTCCACCACTGCTACTGCCGTTTCCACCAATGCTACAATCATCCTGCTGCTCTAATCGTCTTCTGAGTTTCTGCACCTCGCGCATCATGTCCTGTAATGCACATATAATTCAATATCAATCACAAAAATTTTTTTAAAGAATACAATATTTATACTGTGTCATCAGAACTAGCATAATCAAAAGGCAAAAAAGTACATCTTAATGCAATACATGGTACTCGTTATGTTATCCTCAAGGCATGAATATCTTTTGGAAACTTGCAACTGTGACGCTGCTTATATATAAGAACAATTTATGGTAAAAATGAACAAGTAAAAAGAATTAATGTTAAAATGAAAGTAGAAAGTTCAATGTGGTATACACATCAGCTTGAAATTTCATACACTGATACCTCAACATAATGGATAGTTTGGAAGCCTGACCTCCCCATAAGTAAACAAAATTTGTTACGTAATGAAGACCCAAGACTTGGTAGCATACGGCTAGAGAACACCCAGAACTTGTGTTACAATCATGTCAAAATCCATCTCACTCTTTCTTCCCTCTCTTGATGCAGCATTGTTTCATTTAAGTTTTGAGAAGGGTCTTGTAAACTGTTCAATTTAGTTACCATATCAACCTCATCTAGGTGTGTATGTGCATTTGTCTGCTGATTACTGCTAAGTAAGTAGTTACTGTTTTGACTGCATTTTTGTACTATATCTACACTAAAAATCTAATAAAAATGAAAATATTCATTCAATTTCATTCAAATCTTCAAGTGTGTGAGCATGCAGGGACTATAAAAGGTATATTACAGAAATGTTGTTACTTAACTGGTATGGCATACAAGAATTTACAAAATCCTTACAGTGTTCAAAACATGTCAAAAGCTACTTAAGCTTTATATCACTGGTTGAAACCTTGGGAAAATTTGTAATGCTCTATATTCACCCTACAGTATATTTAATCACACTTTATTAAGAGATATTAAGAGAAATACACACTACACTCACATGCAGTGTATATGGTAATTTTTCATCATTACTAGTATGCCTGCATCAACTGTTAAATTCATTATAGCTTACAAGACCTTCCTCAAAAGCTGTTATTACTGGTACATACCCAAATAGAACAGAATTAATTAAAATTAATGGAAAGAAACCCACAAGATTCCTGTGTATAACTTGTTTATTAAAAAAACTTTTTGGCTTTAGATCTAGTCAGGCTGGTTCAAGGCCCAGCAATCTAAGTAACATTTTCTTCCTACCTCCTTCCAACAACTGTACTCCATCTAGTCATATTGTAATAAATACAGTATTTCACTGATTTCACTGCACAACATTCCTCATTTAAGAAAATTGTAAAAAAAAAAAAAATCTATGATCAAAACACTGTGCATATATAAAACATACATCTGGCAATAGCAAACATCAATGCTAAACATAAAAGATTACATTTTGACATGAAGTACAGTCTTTTTATAAGTCAGAAAAGCACATGCTGACTGTTCAAGTGAGTGGGAAAAAGGTGCAGTGCAGGTCATGATGGGTTAGTTACCATGGAATTAAAAAGGCCATGATACAAGGTCATCGTTTGTGTTTGTTCCAAGATCTGCTATGTCTAGCTTGCTTACTGGAATATTCTGTTGGGTATGAAATATTTTTATATTTCTGGACTTGCATATACAGTGTCTGATAGCTAAATAAATCAAATATGTTCAAGTCCTGTAAGTTGCTCTGATGTACAACATACACTGTAGATATGTACTGTGCCATTATATCCTGGCTAGGCTGCGCTTTGTTTGCATTTCATGATGAAGGACTTCCACTTCCATCTTTAGCTGATCAAGTTTTGTCGATTGTGTTGTAACCTTATAGAACCTTGGGCATAAATGCCATCACATGTCACATACCTGTACTTGCAGCTTATAGGAACTACTGGTACTGTACAAGATTTACAATATATTACTAAAAAATATTAATAATGAACAATACAATATACTGTTTAAAAAGGAGAGTCAGTCAAACCTTCAAGGAATTGGCATGTTTCCTCTTAAGAACTTGAATTTCATTTTCTAAGTCTGAAATCTTTGTAGTGAGTTTCCTCGTTTCATCTATTTTCTCAGCTAGCTGATTTCGAAGGCTCTCAACCTGGAATGAAAAAAAAAATTAAAAGTGACTTAGAAATATCAATGTCATCATAAGCTTTACCATAATATTAAATACAATATCTTCATAATATTATATACAATATCTTCATTAATATAGGTGTGTATAGAATTTTATAAATTTTTAGTACAATGAAGACATAACTGGTCTTGGTTTGCTAAAGCACAGCGACAAACAAATTAAGGAATGAGTGATGACTAAAAAACGGAGCACAAACTTCAAACAAGTATGGAATTATTGAAGAAGGTGTCTTCCAACAAATATGGACTATGAGATGCAAAAATTATAACTAAAAATTTGTTCCAAGTAACAAATAAAAAAAATTACGTTTGTTAACCAACATGTATTCATATAAAAAAGCCTAGGCTCTCTCTAAAAATAATGGTCATGGAGGTAAAACCAATGAATGACAATGACTGAAATAACAATTGAAGAGCAGGTGGAAATGCAGCCTAAGCAAGAACTTAAGCAAATGATTCAGCAGATGACTAGTATAACTAAAAGACATCATTTATTCCCACGCCATAACTTGCTCTTTCACTGCTACATACAGGGTCTTATAAAATGCATTTAATATGAAAATACCCATGTTTAACAATTCAACAAAAAGAACAACTGACAGTCAGCAATCTCCTTGGTCCAACAGTAGAAGATTTTTGGTAAGACATTAATTTTAAGCAACAAAGAATAGCTTTCCTTACCTGAGCATTCTGATTTTGATTTTCCTTTGTGAGTTCAGATTTCAGCTTTGACTTTTGTGCCTTGACTTCTTCCAGTTCTGTTTTCACTTCTTCACGTTCAATTTCTAATAACTGTGCCTGCACAAAATGACAAAATACACCTTTAATGCGATTTCACACGCTATTATATTTCAAGAAAGCAAGTCTACTTGGACAGTATGTCAGGGTATTTTGTCTAACAATGGCATTATTCAGATATTTCAACAATTCTTTTTTACTATGATTTCCTATTTTTATTAATAATGCAAATAACATCATATCCATTATTTAAAAGATTTCCATAAAGGTTTATTGTGTGTTGTGACTGTTCTTAAAATTAAAAAAAAATGAGAGAGAGAGAGAGAGAGAGAGAGAGAGAGAGAGAGAGAGAGAGAGAGAGAGAGATTGATTCCATCATTTATGGGTGTATTTCAAGCAAAATATATTTTTGCTGAACTTATTCTAAACTACAAGAATATACTGTTCTTAATTCTGTGGATTTTTTTATTTTGACTTCATGTGTGTTCACACTGGCTAAGCAAAGTTGCCTAAAAATTTGCAATAGCCTACCCTAGGCTAAAATATTTACTAAATAGTACTAGAACTTTCCAGATATCTGACCATTCCCTGGTGCATATGGTCAACTGATTAATGTAACTTATGGCATAAACTATTTCAAAACACAAACAGAAATATGTCATCAAACATCTTTTACTTTTAAAACTCCTAGCATTTTAAAAATATTAAACTCCAAAAAAATGTCTCAGAAACATCCTTTTTTACCTCAACTTTAAGTCCCTGAAAGACAGGACAAGAAAACGTATGACATATTCTTATAATAACCATACATCTGAATTGTCAAAAGGTTTTAAAATACTAATTTTCCCCATACTGGAAAATCTCCTTACTGGCCTGCAAGTATGAAAAGTCTTTAAAGTTCTTAAACATTAAAAATAAGGAATAAATCTGTCAATAAATGCATAACACTCATATAACTGTTGGGCTAAGTTGGCTACATAACTTTTACCTACCTTTGATTGCAGAGCTGAGAACTGACTTTGAATTTGTACATTTTTATCTGTCAGCTTTTGGGTGAAGGCCAAGAGTTCTGCTTCTTTCTGACGGCATGACAACAGGTCACCTTCGATTTCATTGTTAAGAGATTGCAATCTTTCAACTTCTTGGTTGGCTGCAGCAAGTTGTTCTCTTTCCCTATGAAAGGAGAAACAATTGATAATAAAAATGACAGTATACAGACTAATAATTATGTACATGACCTGCAAGGGACTTCACCTCTTATAATACAATCATGCACCTGTACTTACGGATCCAATTGCCCATGGTTGGTCACAGGGGAAAAAAATTTGAATGACTTTTTACTTTCCCTCTCTCCTCTATCATTTCTAATTTTTTTTTTCTTGGTGTCATAATATTCATTCCATAAAACAATGATAAGTGATGAAAATACCACTAGATACTTCTCTAATGGGCATTCAGACTAAATACATAACCATAAAATTTCATTTACATTATTTTAAAATCTTTTTTCCTCTTATGTACTGTATAAGAGAATCATTAATCTTTTTATTATCCTTTATCATGTACAGTATGACCAATAATGATATTATGAGTACTGGGGTTTATATGGGCGTAAACAGGTTAGAACTTTTTTATGACTGGATGTATATGGTCCTCTGCTTTATATATGGTGTTCATTATCATCCATGGCTTCAGGCATCTGCAAGGGGGCTTGGAATGTATCACACAGATACAGGGAGATACAGGGATATAACTGTATCTGACTTTACAAAAAAATGTACCTGATAAATCTTTACAACAGAACTTTATAATATTATCAAGCATGTTTGATATATAATCTTTGCATCTTGTTTTAATAGTAGCTATTAATAGTAGCTAGAAAAAATGACTTATTGCCAATAGTAAAAAACATACATTTTCAATGTGCCCATTATTTACAGTACTGACTTAATTTGTAAATGGTATGTTCTGGAAATTAATTTCCAGAGGATGATGAACTCTTACGGTAGGCAAGTACCACACAAAAGCTGTCTTCATTTTTTGTTTGTTGAACCTTTCACAGCAACAATATAATCAAGCGATGTGGGAACATTTTTTAAAAAGTGGGTTTGTAGGAAAAAATTAATTTTTTCACACCAAACTCATTACTTTTAGGCCTGAATCTCAGTTTAGGAGGAATGGGACTGAGTTCTCAAAGCATCCGAGCTGTAGGATTTGTTTTTAGCTTGAGATTATATAATCATGTCCCATAGGTCAAGATGTGACTGAGCTACAAGTAATGCAAGACATTACATAAGTTGTAACCATAGCAGTATCCAAGGTACAATAAAACCCTGAAAGGACCGTTATACAGTGAGCCAGTGGCACTAATGCACTTCAAAGAAATGTCAACATAGGAGATGATAGGACTACTTTTGGCATCTCCACAAATCTAAACTCTAGTACCATTAAGGTTACATCTAAAGAACAATTATGTAGTGACAGCTGTACTGGTAATTGGCCATCATGCACTACTACCAACCTGTCATGTGAGTTTTGTGAGTCATAAATAAATCTGGTTCCATTTTAAAATGTTACTTTATGATTCTGTGTTTATGCAGACTGAGTTGGAGACTTCCTAAGATGTTCTGCACACTCATACATAATATAAAATATAAAAAACAAAATGTATTATTATCATGTAGCAACAGGAGAATTTTAAATCTATGAATTCCCTGTAGCCATACAGAGCAACATAACGAAGAGGGTGAAGATCCTGACAATCCACCTCCCCATATTGAATCAATGCCGATTATGCCTAAGTTTTAAATATCTGTGTGTGTGTGTGTGTGTGTGTGTGTGTGTGTATGTAATAACTGGACAGCAAGCATTGCATCTGAACTTAGTGTTGCACCACCATCTTTGTTGCTCGCTACTGCCAAGTCACTATGTGAACGACTTTAGCGGAAGTGGCTACTTGGTTGCCTATAAGGTGGGTGGTATTTTTAAAATTACAATAATGTTTTTCAAATAACTTACATATGGTAAGAAAAATGAACTACAGTACTGCATGTATACTGTAATATCATAACATCGTCAAGTACAGCACATCTAATATAAATAAGACAATATTTGAAAAACTTGAAGATTTTAAATCATTCTATATAATACATTATATTTTATATATACGACCATTTATTTATATGTGATTTTTTACTTTTATATTGTTTTCAGGGGATATGTTTTTATTATTATGGGATTTCAATATCTGCCAACTGACATAAGCTGCATAAACCGACGGTCAATTTTATTTTTCCCCAATTTCATTAACAAAAACCACGGTAAAGTTGAAACAACAGGGGAGGTATATTTGTACTAGTAGTCTACAGTGTGATGCACAAGGCACACTCTAGAAAGTACCCCAATAGGAGAAGAAGGCAAAAATGATGCAGAAATTGCAAACAAGAGTGTATGTTAAAAATATCAATTTGTAAGAAGAATCTTGGCATACCCTTGTAACTGCTCCTGTAAATGAGATGAGTTTGAGAGTTGTAAATTGAGATCTGCAACCTGCTGACGTGTGCTAGTCACTTCCGAGCGTAGGCTTGAAAACAACTTTTCCGTCTCTTCCTGCTCAGCCTCAAAGTTTGCTACCTGCAAAGTTAAATAGAAATTTTAAATGCTCATCTAATCACTACACTTGTTGTCCTACATACCTTGGCTTCCAGTTAGGCAAGAAACAGATTCTTTATGAAGTCTACATTGGAAAAGAGAACAGTTGGGAGGCAGGGACATAGTTGTAAATGATAAGACTGTATTAAGAAAATAAACCTGTTTAAAATTTCATAGGAAACCTAAAGCTTGTCTGTAGGAAAACATTGTTCTGGCATACTGCTAATGCTTTTTCATGGAAATAATACTTACGATCTTTTACATGTGTTTATTCAGTGTGTATTATTGACTGATAATATATATTTAAAACAAAAGTGCTGTCATAAATATGTATTCATATATATTTACTAACACAAAGGATTTTTTATGGAAATCAGAACATTGCATATATTCAGCGCATATTTTGTGCTAACAATCATTGTCTACTGGTAACCTAATCAATTTCTTAAAAATTTTCATTCTAATGCGTTATGATTTAAAGTAGTAGTAAATGGGCAGTAATTACCCATACATTGAACTTGAAACTTTTAAACTTGGTACAAATCTTAAAATCTTCATACAAATTTTGTCTTCAAGCTTAAGAGATCTAAAAAAATAGAATAGGTAAGAGCTTAACACACCAGAAATGTTTTAATTGGGAACTTTATGCCACTGAAATAATAAAATCTTAGACCATATTCATAAATCTTGTAGCATCCTATTTCAACACTAATGAGCATAAGTAAATATGAAGTCATCATCATTTAGATTTTTATGTGTAGGATTTACAAGGAGCTCCTGGGGATCAGGAAAGCCAGAAACCAAAGGCTCTGAGAGGGACAAGGAATTAAAACATGTGCATGGGACAACTGCAGTTAATAGCAGTAAAACAAGAAATTTGCAGTTTTACAAATTCCTTGTATGAAGAACAAGTTGCTTGCCATCTATGTTAAACATAATGGCAGTAATCAATAATTATGGAAGTGTATATTGCTAAGAATTCCATAAACGAGAAATGAAAAGTGAAAGCTAGAATGAAGAAAATAAGAGGATAAAGATTGCCCCAAAAGTTTCCAACTGAAGCAGGTATTGCCTGACATGCTGTTGCTACTGGTTTCATCGAGTAGGAGTCCAGCTATTTATGGGATGCAACCACAAGTAAAAAGTTAACAAAAACAGCTTGGTACCTACAAGTACTGACCATGAAAGTTGCATCAATGTTCAAGTTATGTTTAAATACAAAAGTAATGGAAGAGCTCAGATTTCATGAAAATAACTTTCTGCTCACTTTATCATGGGCCCTAAGGATAACTTGTTTCAGCCAGTAAGAGATGATTCTATATAAATTTGCTTTTTGGAACAGTTTATGGAGATAAACCAGATTTAGGTTTTCTGGATGTTTTGGCCTTCCGAAGGTAAATGGCTGACTCTTCATCTTCGGTGCTGGAAGCAAGCGAAGGGATGGCTATGGGTGCCATGAAATGAAGTTTACATCTCTGCCTTGTTGTCAGGTAAAAAGGCCAATCCTTTTGAGCTCCAGCCTTTGGTTTGCATGACTACTAAAAAAACAAGAAGTTTTTCTTTCACAATTGACATCACGCAGGTCAAGAGCTATAAAAGATTGACAGCTACTGCATTTGTCAAGTACAGTGCTCTGTTACACTGAAGTTGCCATATCACAGTAGTAAGGGAAAAATTATGATGATAATAATGATCAGTAGTAGTAGTAGTAGTAGTAGTAGTAGGGAAATTAACACATAATGAAAATTATGGTAAGTGAAATACAAAGCAAAAAAAAACATAACAGTACCATAATAAGCAGTGATACCAACCAGTACGTAACAGTATACTTCTTTGTCAACCTCTCATACAGTCCTCCTCATCAGCAAGATTTTGTAATGAGCTACATAAAAAATTTCAGCACTAACAATTAGTTTTAAAATTTCAAAATGAAGGCAATTACTAAGTATTACAAGACAGTACATTTCTATCACATATATCAAAAATTTCACTGATTTAGAGACTGGCATACCCTAGATCTTAGTGAATTTGACTCATCCACCAGAGAAGAATGCTTTGTTCTTAGAGTCTCTAACTCTGACTGAATTTTATGAAACGCTGATCCCTTATCTTCATTCGCTTTCCGTTCCATGATCAACCTTGCCTTTTCTTCTTTGAGCTGCATATCTGTAAGAATAAAAAGAAATGACTTGCAGCCAGTTCTTGATTTATAAAGAGACTAGATTAAGAGACTAGAGTCAGAGATTGATCTAAAGTATTATGAGGTCCAGATAATAAATACTTGTCCATCTAAAAACAGTACAGTACTCTATTTGTTTTACAACACCAAGAAAACTGAGGGGAGTTCTTGACAATTTTACCATGTCTAACTTATGTCATCAGGTGTTCCATCAGAATTTTACTGTTTTTGTCTCTACAGTATTTGTTCTACATTTCTGAGCTTGAAAAATTAACAAGAATACTCTATGCAGTGATAAAACTCCTCTTGCACTTACTTACTCTGATGCAAAACAAAGGAGATATAATCTGATGCAAAACAAAGATATAGCATTTCATGAAGTGGAATATTCAGTACATTTGAGGGTCACAATTAGTAAAATCCAGATGATACTGATGAACTGACCTCATCATATCAAACATCCATCCAACTACTCACTACACACAGACAGCAATGAAACTGGAGCTTTATAAAATAAAAAAACTTTCTTACAAACCCATCAATCATAATTTGCCTTAATATGCAATGTTGAATTCCTCAGACACGTACCTTTGGAATTCTGAAAAACAATGAGGATGTATAGCTGGGTTTTCTCTCGTATAGAATACTTCATCTCCACTACTGCTTCTTCAAATTTATGTTCTCTGCCATTTTTTGTTTAAAGCAATTTTTATTTTATTACCAAGACTCATTTTTGATAAACACTTCTCTGGCCTTATGCATTACATTCAGTGTATCCCTTACTATGCTTTCTTCCATACCTTTCTCTCTGCTTGCAGGACTTGAACTCTCTTCTCCCCCGGAATTTGGCAAAGAAGGGTTTTTCCAAATACTAATTGGTTAGGGGAGAAACCACCATTATTTATTAAGCAGTTCCTAGCACTCACTACCCATCTTAATGCTATGGACCAATCCACTTCCTAATCATCTTTCATCTTTTTTTGATTATGCCTACTGTCTTTTCACATATTCCATTGGTCTATAGAGGTTCAGATGCTGTGGCCATCCTCCATACCTTTTCATTTTGAAATTCTCCCCTGTTGTCTGATAATATTTTAAAAGGCACTGCAAATATATCAAACCACCCAACAAAAAATGTCTTTATAATAGTTTCTGGTTTCTTGTCTTTTATCCAATAAGCCTGACAATACCTCATTGTCATATCTACCATTACCAAGAACTTTCTCTCTTCTATCTCTCCCACATCCATTGCTAACTTCAATAAATGTTTTACTCCAAGATAATCCCACTACTGGTTTAGCTGGGTTTCTTTTGTATCCTTCACATACCTCACAACTTGCAGTTAGGTCTGTTAGTAACTTTTTTATTTCCTCTTTTTTCTTTCTCTCTCAAACTATCACTCCACTTTGCTTCTTCTGTTAGCTTCCATATTTTATCTCCACTTCTATGACCAAATTGTAGCTGTAACTTCACACTGCACCTTTAATTTCCCTTAGACACTCCAGTAACAATTCTTCTTCTACCTTCCTCCTCAAAATTGGTATTCTTAAGTGGCCCTGTTTGTCTTCTCTTAACTTTACCTTCATTTCCCCTAATACTTCTATTTTAACACAATTCCCTTTTAAATTTATAGTCATACCCATTTTACTCGTGGTTTTCTTACCTATTAACCACAGTACACCACCCTGCAAAATTTCTGTCTTCGAATAAAACTTTTTGTTTTTCAATATCACTGGTATTTACATTACTCCTTTCGACCTATATGATAACTCACCAAAATTAAATACTTTATTAGACTCTTTCTTAGTATCGTTCATTCTCCTCAACTCTTCCTGGTTCAAACCCAAGAAAATGCATGCTAGTCACAATCAAATGATCAATCCTCGTTCCTTGCACCTAGTGCAAATTTCATAACATCGTTAAGACAACAAATAAAGTCATGAGCTACATCCTTACAAACTAATGGATTTGCCTATGACTTCTTTGCCAGAAATCATAAATAGGTCTAGGAAGCCAATCAACATCAAATCAATACCCACAATGATCCAGATCAGCAACAAAAAAGTGAATTAAACAAAACTCTGTCCACTGGTCCTCTTACCATGACAACAAAAACAAAACTAAGAACAACAAGCAAGAGTAATGGTTTACCCTGAAAGGAGGGATCAATAAACAGTAGAACTACATAATCTAGAAAAATTTTTTTACTTATGCTCTGTTGTCCTGCCGCTGGCATGGGAGTTTATAGCTATCATAATAAAGAGGTAAAATTCACAAAAAAAATCCAGTTTATCAAACTAAAAAACCACAAAAAACAATGGAAACAACTATCCAGATGTGGTTAAGTAAAAAACATCGATAAGTTCAAAATGTTTTAAACTTCAAAAATACATGTACCTATAAAGTTAGAGACAAACAGCAAGGTTAATTGCCTTGCCATTACCTAGCACTGGGATTTTTTAATTAACTGACATTGTAAACATTTATCTTACCTAGTACGTTGGCCCTCGAATTTTCATTTTCTTTGGTATCTCGAACTAGCTTTTCAGCCTCATCCTTGATGGCTTTGAGTTCTTCTTCGTGTTTTGTTATTTTCATTAAAGCACGATCTAATTTTCCCTGAGTTTCCTGATTGATAAAACAGTCACATTAACAGATAATATAACAAATTATGCAAGCATGACACACATGCAATATTCAGATCTTTCAGCATTCTAAAGATCCAAGGATTCATATTCAAAATGTAAGCTAATTTTCAATTATTCATCTAAAACTATAATAAACATAATACTGAATATCAATTTTTCCTGCTTAATAAAAAGAGCAGCTTCTTAAAATCAATTTTTTCATCCAAACCTCTTACTTATAATACAGCACATTTTCCTGGTCCATGAAACCTCAGACACATCAATCCTTTTTAGAAAAAGACAAGTGGTAGACTGTACCTTCATACATGATAATAACTTATCGCTTAGAAAAGAAGTCTTAACTCTAAACTCTGCTGTTTATAAGGAAAAGGAAACCAGGAAATACCACAGAGGATTATAGCAAGTCAAAGTCGAAAGAAAGGATATCCATAATCTGCGATTTTCCTTCAAGAAACGGAAACATGTCAACAGTGTCAGGTGACTGCGCCCCCCTTTTAACTGACTTTGTTTGTTCACATTATTTATTATTATTATTATTATTATTATTATTATTATTATTATTATTATTATTATTATTCAGAACACTTGAATACATGGACAAAATCCTGCTGGGTTGCAGATGCCACCCTGCCTCTACTAATGTTTGCATCCCTGATTCTTATTTGGGAAACCTCCTGATAAAATCCACATTCTCAGGTTCTCAGGGATATAATGCAGGTGAGATCTGTGGGAATGCTTAGCTCATCCTTCAGATGTTTCAGCATTCAAGAAGACAAGAGGCAAACTAATGTCTTGGCCATGGAGGCATAGTTGGAGATACTGACAATGAAGATGGTGCTCCAAGCTACTGCAGAGTGTCTTACCCAATGGAGACCTAGTACACCACTCACATATGAGTTTCCCAGAAAGCCCAAGAGGTCTTGTCACTCAGAAGTAGTTTTTTCAGACTGTGGGTAGTGAAGAAGTTGGGAGTTTCTTTCTGGTTAGCTGCTGTCTAGCTATATTTAAGGGACTAACCCTTTTTGGTAGAAGTAAAAGGCACTCACAGAAACTACAACCTGGAATACTAGAATAGTCCTGTATTGTGTTCGACACCTACTAGGACTCCTTGCTCTCACCACTTCACCAATAACTTAAAATGCTGCTGCTATAGCGGACCTACGAGTGATCCATCAGGAAAAATACCATGGTCCCACATGCATCAAATCCCTAAGGTGAGCTGAAAGTCCAGTCACTGAATTGGTTAATATACAAGCAGCCTATTGACTATGTGAGTCCAGTCCTGAAGGACCAAGTTTAAGTTGTTGACAAGTCTGCTGCTGCTGCCAAGTCCCTGGTTCATGAATGCAATGCATAAATGTCCCCTGGAGTTAAATAGCAGAACTTCCACTGGAGAGCTGCCTGTCATTAGTACAGCCTCTGCTGGTACTAACTGGTGAGAAAGATGTTTGAGGACTATTGCCAGAAGATGCTAGCATAGTAGTTCAACACTGTCCGACAGCACAGCTTCCAGTAGTAACAAGCTCTGTCAGTAGCGCAACCTCTGTAGACAGAGTACCCATTCTAAGGACAAAGTTCTTTACCATTACTATCTGTGTTTACTGGATGCCTCCAATAGGGCAGTCTCTATTACTAGAGTGCTAGTAATGGCAAAGAAGTTCCTCACTGTCTTGGGATTGGCAAACATGGAGGTGTCCAACAGCATGGCTCTTGTTGCTAACATTGCCACTGTTGATATACTGTAATGCTTTTAAACACTGAGAAAAAAGTCTCACAAAGCCTTAGTAACATGGCTCGTGTGGTTACTATGCCCCTCTTGACAGTATGTTTCTCAACTAGCACAGCTCCGGGAGAGAAAAGCTGGAAGGTTTTGCAATTAGAGAAGGAAAAGTCTATTATTATGGTTCTGTGATATTTATGTTTTTGTTATTTATGTCAGCTATTGAGTATAAAAGTCATGTGGATATAAAGCACAAATTTTTATGATTTTTGTATTTTTAACAAGTTTACGATTAATTCTCTCTGAACAGCCCCTACCTACATGGGTGACAGAATTAATTCATCTCCCAACAATCTCTAGACATAACAACGTTACCCAATGTCAAGTAAATTATCAGAGAATGGAATTTACGACATCATTAGACACCACCAGAATCTCTCGGTACATAATCAGGGAATTGATGCTTCAATATGGAATATTCAAAATCATGACAGATTCCTATCCAAAAGGCAAAGCTGAACACTGAGGTGAATTCCTTGCCAACTGCATATCACTAAACAAAAATTATGCATTTCTGTACACCAGCTCGCTAAACAGTTTCCACTTATTAACTACTCAGAGATTAATTAACAACCTATACTTACAGCTAAACTTTATATACAATCATTACTTTAAAGAGACAGTATCATGAATTAAGTGAAGAGCATTAGCCCATATTTTCACTCAGTGAGCTGGGATATAATAATGAGAAAAAAATATTGCCTTTAATGGGAAACTACTGCTGATGGAGTGAGGCTTTGGAATGGAGACTCCACTTCATTTATTTTATAAACTGTAATTCCATAATTAGGTCTTCCATTCTTAAGCTTCACATGGCACATGTAAAATATGGGGTTTGTCTACTGCATTGGTGGATACTGTTCAATATTCCCTATGCATTACTGTGAACCAAACTCTTAAGCACTGAGAAAAACAAAACTACTGCCTGATGTACAAAAATATGACGAAATTCAAGAGTTTACTATTAAGTATAAGTTCAAAATTTATAATGAATTAATCATACCTTATGAGCATCCATCTCAGATTTGAGTTTTGTCTGTGCCCACTTAATCTTGACTTCTCTGCTGTTCACCTCTTCTTTTAACCTTTCTATTTCTCTCTGGTTGAAATTATTTTTTTGTACCTGGACAGAGTAGTAACATTTATATAATTTCATAATGAAGCGATTATTCAGGTTCATTTAATCCTTATTATCATAAGTACATATTCTCTATAGTACTACAAAACACCATCAATGTGAATTAAACTGGAACATTAAAAATTTGACGTCAGATTCTACAAAACATTAATGCAATAGTCTGAAGGTCTTTGGATTAGCCTGCAACTATTTCCCATACCTTTGTATCCAAAGTCTGGCACAACCGGGCTCTTTCCGACACCAACATTTTGTTCTTATTTTGAAGTTGTTCTCTCTCCTTTTCCATATCCTTCAGCTTTTTCTCAATAACCTCCTTTTGTTTTCTTGCAACTATTACCTGAAAAAACATTCAGCATGAAACACATACAAGACTGTAGTATTACATGTCGTACAATACACTAAATCATTTGCCAACAAATTTGACTGTACCTATAAAAGCAATGTGTGAAAGTAAAACTCATCCACTTCAGATTTATGCAGAACGATTAACCCTCACAGTCCAGTCTAAAATATATTAAGCACATCTCTAGACCAGGCTAAATTTAAGGATGGCCAAATTAAAAAAACCCATCAATGCAAAGAGGACAGTATGCATATGCACATGGTATAAGACAAAATATTCTAAAATAATTTCTGTACTTTCCATGGGAAGTTGAAAGTAAATATTTCCAACCCTGTGTGGGGCATCTTTACTAACAGTTACAAAAAAATGTGCTAATTTTACCAAGTTATAAATAATTTTTCTAAAATCAGTAACAAATTCTGAGTACATTCCTTGTAATTACGACACATCCTTGGATGGGAACGGTGGACAACATTCCCCTCCGACATCTTAAGGCAAACTGATCTCTCTCTCTCCTGTACTGACTAGCTATTACAATTGCCGTAAGAGTTGCCATGAGTCATTTATGGTCCAGTTATTTAACACCCGCAAAATTCATTCAAACCATATGGCGTAAATGTTGATTGTCAGAGAACGATATCTGGAATTTATCCTAGAGCTATAAACAGCCATTTGATGACGCCCGCTCACAAAGGGCTAAGAAATTAAGAGTACACCACTACACAAAGAAACCAATAACCGATAACTGAAAATCTGCAATTTTCAGCGCCGATAAACACTGAAAATTGCCAATTTTCGGTTATCATCATGCCATCAGAATGGAACCCCTACCAATAACCAGGGACTGCCTGTATTTTTAATCATGCAGTATTATACAGAATACAGCATCTGACATTGGAAGTTCACAAAGTGAACAAAGCACACAGCCATCTATTGACAAAAATACATACTAAACATTTCCTATGGGGAGAAGAAATATAAAAAATGGGAATTCATCAAAGAAGAGTTAAATCAGGAAGACAGAAATAAGTAGAAATATTTTATGAGAAAGTATGAGTATTCTTGTGATTGTAAGAAGAATACATGGTAGCTAATAATGAGAATATTCGGGATAATCAGGGAAGGGATCAAAGAAACAGGTTCTTCTTCCTCACGTTCTTCTGTTCTTTGCAAAAATTCCTAACAGCAGAATAGGTTCGTGCAGCAAAATTTAAGGGTGGCAAAGGGGAGCTATACCAAAATCAAATGTAAATACCTGTAGCATAAATATCAAAAAAAGTATTTTATAAATATCTAAGACTACTACGCACCTCTCTCTCTGACGTAGCATACTTGATGACCATTGACTCTTTATCTTTGTTTGCTGCCTCATACTGATGAGTCATGCGCTCGAGACGTGTCGTTAGTTCGGAGCGGATCTTTATATTTTCAGCCATGTAACTTTCTTCTGCTTGCTGCAATTTTGCTTGCCAGTTGCAGATATCTGCCTGTGCCTAAAAGAAAGGAAAATCTGATTTCCAGAATGATCATTAGGGTTTAAAAACTTTAAAAGACTCATGTTTGACTGTCCTTGCATAAAGTTTCAAATACATTAACAATATAACATTGAAAAAACTGAACCTGCACTTTATTCCATGTCTCTTAAAAACTGATACAGTTATTGTATGAAGTTTTATGCAAATTACCGAGATAAAAAAAAAAATCTGAAAAAATTACAAATTTAAAATCAATTTGTATTTTACATAAGTAAAAAACCTTCAGTCTTAATGTAAGGATAAATTCTCTGGCACTAGCTGGAGTCCAGTTAAAAATAGGACAAGGAGTTGGTGGCAACAGGAGTCAGCCAATAGGAGAGTAGGAGGAAGATGCACGACCTGCTTTACCCCCACTATGCATCATCATACCAGTTTCTCTCTAACCATCTTCGTAGCAAGACGGTTCGGTGCCCATCTTTCACAAGAGGCCGGTTATTTCACACTGCCTGCCTGCTTACGCCTTCAGTGTTCTGGTTTTTTCTCTCTTTTTTTGTTGTTTGTATTTTGTGATTTTGTATCTTTTGCATTTTATTTGCATTTCCCAAGATGCAAGCCTGTGTTTCAGCTAAGCCTCCCAGGCATCAGAGACGTGTCCTGGAGATGGTAGCAACCCTTGTTCTCGTAACTTGTCTTCTTTGTCTACATACCCACATCCCACTTCAATATTTTTTCTGTGGGTAGCAACTAGTCTCAGGGTAGTCATGTCCTGGTTTAGATTTGCTGTCATCTACACCAGGACCAGCATCTCTGACAATCAGCCCTTATACTGTAAAGGTATGCAGCTAGGAGGTTCCTAGGTTCAAGTTTCATATCAGTACACAACACCACTGGGGTCATGCCTTATTGTCCTGGTCCTCTCTTACATTAACATAATTTTTGGAGGAGTTGGTAAACAAGTCACAATCATAAAATGTTAAAGAGACAAGCGGATAAAAAATTTTTGTGTACTCACTTGGCTGGCTCAATTAGTTGAATAAAGGGCAAAAATCAGAGTGGAAAATGTTGAGACTGGATAGCCAAAAAAAAAAATGAACAGGTGAAAAATACGACATACAGCAATGCAAGCTGGGGAGCAAACAGCTGCAAAGGACCTAGCATACTACAGATAGGACCTGTTTCCAACGTCTCTTTGGCCGCTAGCTGATTCACGTACTTTGTTTTTTAACCTTTCCCCTGATCCAACAAGCCTTTTCTACAATTGTGTCCAAATTATTTAACCTTGTTTTAGAATGGAATGGAATATAAAATCTAACACAAAGGCCAAGTGCTGGGACCTATCAGATCATTCAGCAGTGAAAGGGAAACAGAGTAAGACCCAGAAATATACAGAGACAGGAGAACGAAAAACAGAACAGGGGAATGGCATAGCAAACCAATGCAAGGACAGTACATGAGACAGACTAAAGAACTGGCCAGCAATGAAACATGGCAATGGCCACAGAGGGGAGAACTCAAGAAGGAAAACAGATGGAATGCTAACAACGGCACAAGATCAGGTCCTAAGAACAAGATATGTCCAAAGAATAATAGATGGAAATAACATCTCACCCATATGCAGGAAGTGCAACACGAAAGGCGAGACCATAAACCACACACCAAGCGAATGTCCAGCACTTCCACAGAACCAGTACAAAAAGAGGCATGATTCAGTAGCAAAAGCCCTCCACTGATGCCTGTGCAAGAAACACCAGCTAGCCTTGCAGTAATAAGTGGTACGACCACCGACCTAAGGGAGTGATAGAAAATGATCATGCAAAGATCCTTTGGGACTATGGTTACAGAACAGATAGGGTGATACGTGCCAATAGACCCGACTTGACACTGATTGACAAAATCAAGAAGAAAGTATCACTCATTGATGTCGCAATACCATGGGACACCAGAGTAGAAGAGAAAGAAAGAGAAAAAATTGATAAGTATCAAGACCTGAAAATAGAAATACGAAGGATATGGGATATGCCAATGGAAAGTGTACCCTAGACACGATCCCAAGATCCCCGAAAAGGAACCTGGGAAAACTAGAAGCCGAAGTAGCTCCAGGACTTAAGCAGAAGAGTGTGCTATTAGAAACAGCGCACATAGTGAGAAAAGTGATGCACTCCTAAGGAGCCAGGATGCAACCCGGAACCCCACACTATAAAAACCACCCAGTCAAATAGGATGACTGTAATGACAAAAAAAAAAAAAATACTAAAATAAAATAAAATATAATAATAATAATACAGTAATAATATAATCTATATATGTGTGTAAAGCAATACTACAGGTAATTAAAGCTGCAGTCATAATTACTGAACTGTCAGTCCAGCTTGTCCATCTGAATTTGGGTATCATCATCGTAGCTTGAATTTGGGTTATAGGCATGGTACATAATGTCACTAAGGTTGGGACATGTCATCTTAACCTTCTCTTATATTATCATTGTTTGAAACAGTATGGGTACATCAACAATAATAATAACCTTACATGCCAAGAAATCTAGTTCCGATACCACTCCTAACACTATACAGTACAAGTTTAATGACATATCAAATGACTATCTGTATCTGCAAGGCTCTTAGTGAACACGGTCAACTTACCTGTGCCAGTGATTTTTCAAGTGTTTCAATCTGCAGTCTGTATATTTCAGGAGAATTGTCCGCTTGTAAACGATCAACTTCATTTTCCAATCTGATGATAAAAGCAAGCAGGTAATATCTTTACCTCTAAAAAAGAAATAATTCACAAAAACATCTGTAATAAGGCATCAACTTCAAAAGATAAAAGGCTGCTGTAACCCATTAACATATACTGTAGCCTACATGACACTAATCAATATACAGTACAGTAGTAGTTATCCTGTACTGTACTCACTTTGTATCAAACTGCAATTTTAAGCAAACAATGGAATCTCAATACACTAATGAACTCCAGTATCTCAAATAATTACAAAAAACACAATTAATAAACTTGTTTCATATATATATTATATATGATGCATGCATAATCTTAATTCTGCACTGGAATCCAGTTCAAGAAAAAAGTCAAGATTACAGAAAAGATCACAACCACAAAACACTTCCTTTTGGAAGAACTAACCAATGAATAGCAAATATACAGTACATTTCTGGCATAACAAAAAAATTTATAAACAATTATTGTCTCCTCTAAACCATTACTTAACAAATACCTATATTCATTGGCATTACCAGGATGGAATATAAAATCCAAACTGTTTCTTAGGAGTAGTTAACTAACAACTAAGACACACCATTATAGTTAGACCGTCTTTTATTTGCAAGCATTTTTATTTGAAGATTATAAATGGTTTAAAAATGTTTTTCATGATTATCCTATATGATGCAAAACCACTGCTTGAAAAAACCATGAGCTGCTTTTTTGTAGGAAAGAGGCAACAACAGACTACCAAGCTTCAGCTTATCCAAAAACAACCTAAAACTAAATAAAGTTTTGTTTCACAACAAGCCCATTCTTTAAAATCTGTCTAAATCTGTGGTCGTCAGTGACATCCAAGACACTTTATTCTGAATCCAAAAAAAGCTGTAGTTGGCTGGCAGCATTATGCATGTGCTCGCAGATCCTCAAGTCCTCAATGGATCGGAGCCTTACTTTCTGTGTCTGCCAAGTGGCTAACAGCTCCCTTATTTCCTAGACTGCTACTGAATGATTTAAAAGTATTTAATTCTTCAATCCCACAAGTATACATGGGTACTGTAGTTCTTTTCTTGGTATTTAACTCTCCAATCCCACAAGTATGTAGTCCTTTTCTTCATCTTTTCCACTCATGCAATGAAAGGTATTAGTGAGAATTCCCTTAGATTCCACAGTACAGATTTTCATCTATGGCTACAGGATTTTCACAGCAAGAAGTTGGTGAACAAGGCATATCATAAGTATATATATACTTATTCTGGTTTCGTTGAGAGGAGAATGCTGCTTTCATTCTCTTAGCACAAGGTTTTAGTTTTGACTGCAATCAATAAGTTATGATAACTATTGAGTGATTTACCAGTAGTTATTTTCTAAGTTAAGAAGGCAATGGTTTGTACCCAGTATAGATACATGAGATTTTGGACTGTACATTTGGACTGAAAGATAAATATAGTACGGTAAAGTTTCTTAAAATAATAACAAAAAGACTTTACAAAATGAGAGCAAAACAATTTTAGTATAGTGGACACCTTTCCACAAGACAACTCAAGAACTCATGACTCAATGTATCCAGCCCACAAGTGTAAGTAAAATGATTCAAAACAAGTGTCTTGTAGTCTTAAAAAATGACAAACTGATACATTATTTGCAAAACCCTGTATTTCAAATAATAATACCGTGTGTAATGGACATTTAGCTATAGATTTGGCTATATGCACTAACAATAAACATTATTTTTTGAACTAGCTATGTGGTGACATCATCACATTTACAGCTATGTACAGCCGCTGGCAATTTAACAGAAAAAAATATAATTTGACTTACCTTTCCTTCTCTTGATGTAGAACATTACACTCGTCTAACATACTTGTGATGATTCTTATAAGATTTTCTTTGGAAGTTGAGGAAAAATCAACCTTCCTCACATCACTCTCATACACTGGACTAGAATTTGTACCATTTTCTTCTGTAATGGGAGAGGAAGTCTCACTGCTCTCAAATGGTGAATCGGATTCCGTTTTCGAGGCCTCAGCAGCATTGGCAGTACTTTCGTATTCCACAACACTGTCGTCTTGTAACATATTATTTGTGTATGGGAAGAGCACTTGCTCATCTTCACTGTCACTCACTGCATTCAAAAGCTTAGAACCAAAGTCATTGCAGAGACTCTCAGGCCCAGTTTCCAGTTGAGATAAAGTCTTTTCTTCAGAATCCATTACAGAGGAACCATTACTATCAGAAGACATTTCATTAACCGGACTTTTGGGTCTTTCAGTATCAGTTTTAGATGTAACTGCAGCAATCACCCCTTCTTTGCAAGTAGTAGATGGAGATTCAGACGTGGCATTTCCTTCTGAAACACCTATTTTGGATGGAATTAAATCCATGTTATTTGTTCCATAATCAAGTCTTCTTAACTTTTCATGAATGACCTGTTCTTCATTTTTTGATCCTGATTTAGTCTGGACATCAGAACATCCTTCATCCATGGTGAACAACCTTTCATACTACAAAGAAATGTTTTCTAGAGAGACATGCTGAGGTCATCTGAAACAAAAGAAAAAACTGCTCTGAAAGATAACCATTAGAGTAAGGGTAACTTTATAAGCTTCAAATATATTACAGAACTTTCATGAGTTTGGGCACTGATTACATAAGGCATGCTATAAACTATAAAACAAACACTATTATGACCGTCCCGTAAAAAGCTTTCTTATTTTTATATGCTATCATGTGATACCTACTTTTTACAAAAAGTTCCTATTTGACAGTTTCATTAGGAAATTTTCAAATAAGTTTACTCCTAAATAAAAATGCAAATTCCAGATAAAAACATAATTATGTGAAATAAGAATTTCCATGATAAAATTCACTTTTAGTTTTCTGTAAAAGAAAACTATTGAGAATGGCTATTTGTCTGTCTGTCCGGACTTTTTCTGTCCGCCCTCAGATCTTAAAAATTACCGAGGATAAGAGGGCTGCAAATTGGTATGCTGATCATCCACCCTCCAATCATCAAACATACCAAATTGCAGCCCTCTAGCCTCAGTAGTTTTTATTCTATTTAAGGTTAAAGTTAGCCATGACTGTGCATCTGGCAACGCTACAGGTGCCAAAAACACAGGCCACCACCGGGCTGTGGCTGAAAGTTTCATTGGCCGCAGCCGTGTTCCATGGGCCATGACTGAGAGTTTCACACAGCATTATATGCTGTACAGAAAACTCGACTGCGCCAAAGAAACTTCGGCGCATTTTTTACTTGTTTATATACTCAGCTCTCTCATAGAGTAGTTGCATTCCCCATGTCGGCCGGACGATGATAGAACATTAAAGTTAAAAAAGTTGCTGTAATAGGATCATTTACTTTGAACTGTCTACTGACCCAACCCTTTCGGATTTCAGTATCTATTGCTTTCCGTTTTAGATTTTTCTCCATCCACTTGAGTTGTGAGGTTGGGGGGTGATACATAAGAGGGGCAATTTAATTATAAATTTTTATATTTCTGAAATGAATCTTACTTCTCTGGAATGACAGCTGATTCCTACAATGAACCAAGATGAGAAAAGATGAGAGGACAAAACATAATTACCCCTAAGGAAACTGCTGATTATAATCATCTGTTAGTACTGACAACTCTCTCATGAAAGAGGGTCTTAAGAAAACTGAAAGTGGTTGCTAATGTTAGCACAACATGGAATTTTACTTTCAGGAGAGATAAGAAAGAAGGCTCTAAGTTATTGTGTGCCTTTGACATAAGTAAATAAGGATTCCTAGGGTTTAAAAATGACATTTATATGTCATTTTTAAACCCTAATTACTGGGTAAGTATATATAAAACTTTATTTTATTATAAAAATGTCATTTTTATACAAGTAACTTACCCAGTAATTACTTAGCTGAATTCACATTGAAGAGGGGGGGGATTTATGGACATCTTGTACTCTATACATTAATACAGTAATGATAATGAAATGAGAGCAGAATAAATAGGTTTAGCATTGAAACAATGCTTGTTGTTTCTCACCTGGTGAGAAAGCTGCACAGGTAGATACTGCCTCTGGTTGGCGCTCATCTCAACCAAATAACGGCATGGCAGTGAGTGACTTAAAACGGAGGAGTACTCCAATCACTAAATGTATGAAATAAACTTTTAACGAAGAAATCTCCGACTTAGCAAAGCCAACAACATTGACCCTGGGGGCAATGCAATAAAAACAAAACCAGAGAAATAGTCACCTTCACCATTAATAAAAACAGTAATATATAAATAAACCACCAACCTACACAGAAAAACTGGTGGGCACTCTAGGTATTGAAACCCTCCAGGCTCCCATGAACTCAACACCTTGTCAAGGCGAAGAGATAGGAAAAAGCGGAAGTGTTGCTTCCTACGTTCCCTTCCCAAACACTACGCCAGCCATGGACAACAGTCCAAGTGTACTGCAGTCTTCGTAAGTCGTCTCCACGTCTCGCAAATAATGCATGGCAAAAACAGGCCTAGATTTCCAGAATGTAGTCTGTAAGATGGAAGCCAGAGAAGGATTGTGCTTCAAAACACAACTGATGTAGCCACTGCTCTCACGTCATGCACTCTAACAAAAGAAGTCAAGGGTAAGGGAACAGACAGCGTCACCTTGAGAAAAACCTATCCTTCTGTCTATTGCGAGAAGTTCGCTCACTCTTTTCGTAGTGGCTAGAGCAACTGGAAAATTAGTCTTCTTAGTAAGATTCCTCAATGACGATGAACTCATGGGTTCAAATCATGAGTCAGATAGCCACTCAAGGACTACGTCTAAGGACCAAGGGCATATACCTCCTCGTTGACCTTGGTAGTGTCGAAAGACCTAATAAGATCTGAGAGATCCTGGTTGAAAGAAATGTCTAAACCTTTGTGTCTAAAGATTAAGCTAAGCAAAGCTCTATATCCTTTTATCATAGATGAAGGAAGGCTGCCACTGGAACTATAGTGGTTTCAGAAGATTAACAGCCCTCCTAGGGCTGGCCCGAAGGATTAGAGGTAGAGTAGGATGAGGATGAGGAAGAGGAGGAGGAGAAGGAGGAGGACGAGTCGGAGGAGGCAGAAGAGGTAGAGGAGGATGAAGAAGAGGAGGAGAAGGAAGACAAAGAGGAGGAGAAGGAGGACTAGTCAGAGGAGGCAGAGGAGGTAGAGTAGGATGAGAAGGAGGAGGAGGAGGAGAAAGAGTTGGAGGAGGTAGAAGAGGATGAGGAAGAGGGGGAGGATGAATAGGAGGGGGAGGAAGAGGGGAGGAAGAGGAGGGGGAGGAAGAGGAGGGAGGGAGGAGGAGGAAGAGGATGAGGAAGACGAGTCGGAGGGAGATGAGGAGGAGGAATGACAGGAAAAATTCTAGTGCTGTAAAAGTAAGACGAAGAAAAGAGATTGGCGTATATACAAAAAAATTAATAATGAACTCATCGACAGTTTCTTCCTAGCATTAAAGAAGTGTCGGTACCAAACACGGCGCCCACTTTACACGCAAACCGACAGTTACCGAAACAGAGGGGCGCGACGGCGGATAGGTTAGGTCGAACACTGCCGAGGTGGGCGTAGCATTCCGGAACGTCCCTAGCGATGGAGGTGGGCGGACTACGCCCTCTCTTAGATTTCTACCATCTCTATGAGCGCTGATTTATCCACGAGTTCTTCACCTAACCAATAAACAAAATAAACTTCCTTACGCCGCGACAGTTTTGCTTAAGGCCTTGGAAAAACTGGTCTGCGGAAGATCACGGCAGGATAAAAGGACGACATTTCAAGGTGTCCGAGGCACGAATTAATGGAAATTGGGGGCTGTATGCACGACTACTTTCATAAATAATTCAAGCAAAATCACTTAAAATGTCTATTTTACCTGTTTATTGTTCCAGATGATGTATTGATATTGACCTGGATCATCTGTTACGATTTGGTCGTTGACAGTGTGTCAAAATTATTTCCGAGTTGGAGAAGTTATCTTGCGCGGAAATAATTGTCAAAAATGAAAAATTATTTACAATAAACCTCAAAAAATTCAAAAATATTATTTTATATTTCCTTTAAAAATAGTGAACATTACAAATATGTATTAATATTTGGAAATAACTTAGTACATTATCAGTATTGCGATACCTTTATAGATAGAATTGCAGTTCTATCAAAGATCTTTTTTCTCTTAAGATATTAATAGATCTCCAACAAAATAAACAGAACTTTTATGGTCACCTAAATTGAAGTTAAGAGAAATACAGACCATTTTCGAAATTTTAAAGCGAATTTTATAGCAAATTAATTATAAAGACTCATATTTTCAAAGGAACAAATTAAAATTTAAACATTTATGGGGAGAGCAGATTGTTTGTCCTGTGTATGCTGGCTAAAAGCTGCCTATATCAAAGCTGGCAAATATATTTCGCGTTTCCCGAATTTTACGTCAACAAATGTTTGTAAACACTGGAATCAAATTACATCTAGTATATCACATGTTACGTAACTGGTCTTCGACAATAGTAATTAAAATGCACCGGAAGGATCTATTATCTTAGTTATAAGAGGATTAATATACTATAATCAATCCTTTTAAGCTGCATCCCATGCACACGTACAAATACAAACTTTTTTGGGATTTTTCTGAAAATGGACTTTAACATCATTATTTAGATTTGACTTAACTTTTTATAAGATACGATGTTGTTTCGGTTGTTGTTTCTTGTTTCTTAATATTGATATATATTACAATCTTTAAATAATTACCATCCTTCAGTTAAATTCGTAATTAAACAGAAACTGACACAGTAGGCTATTACATCTTTCCTAGCCCGGCAGGGGGTTAGTGCTGTCTTTGCACCTCACCGGGTACACTGTAGGCATTACCAAAGGTTCTTTGCAGCGTCCCTTCGGCCCCCAGCTGCAACCCCTTTCATTCTTTTTACTGTACCTCCATTCATATTATCTTTCTTCCATCTTGCTATCCACCCTCTTCTAACAATAACAATTCACAGTGCAACTGCGAGGTTTTCCTCCTGTTGCACATTTCAGACCTACCTACCCTCAATTTCCTTTCCAGCTCTGAATAACCTCATAGGTCCCAGTGCTTGGCCTCTGTCCTAAACTCTATATCCCATTCCATCCCATCTTTTTTAGGAATTCTTGTATTCCGTTCCGAACTTGGCTGCCCAAAATTCAAAGTTTATGGAAAAGATAAGCATTCAGATTCATGTACACATGCCTTTTCAAACCATTCAAAAACTACAAATTCTGGAGTTGTTTCGAGTTCATTTTGAAGGGTTTATAATATAGGTGACAGTGAGGCAGTGAACATGAAATGGGTCATCTTCCAGAGGGTCATAGCCCTGAGTTTTTACATGAAGCGCATTAAAGAATAGGGAAAAAGTATTATGAAATTAAATATTCTTGTTAAGGATGATGAATGATTCTCCTCATGCCCAACACATTGCGAGACAGAAACTTTCTCAACTTCTAAACATTACCCAAATATTAAGCCATAAATATCGTTTAACAACGAATTCATTATTCCGTGGAAATAAACTTACACCCTACCATATTGGAGGTGGGTTCAAAATGATTCTTGGTGCAGAATCCGAGTTCGATGGTAACTTGTAACTTTTTACTCTCTTGATAGTCGAGTGGTCAGTCGATTATTATCGTTGTTTCTGAATCAAAGGCCCCCCGGTCCAAATCTTGGCCGGGGACAGAAGCACTTATCATTTATAGTTCCCTTTTAGAGTAAGTTATTCCCAAAGTATAGTGAACTCCATAACATACGACATTTGTGGCTTAACACTTGTAAAATTAAAAGTCTAGGTTGCATAAGTAATAAAAATTCAAATATGTATGTATATATATATGTGTGTGTGTGTGTGTGTGTGAAGTCTGCTTGGAGTGTATTATATCTGTATCCTAAAGCCTTGACTCATTCTAAGGGAGCATTGTCCAACATGTACCACTTGTTATCACTACAGTAGCAGTTTCAGTAAACAGGCTAACCTAACGTGCACGGTGGGCTCAGGAGGAAGAGGTTTTCCCTCCTTCATCAAAGGGTTCATAACCCTCAACTATGCGCTCCTACCTCTGCCTTCGGTTATGGTGCTTTAGAATCTCTAGGTTCTGGCATTTCCTGGGACTGCAGTGCCCAAGTAGAACAGCTTACTACCACTGAGGTAGCAGTCAGTTTTATACTTACTGACGTGACCTGGAAAGAGAGTATGATCTGGAAGTGTTTGGAGGGAGGAGACGATTAGGATCTCAGCGATTCCTAGAGGGGAAAGGAAAACCCACAATAACCAGGAAGTAGTAGACTGTACAAGATAGAGGTAAAACTGCACAGCGTTTGTTTGTATGTCCAATGTAATGCCGATGAGCCTAACACTGGCGATTTTCTTGCATAGGAGTTACTCGACGATTATTCAGTTATTAAATGGGACATGACCATTGGCTAGTTTTCACTCTGTAGCCAACCCTTGCTAGGGGAAAAGAATTAGTAACGGAAAAATTATGTACACACACACACTCGTGCATGTTTGTGTGTGTGTGTGTGTGTGTACGCGCGCGCTTATGTGGGTGTACGTGCGCGCGCGCGTGTGTGCGTCATTTTTCCGTTACTAATTCTTTTCCCCTAGCAAGGGTTGGCTACAGAGAGAAAACTAGCCAATGGCCAAGTCACATTTATTTAACTGAATAATCGTCGATTAACTCCTACGCCAGTATGTGTGTGTGTGTGACTGTATGTGCGTGTTTACTGTGCATTTATCCAAAGTCAACAAAACTTAAATACCAGCTTGTCCATAGGAAGTAAAAATCGCAAAGGATATCAGTGACACGCTTAAGATTTCAGCTGAATAATTTTTGTTGATTACCTAAACGACGAAGTAGAGTGAGTGGAACTCTCAGTCATGGCAATTCAAGATATGGTCATATTTACGCGACGAATCAGTTATCAGTGGACGGTGACTATGATCAAAGCTCAAGATTAAGACAAAGCTTAGGCTACGTTTTGGAATAAGGAAGTGATAGTAAAAAACTTACGAACTTGACCTGAGAATGTAGTTTTTTTTTTTTTTTTTTGCCAACGTGAAATTAAAAGACCGGTCTCGTAGATTTACATTAGAGTATTCTTCATTATTAAAAGATCATTCCTGAGATTACTGTTTGTCCGTCAGGGATCAGTGCTGAGGCCTTTGCTGTTCATCAAAATAATATGAAAATTGGTCTTTTATTTACAAGAACAGCAAAGATTATACAGGACGCACAAGAAATTCAACTGAGTAGAAACGATGTATCTGATTTTAATACTGATAATCTTTCTTATTTAAAAACAGCTTCCGGAGGAATAGATTCTCCTCAGAAATTGTTTATGATTTCTGAATTTTTAACGAACTCACTCCTGGTAATGGCATCCTGGTGTTTTTACAATGAACCGTCTTTAATTGCCTCCGGATGAAATGCATAATCAGGAGACGGGGAAGCGATGTTTTCGTTTAACATCACGTTGTTGTGCAGAGTTGTGTATCTTTCTTCTTCTTGGGAATTTCACATGGCTGTTACTAGGGCCAGTTTCCATGGGGAAGAGCCACTGACATGCTTAGGCTTATGACGTGTTAAATCTTATAGTAAATTGTCAATTTATAGTACATGCTTAGGTTTGTGTAAATTGTAATTTATAGGCTTACAATCTCGGATATACATGCTTAGGTTTATGACGTGTTAAAGCTTATAGTAAATTGTTAAGTTTATAGTAAATTGTGTGTTTAATTAGGCTTACAGTCTCGGATATACATGCTTAGGTTTATGACGTTTTTAAAGCTTATAGTAAATTGTTAATTGTTTATAGTAAATTGTGTGTGTAACTTATAGTAAATTGTCAATTTATACAATCTCGGATATACGATATACGTTAGGTTTATGACGTTTTAAAGCTTATAGTAAATTGTTAAGTTTATAGTAAATTGTGTGTTTAATTAGGCTTACAGTCTCGGATATACATGCTTAGGTTTATGACGTGCTAAAGCTTATAGTAAATTGTCAATTTATAGTATATTGTGTGTGTAACTAGGCTTACAATCTCGGATATACATGCTTACGTTTATGACGTGTTAAAGATTATAGTAAAATGTCAAGTTTATAGTAAATTGTGTGTGTAACTAGGCTTACAATCTCGGATATACATGCTTAGGTTTATGACGTGTTAAAGATTATAGTAAATTGTCAATTTATAGTAAACTGTGTGTGTAACTAGGCTTACAATCTCGGATATACATGCTTAGGTTTATGACGTTTTAAAGCTTATAGTAAATTGTTAAGCTTATAGTAAATTGTGTGTTTAATTAGGCTTACAATCTCGGATATACATGAGATTTGTACTGTCGCATCCACTGAAACAAGAGTAAAGATGTCACTTGTACAGAGCGTACTGATGGAGAACCTTTATTCGGAAAGATAAAAATCCCCCAAAGAACGCTTTGATTTACTCCTCAGAAACTCCTGCAGTTTAAATGCAATACGAAACTCCACCCTGACAAGTATATGCTATAAAAAACAGGTGTAATTTTTATTGGGCTATAAAAATTATAAAAAAAAAGTATTAACTCCGTAATTTAATATACCAAACCTTTCCTTTCCTCAAATTTTCTATCACACGTCATCAGAAGTCAAGGACACCGAAATCGATGCTCAGTCAATTTCTGGTAATGGCTGACACGAGCTCTACAATAATAAGTCTTTTATAAGCGATAAGGAATCACGAAACAACCCAGTTTCGCCTCTCTAAACTATATTCGTCATCTGTAAACTTCGTTAAGTTTTAAACCCTGGAAAACGGGAGCATAATTATTTTGATAAACAATTCCTGGTATGTTGCCGGTTCGCAAGACAACACTAACCTACGGCAGTTACAATATTGACATTCTTCGACGCCGACGGCTCCGGGTAACTTCAGGCTTCTTAAAAAAAAAAAAAATTAAAACACGCTTTCATTAAGATGCACTAAAAAGTAAAAAATATTTTTTTTGAGACACATCAGGGTTTTCTTACAATTAATCAAGTCTATAAAAATAAAAGCGTGGACGCCAAACATGGAAGGATGCTAAGAAAAGAATATAATATATATATATATATATATATATATATATATATATATATATATATATATATATATATTATATTTTTGTAGCATTTCCTTCCATGTTTGGAGCCCACGCTTTTTATTTTTGTAGATATGATTGTAAGAAAATCCTGGTGTGTCTCAAAAAATTATTTTTTTAATTTTTAGTGCATCTTAATAAAAGCATGTTTTAAAAAAATTAGATTTTTTATTTTATACTTTTTATGTTAGAAATTGTAACCGATTTATGATTGTAGTAAGCGAAAATGATATCTATTCATGGGGAGGGGGAGGTGGATAGGGAAGGGAGGGGGGTGAAAGAGGGAAGGGGGAGATGTTACATAGAAGACAGAGTCTACCGAGTCAAAGAAGTTGTGAAAAATCCGAAGCATTTCACACAAATCCTGAGATACTGGGAGAGGTCATTGTAGGGTCACTAGAGGTCACTGCTGACCTACTGATCATGTAAGGTTGTATTGTCACCGGAATTGAGTAACCATGCAAAATTTCAAGTCCATCGGACGAGGGGAACCAGTCGAAAATTGAGTCACAAGATTTGACCCAAACACAGAGATGCAGAAGTCAAGTTAAATAAAAGCACGTAAAACCAAGGCTAACTCGAAATTAGTCATCTGACTTTTCCTGCCTTTCTCATTGAAATTCCAACCTCATTGTCCTTAAAGGATGCTGCAGTCTTACAGATTGATGGACGTGTTTGTTCATTCACCTCTCAAACATGACTGATGGATCAGAATCTTTCTGTCTCAGTCATAGCTAAATAATTACACAGGTACTGTCGCCTCTCCGCCTGCTTCCTCTCAATATCATCATTTCATGGGACCCCTTTCCATCATACGTTGAAATGATTCTGTCTCGAGACGAATTCTTCCTTTTTCCCCAGCTGAAAGGAGTTCGTCTAATAATGGATCTACGTCCTCTAAACCATCCACTCTGAAATGTACTGCAGTATTGAAGTGAGGTAAGCAGAGGAAATCTTTTCTTCCTCCCACTCTTTCTTTCTTTCGCGAGACTAGAATATGCAAAAAAATATCACTTTGTTTTACGATTCGGCCACAGTAATTGCCCCAAGTTTCCTCTATTGTAGGCTTAGTAGCCATAACATCACGTGGCCTCACAATCTGGCTTTCAAAATTTTTTGGTTCTCTGATTATAGACAACACTTTGTCTTTAACCAAGTTGCTGAAATGACATGCACAAAAAAAGGACTGTTAATGCGCAGTAAGTTTTCAACTCAAAAATTAAATTTACTTTTCTTAATAATACTCCACCTTTTTCATGATAAATCATAATCCTTACAGAAACTAATAAAAGAGGAGGAATATTTGAACGTAAGCGTATATAAAGAGAATGAATAAATAAATCTTATATGCAATATCTAGTCCTAAGCCAGTCCAGCACGTTTACAAGATCGCTTTGAAATGCAGTTAAAAAACATTGGCGGTTACTGCCATCTACATCATACGTAAAGCTCTGGACCTCTTGCTTACGAAACTCTTTTATAAAACGCGTTATACTGTGCGTGCGTGCGTGAGTGCGCTTGTTAGTGCCAGGTCTGTAGCGCGGGCGTCACCGAGGGCATTGTGACACCGCTGGGGGAGGAGTTACACGGCGCTCTCGGGTTGCCCATTGCGAAAGCTCATGTGTCAAGAGATCACATTGACTCGTATTGCCTTTGAACACCGGAAAGAAATGGAACTCTTCACAACTCATTCTGCTTGATTATTAGTTTGATGATAAAAAAACGAAAGAACACAATCGCACATACTGTCCGCTATATGCTTCTCTTAGTTATCAGGTACAGAGAAGTGCGCCACTTGTTTGATGAAATTGTTTGCTTACTGTATACCCCATATATTTTTTAGCATTAGCCATTTCATCCAACGCAAGGTGGCTCAAGATAAAGATTAAGAAAATTAAATAAATAAAACGAAGAGTCACTACCACATTCGTTCTTTATCTGCTGAATCGTGAATGAACTCCCTGTGCAAAAAAATTCAATGATATTAGGTGCTTCATAGACCAACATAGAAGGAATCATCTACAGTAGGCTATATGGGCCTCCCTGCTTTGCGCCATTGAACTTACTCTTTCGTTTCCTAGACATTACAGCCCTTCCTTTACAATCTTTTCTTTTTATTCAGCACTTTCGAGGTATTCCTCTCCTTCTCCCGTCCAGCACTTCACATACACTTTTCACCAACATGAATAAACCATCTCAGAACACTCTGCTCCATCGTTCACCTACACAAACTTTGTACTACCCCTTTTTATCTCATTTCTCTATTCCTCTCAGTTCTTACACTACAGAACTAAACAAAAATATTCTGAACAATTTCAGGTTTCTTTCTGCTTATTTATTCGTATTTAACAAACATACTTCACTTCCACATGTGATTTTTCTTACGTGTCCCCACAGTGGTAGACATTGAATCTTTGTGGTCATAAGTTAGCTTGACTATGCTACTGATCCGGAAGTGTTTACAGTCTGTAAGCTATACCCAATCAAACTTGGCTAGTTTGAGAGCACAGTTTCCTGTTAGTATAAAGCTCCTATTAGTGCAAGATATTAAAACTTCTACATTATTCTAGAGGAAGACAAGCACGCCGTTTCGAGATTTACATTTACACTTGTGGATAACATTCGAAACAAACAAACAAAATTAAAAAAACATGCTTAATAGTTTCAGCATCCTCTTTTGCCTGAACTTCACGCAGTTTTAAGTCGGTCTTTGGGGTATCTCGGGAGAATTTGGCTTTATTCTTAAAATGAAATTAGAAACGCCTTTTACGAGATTGTAGGACAGATAAATCTGATTAACGCGATCTGTCTGTGTTAGTTGCATATGTCGATTAAGAATGCTTGTTTGCTGTCAAGTAACTCGAAGTTTCTTTCTTTTCTTCAGAACTTGTTGTGTAAAAAAAAAAGCCACGTGAATAAAATACGAACAGTACAAGAAAATTTTGCTTTGAAACTGGTTACTTGTTAGCTCCGTTTCGAAAGTGATTTTGAAAATGGGTATGTTAGCAAGATCACTGAATGATTCCCGTCAGCATAGATATTTCAATTTGATTTTTAAAATAAAGTCTTTTGGTATAATTCGTGATACAGTTATACACATATCACAGTTTCACCAAGCGGTTTGATGCGACACTATCAAACGTCACGATCTCAGTAAAAAAAAAAGTTGAAGAAATCAAGCTTTTTAAAACCTATTTAATATGACCGGGCAGCCTGCTGAGTAAATTAAAACGAACATCGATGATAGAAGAGGTATGGAAAAAAGCGCAGCATCGATGCCCGTAGTTGTAACGCCAGGTCGCTGTAACAATCAACTACAGACCAAGACTATACAGACTGATTCACTTTTGCCTCCGTCCGCAAGCTTGAAAATGGCTACAAAATTTTTTATGGTTATTTGTTTATGTACCACTGCTTGTAAATGGAATTTCTCGACGATACTGTCAGTAACATTTAACGAAAACATGATAATTAAATGATGTTCAAGATGCATATCATCTTTCGCTAATTTTCTCGTTATTTCTCCTCTAAAAACCGACTTTACATACATTTAGCCTTCTTATTACTTCATTCACATTCACATCTTCATACAGAAGAGGAACCCTGTTTCCTTTCCTAGCCCAAAAAGCACAAAAAGTAGAAAGCACAAAAAATAGAAAGGTGTTAAGAAGAAGAAGAAGAAGAAGAAGAAGAAGAAGAAGAAGAAGAAGAAGAAGAAATGATTCAACTCACGAATGAAATGACAGATCTTCAGATAATAAGGGTTGCTGCCCACTCCCAGGAAGGAAATTCCTGTAGGATATTCTGTGCGCCATGCATACGATGCAACTCGATCGTCTTGGATGAAATTTTCGTTCTCAGTTTTCATACCAGTCATCGAACTGCATGGCAACCGGAGACTGTATGCCCATTAAACACTGATTGTGAGTTCTGTCTACTGTCCTTCTGGGCATGGCCTCGGTCAGAGGATTGTATTATTTATTGCCACGTAAACTATTTTTTGTATTCATCGTTACGTCTATACTTCGACACTAATTGTAGCAGGTTACGTATTCTGAAAGAGGGGAGAACTTGTCTCCCAAAGAACTCTAGTAAACAATGTAAAATATTTTTGTAGGTTTTTATATACACTGCAGACTTGACATATGTATGTTATTACCATAATTTACTGTTTACTTATTAATAAAAAAAAAAGAGCGGGTTGGTGAAATAGGTATACGCCTTAACTTGATGAGGGCTTTTGATGTTCCGGAGGCAAGAAACGATTTACCATTTAAATATTTAATCAACTGACATATAACTAAAGTTACCAGAGAACGCACCCGACATGATAATAACAATCGCAATTTCAGTCTATCATGGGAAACCACCTTGAATTCTGGAGATAATTTTTTTATATTGATGGGTGTCCATACCACAAAAGCTGACGGTAATATAAAGGAAGTTCGAGACGACAGGTCCCGACCCTATGGACATTTATACACGTTTCAGAAACTGGGATCAAGGTATACCTTCGTGCTGTGAACAACACAGGGCCAGGGGTGATAGTGGCTGGCCCCAGATGAAGCCATGGAAAGTCTATAAGTAGTTTCTTATCCAAAGGTTGCCTTTGTGCTGTACATTAAATAATGAGGGTAAACATTATTAAAATTCTTGTCCTAGAGTAACACCTGTCATCATGAAACAAACCAAAATTCTGGCTTCAAGGGAATCAGCTTGACCAACTGCAAATTGCACTGAACTCCTAAGGTCCTTTGCAGGTTTTAGTAACGTTATGTTATTTAGAAGAGAATGTCATATGGAGAAGCCACGCTCTCGGCAAAGTAGAGGGTAAAAACTAATTCACATGACTGAAAGCTCTACTACCTGGCCCGAAGCCTTTGATGTGCTTTTGATTGCTTTATTCCTTCTAATTTATTTATTGTTTTACTTGTGAAGTATTGCAATGCTTTAATGAATACATCGTTCACTTGTTTTCCTTCTTTCCTTTTACTGCACAAGTATAATCAATATTGCAGGTATCAGAATGACCGTTTAGATTGATTGACTTTGTGAAATTGGGGCAGTCAGCCAAGCACTGGCCACTGGGCAATTTTCAGCCAATCAGCGCTTAATAGGGAGTTCAAGTGGTTGGACCGTTAGATAGAGAGAATAGAAAACAAAGAAGCTATGTACGAGTATTTAAAGAAAACGCCACAGAAGAATGGTACAGCGAAAATGGAGGCAAAGTAAAAGGCTAAAAAGTGGCTGCATGTAAGGGCGGAAGGGACGCTGACTTTAGCAACATCTACAGTACACCACGTGAAGGGTAATGATAGCACTCAACCTCCCCTCCCCTCCCCCCCAACCACCTGTCCTCTACGAGGAGAATGACCGTTTCGATTCCTTCATAACCGAACACCGTTTTTCACGTATCGCTTTCTATTAACCCCTCCGTCTCCATACCCTCAACCCCCAACCCCCCTGCCATGATATCTCAGAGGTGTAGTTGGTACCACTCTGTATGTGCTGACAATCCGCCCCTCTAGACCCATTTTCCCTGGGCACTGGGTTTACAGCCAGACTGCCCAAGTGCCTGGTTCTGAAACTAGTGGTAACGCTTTGACGCGCTTCCGGCTGTGGTCTCGGACGTGTAATATTGTAGTTTTTATAGTTATAATTGTGTGTACGTGCAATTTCTGGTGTTCTTTATGAATACTTAAAGTAAGTATCTTGCGTACATGATGTTATGCTTTGCCTAAAACAGTTTTTTTTTTCTTTTAGTGAACTGTCATTTCCTCACGCTTGAACAAACTTCCGCATGTAATTGCGGCAGTTATTTGAAGTGCACATTTGAACAATAGCACAGTTTAATTTGTCATTGATTTACGGTAGGCAATGCTTTTGCCAGATAATGTATTTTACCAGACGTAAGTGATAAATTTTTAATTTGGTTTTTAGGCTATACATGTTAATGGTAAAAACAGTTTTGAGAATGATATGAAAAAATGTTTTTTTTTTTATATGCTAGAATTTCTAGTTTATTTGCTTGTTGGCTTGTATTTGCAATCTTTAATGCTTGCTATCTGAAAGATTCGTTTGTAGCTTAGAAAAGATTTTTCTGTTGAAAAGAAGGGATTGTAAAGAAGAGATGATTTCACGTAAACGCAGCAAAAAGCGTCATTAAATGTTGTAAAGTACAGATTTAAGTGGCTCGTTGCTGTGTGTCAAACGGTGAAATAGAATGCCGGGTATAATGTGTATGTATATATATATATATATATATATATATATATATATATATATATATATATAGTATATATAAACAGAATTCCATCTAATAAAAGTAACTCATAAAAACACCTAAAAGGTACATTTTACAGCGTTATATTTCTCATTGAGAGAGACAGTTGTCTTGGAAATATAACGCTGAAAAATCTAACCTTTTGGTAATTTTATAGGATACCTTTTTATATATATATATATATATATATATATATATATATATATATATATATATATATATATATATATATATATATTCAGAAACTTACAATGATGTGAGGCATTATATACCCAAATTATTACATATAAAGATTTACTGTTTCCATTGGTCACAAGTGTTTGAAGATAGTTACTGTTGATATGCATGTTAGGAAACTCTATGATCAAACTAGCATTTTTGTTTAATAAACAGCAGCTTTTACGTATAGTATCAAGATATTGCAACAGACTTAATGTCTCATGATGTGAGGATAGCCTACTAAAAGTATGATACAAATCTTGTCACTTTCTTGTTCAAGAAGCTTAGCAAGGCGAATTACAATTTTGACCCTAACGATTATTCCTTTTTTTTTTTGCAGAGGAAAGACGAAAAATGTTCCAGTTGGTCATAACACTCCTCCTGGCCAGCCACACTTTAGCAGTGCTTGATGACAGGTATGTCTATGA
>NC_089784.1:3688003-3733003 GCF_040412425.1 Macrobrachium rosenbergii | reverse complement strand
GTCACCCTTAGTCCTATCTAGGGCGAGGAGGGTCCGTGGAGATTTCAAGTGGCAACAGCTGTTGCCTCTGCCGCTCATGAGCGGCCTTTAATAAGTCCATTTCTCGTAATGTATGCATAAAACGAGCCTTATCTCTGTGGTCTCAGTGGAAGGGGTTTAATGAAACCGAAGGGCTGCAGGTTATGACGACGCCTATAAGATTACAGGTTACAGTCAGGTGCAGCCCCTCAGCACGTAAGAAGGTTATTAACCCGTTGCCTGACGATATTAGAATTCCCGGAAACGGAATATAGAAATGTCATTACATTTTGACACATTTTTGACATGTTGACCTATATTTATTTTCTCTGGGTTTCTTCGTATGCTCGGAGTTCACTGACCTATACGTTGAGCTAGATATACGTGGAATTCATTTTTCATATCTTGTTCATTTATTTATTGATAACTTTCTTCTGTTCCTTCTATGTGTTCTTATTCTACTCTGTGGAAACTTGATTAACAAGGTAGTGGCATTTCTGGTTATCCTTATTTAAGGTGGGGAAGTCATGAATAATAAGGGTAAAAAGACCGCATTTTTATTATACTGAAGACGAAACTCATTACATAGGTTTTTGCGTTTCATCATAAGCTACAGAAGGATTATCACGGCCGCTATAATGCTAACATGGTGAAGATGGGCATCATTACAGAAACTGACACTCTACAGTGGAATTCGTGTTCGTTTGATCTCGTACCAACAGCAGGAACGACTTCGAGAGCGAATTTACTCAGCCGGGGTTCCGTCTGGTCCTCGTCATTCGGGGGTTCTTCCTCTTTTGGGGCGCTTTTGGGCTCCTCTTTTTCTTCGGGGGTTTGTCCTTCTTGTTGCCGTCATCGTCATCACCGTCGTCGTCGTCGTCATCCTTGTCCCCACTATCATCATCATCATCGTCGTCGTCGCCATCGTCATCTCTGAAAATTTCATTCATGTTAAACGGGTTGTCATTAATGTCCTGACTGGCCTTTGGAAGATGCCTGAATAAATTTCTCGTACACACACACACACACGTATATATTTATATATATGTATACATATAATATATGTATATATATGCGTTAAAAAAATACAACCGGAAGGGAAACTTGCATAGGAAGCAGTTGAGTGCTTGTGGGAGTGAATTGGCATATATTTGTAAGTACGTAGAGTATATGTGTTTGAGCAATGCAAACCGCGTATGACCAACGTGATACCGCAGTTTTGTGCACGTGGCATATGGAAGGGCCATTCCGGAAGTAGCCGTACAAAGTAAGGAATTAACTAGGAAGTTCTATAAATAAATAAATGGATAGATAAGTGAATAAATAAATAGATAATTAAAAATATATGTACACATGTATGTGTATATATATATATATTATATATATGTATAATTATATATATATAGTATATATATATATATATATATATATATATATATATATTATATATATATATATATATATATATATATATATATATATATATATATATATATATATATATATATATACATACATATATCATTAAAAACAAACAAAATCTATTCAGATTTCTAGAAAGGATACATGCCTTACCAGGCAAAGGATTCATAAACCAAGTGTGGAAAATCATAGGAGGCTCAGGTGAGAAAAACACCGCGCAACCATTGTTGGCATTTAGATAGTCGTTGCGATCACTGCCGCTTCGAACAGATTCCCAAGGTCAGAAGCAAGTCATATAGTAGTGGCCACGAAAATTTATGCCAGCGATGCTCGTCATTCATGTATGATCACGCCTCCAAGGACTGACTTGTGTTCGTATTTTTGATGTATAGTTAATTCATTAGATAAAATTTTATTCTGTCATGTCATACACACACACACACACACACACACACACACACACATATATATATATATATATATATATATATATATATATATATATATATATATATAAATGTGTGTGTGTGTGTGTGTGTGTGTGTGTGTGTGTGTAAAGCATTTTTCTATCAGATCAATTTAAGTAGGTGTTAGACACACGTGTGTGTATCCAATGTCCAACGTGAACTCGTTAAGTAATGAGCAGGTACAATTCTATAATCAAGTCTCTCTCTCTCTCTCTCTCTCTCTCTCTCTCTCTCTCTCTCTCTCTCTCTCTCTCTCTCTCTCTAAAAAAAAAATTAGTAATCAAACGAGGCTAGAAATCCCTGTCCGGTGGTAATTACTCTGGTCATAAAAATACTTTAAAAGTTGAGCAGACAAATAATTATCAAAGCTCTTACCACACTGATGAATAAATAAACCACATTTGAATAACCGCTTTAAAGCACTATCGATCTAGTGCAAGCTGCAATCGGTGATAATTGACAGATAACGAATGAAGTAACTTGTTATCTAGAAAACGGAAGTGCTTCTAACTTTGTCAGTTGGATTACAGAAAGCAAGAAGCTGTTTTCATTCAGACTGGGTCCTCATAAAGTTCCGCTAATTTCAGGTATTGCCAAGTGAGGTATTTTGGTCAGTTAGCATAGCAATGAACGCTTTATGTCAGCTGACACCTGAGCGATTTCGAGAAGTGTGTCCTTGAATACTTGGCGGAAATGAAGCGTGCGTCACTGTTTGCAATTATGTATCCAGATATATATATATATATATATATATATATATATATATATATATATATATATATATATATATATATATATATATATATATATATATATATGAAAGATAGTTTGTCACAAGTTTACACTTGCGATGTTAAAATCTTCCAGGTGACCCGTTAACATCGAATTCACTTTATTTCGGGAATAGATTACGCCCAATATCACTGCTACGTATGAATCGACCCAAAAAGGTGTATAGCTTGTAACTCTGGTCAAAGGAAAGTGCGCCGTCATATAGTAATTACCTCTGGATGCAATTAACTTCGATTGCATAGAGAATTCAGCTGTAATGGGCAATTTGAGGTCTAGTAGTTGATGTGATTGATATGTATATATGTATGTATGTATATAAAATGTGTATGTATGTGTGCTTGTATGTATGTATGTAATTATACAAATATACATACACACATATAATTATATATATACATATATATATATATATATATATATATATATATATATATATATATATATATATATATATATATATATATATATATATATATATATATATATATATATATATAGAAACGCTTAAAAATCACCGCCCGTTAAATACCGGTTCCATACCTTTTAATCCTGCCGACCGATCTGGGTCCTCTGTGTAGTTCCGCTTCGTCCTGGTCAGCCAGTTCGTTGTAGTCACTGACAGCTGGCGTAGCGGATGCGATGCCAATCACGGCCAGAAAGCCCAACAACACTAAGGCGAACCTGATTGGTGTTAATATGTATATTTTAAGTCTCGCAGACTTTTTTTTTGTTTTGGCTAAGAAATAAGTATGAACAGAAAATGACATTTGCTTGTGTGAAATCTTTCGGGACGAGGATGAGCATGGGTGAGGATGTAGTACATTTGTAGTACACCTGTACACAGTTGCAGGTGTTTGTGTGCGTGTGTGTGTGTGTGTGTGTTTGAGAGAGAAAGAGTCGAGTATTTACACAGTGAGTTCGTAGTTGGCATAACCTCACTCATGCATTTATACACATGCACGCAGAATGAAGTCAGAGAGAGAGAGAGAGAGAGAGAGAGAGAGAGAGAGAGAGAGAGAGAGAGAGTCGATTCCGCAGGGTGATAATATAGTGGAATGCGATTTGTCTTGGGTATCTGCTTTCATGTTCATTCACTCATCCGTTTTCATGTTCATCCAATCAATCACCTATTCATTCATTTCAACCGCAAATATCTGAGCAAATGAATTTTTTTGGTCATGACCTTGCGATTAGAGATAAGGGCGCATTCGGCCCATGACCTTGCGATTAGAGATGAGGCGCATTCGACCCATCAATGCGTGACGTGACACACCCCCGGGCCCCACCCCCTACCAAGCTATTCCCCACCCCGGCTCGACGCTTCTCTTATGGCTTTTTTATGGCTAGAAACCGGATGTCTGAAAGGTCGTAAAGGAACTTAATGCATCTGAAAACAACTTAGGATGAGAGGTATGCCATTTGCAATTGTTCTTTTTTTCAACATGTTTGGTTTCTACTGAGTGAGTGTCCGTATTAACTTAATGTTTCTTAAACCCTTTACAACTTTTGTGAGGATGGCCCACGCAGATGAGATAAAAAAAAAAAAAATAAGCACACTAGGCGTCCCCAAAAGAAATTAGGTAGACCAAATAAATCTGTAAAGGAAGCAATTTCATGAAGTTAGAAGAATTTCTCTCTCTCTCTCTCTCTCTCTCTCTCTCTCTCTCTCTCTCTCTCTCTCTCTCTCTCTCTCTCGTAGGATGTAACTCGTGTTTTATACGGAATTGTGCGCAAATTAAGTTTCAACTGTTGAGGTAAAACCTACAAGTTTGAAATATATATAGTTTTTGTGAAGCTGAAATGCTTTTTAGTTTTCTGTAAAAGAAAACTATTGCCCCGGCTTTGTCTGTTCGTCCGCCCTCAGATTTTGAAAACTACTAAGGCTAGAGGGCTGCAAATTGGCCTCATTGAAGGTACTAGCGAAAGAGGGATAATAACTACTCTTAGAGTTAGTGAATTGCAATAAATAACTTGTAGAAAGATGTAAATCGCACTTAAGGCATCCTTAGGACTTAGTACTTCAAGTTTAAAAAGATGAAAGTTGTTGATTATATATTATGCAGTACACTTATAATCATTAATTTCTTGAGCAGCATACCGGCTCAGCTGATACTCTATTTCTCAAGTAGTCGAAAAGCACAGTTTATTCCAAAGAAAAACACTGCAATTGCAGACTTTAATTTTTTTAAAAAACTAAGTCTCTGCTTCTCACCTGATCTTCATGTTCGTAGCTGCTTTCTTGCCAAACGGAGACCAGAAGGGCACAGGGGTATATCCTTTGGGCACGAGGCAGAGAATGAAGGAGTGTAATGGGGATGGGTGTATATATACCGATCATCCAGTAAAGCATCCGCTTCGCTGAGAAGATGCCAAACGTTGCCATCTGACACCCATTCTGGGCATCGACGATGACGACCATGCAAGCATTATCGTCATGACCATCGTTATCATCATCATCATCTATAGAATTTTCCTGTAGGTGATGAATCCTACGGTCAAGTTCCATTCCATTCCTGTCGTTCCGTCTACCTGTCGAATTTACCCTATAATCACCCTTGGTTGAGATTCATTCTTTCTCTCTCGCTCTTACTGTTCAGACCAACATTATCTTCCAGGGAATCTTCCGTGACCTTTCAGTCCCCTTCAGGGTCCACCTTCAGGGATCCACCTATCGACTGAGCAAGCACTCATCACGGAAATTACCCCGTCATTCCCTTTGAGTCATATTTATCTCCTGTCCTGAGCCATCCTTTGCGGAGTGTTCCATTCGTGACTCTGATGCATCATGCCTATGGCGTTTCACAGCAGGGTTTTGGCGTGACAGTGCTTAAACAAGGCTTTTTTATTTTTCTCGGAGCAGTTAATGGACGGGCAGTTCTTTCTTCTGTTGGATTTTGAGGTATTTGGTATTTCTGAAGCGAATGGGTCTGTGGTAAATGTACGTCAATAGACGTATTAGTGTATACGTACACACTAAGAATATATTTACTGTGTATATAGTATGTATATAGTATAACACACACACATATATATATATATATATATATATATATATATATATATGTGTGTGTGTGTGTGTGTGTATTAATATACATATATATTATAAAAATATAAAAATAATTTATGTATTAATTTTATTATTTGAAAATTCAGATCTAATAAGTTTTTGAAATATATATATATATATATATATATATATATATATATATATATATATATATATATATATATATATATATATATATATATATATATACATACATATATGCATATGCTTAATTACAAGAGGTAAGAGAGTTAAGAACTGACTTTGTAATTCAGGGATTTAAATTATAACGAGGCGGCGAGTAAGAGACAAGTTCAAGGTACTCTAATTTATTGACACCAAATCTCTGACAGGTCAAGAACTCTAGCGAGCAGAAAAGTAGAATTTGACATTAGAAGAAATCAGAGGGACGTTTGTATACAGTCAGATGTGTTTTCTCACACCTGAAGAACGGTTAACAATTCTATATACAAATTAGGAAGAGGTTTCAAATACATATGGTTAGAAAGCTTGCAATGCCTTACATACATTAGTAATGACAGCTCTGACAAGGACATAAAGCATCTTCTGAAAAATGCATAAAAGTTGCTTGAACCAGGAGCGCTGGAGGTGTGCTTCCAGAGAGTCTCGGTGCGTCGTCACGTAGAATTTTTGTTTTTATAAGCGAGGCTGCCCCGAGGGGTCCCGGCGACAGGTCTGAACCTCACAAGATCTCCTGAGTTCCTGAAGATTAGCCTTTTAAATATCATATACCAGATAATTTGATCATAGAAGTTCCATTGCTATTTCTGTTAGTTTGTGAGATTGAGGCTTCTTTTATTTTCTTATTCCATCATGGATCAGTAGATTCTGGGCAGAATTCGCCGTAAAAAGGTTTGCCTTCCGGATAATCTTTTTTAAAACTATAAAGGATGTCAATCCCTCTCCCTCTCTCTTTAGACGCTCGCTGGCACAGAAACTCACACAAATATAAATATATAAAACAATAGGCGACTCGTATAATAAAATGGTAAAATAAATGTAATAATGCATTGCTGATGCATCAGGAAATCCTGTAATTTTTTCCAGGTAACCGATAGCACATACACACACATACACGCACGCACGCACGCACACACTCTCATACACACACGCACACATATATATATATATACATATATATATGTATATGTAATGGTGTGTCTATGTGTGTTTTTTAATATGTATAGATTATATTACATTAGTTTTAATTGCTCACTCTTCCTTTATCTTTATAGTTTTATAAAACATTCAACCCGACAAGTCAAGTATTTGAATAAACCCACTTGAGGTCTTTGCACCATTCCTCAAATGCCATTCTTAGATTAGATACAAACACAGTTGTATATTCTTTTTTTTTTTAGATAGATAAGTATGAAAAGTTATTGACATATTAAATGACGATATTCAATAGTGATAAAAAAACGCATGAACCATGTTTGAAAGCCATGATTACGAGAGAGTCTTCTAAAGTTACCAGTCGTATGTGTCACAGCGAAGTAGCTCCTAACAGTCTGATTAAGATTTACGTTAGAGTCCTTCACATTTCCTCAAGGATAGGTATGGAAAGCTACCTGCAAAATTCAAGATCTGCGTAGGCTTAAAAGGTGTTCTTTAGGTCCTCGTGGGACTGTTTGGGCGTTTCACTGTAAAGCTTGTTCGAGAGTGTTTCGAGTAGTAACGCTTGTGCTTTCCTTCATGAAATAAAAGCGACAGGAAAACTCGCTTTTCATTATTTCAAACAGGGAGACGCTTTTCATTTTCCATTTCAAATTTTGTAGAACTTATTGATTGCTCCGGGACGTTTCATATGAATGTACTCCGAATCCAATCCTTCTCTATTATTATTATTATTATTATTATTATTATTATTATTATTATTATTATTATTATTATTATTATTATTATTATTATTATTATTATATTAAAATAGTTTAACCAGACTACTGAGCTGACTACCAGCTCTCATAGGGCTGGCCCATCCTCCCTCTAGGAATGCTTTCCCAGTAGGAGCCAGGGTACCTGCAGCAGGGAGGCCCTCCCCTGGTGCTGCCTTCCTATGGGGGCCTCACTACAGCAACAGAGACAAAGCCTTCCTTGGGAAAACTCACTCAGGGGGGATCCCCACCTAATCTCTTTCGATACCTTCCTAGAAAAGGACAAGGCACCTTGAGCAAGGAAGCCCTCTTCTAGGGCTGCTGCTCAAGGAGTGAGAGAGGGCTCCTCCCAGGGCAGGAGGCATCCCAAGAGAAGGGCCTCACCCCAGGGGTGGAGACCAAATCTCCTTAGGGAAGAAATCCCTTAAGGGTTGCCTTCCCAAAGGGAGCAAGTGCAGCTCCCCCAGGAGGGCCCACTTCAGGGGATGCCTTCCCAGCAGGAAGGTTGGCTCCTGCCAGGCTGGGAAGCATCCTAGAGGAGGCTCTCACCACAGGGGTGGGGGGCATAGGGTTCCTGGGTAAGGGATCTCATGAGAAGTTTCAAGCCCCACAGAGCACCAGGACACCCCAGGTAAAGGTAGACAAGGATGTGTTGTAGTGTTAGGAAGATGGAGTAAAAAAGTGGGTGGCAATTGAGATCCAATTGCATAACAGAAGATAGGAGAATGGGGAGGTGCGCGTGAATGGGGATAACATAAAAAAAAAGAAAGTAAAAACATAGAGAGGAGACTGTAATCAAGAACTTAGGGATTAAGAAGTTGCTTAACAGGGAAAAGAAAAAGACTAAAAAACAAGTGGATCTCAGAGTAAAAGATGTAAACCGAAGGATGTTTTCTGAAGTGATCGCAGTCCCGTTTTGTAGGAATGAATATTTGTAGGGAGTTTTCGAATGTGGAATTACAGCGGGGAAGCAGAGCTGACTTTCACAGCTTTGAAAGAGTTTTTATAAGATTGAGTTTGCGGGATTGCAAGAGGAATATTTCTGTACAGTGGCGAGTGTGACTAAGTGGCTGAAGGTTTTTATATGGTATGTCCAGATAAGAGAAAAGTTCTGCAGGAATGGTTGAAATGTATAATTGTCCCACTGTATGAAGTTGAAGGTGGTGGATGGCACTGTATGAAATACAGGGGCATTGTGTACCTTTGTACATCAAGGAAAGTATATGAAAAGATTTTGATTGAGAAAGTAAAACAGTTGACAAAATGACTGACGGGCGAAGACTTGTGTGGGTTTAGGTGAGGAAGTGAATGCGTGGATCGGATGTTTATCACGAAACAGTTGTGTGAGAGGTTTGAAATTAAAACCAGGAAGCTGTGGACATAGAAAAAATTCTTATGAGCAGAAAGAGAGAGGTTGGTGAGACAGTATGGCATAGAAGGTAGCTTGTGGAGAGCGATAAACAGTTTTTAAGATGGGAGGGAAGGCTGTAATAGAAGAGGAAAGAGAGGAGAATGCCTAGAAATTGCTGGATAGATGTAGCGAAAGATGTATTGGAAAGAAAGGGCGTTGGAGGTGAGTGGCGCAATGTGTGTAGGGAGCTTAGCACGCTGCTGATGAGCCTTCTGTGTTGATGATTGATATGGCTAATTCTTTGGAAGAGGTTATCTGTAAAGAAGGTTCATCCACAAATCAACAGTTGGAGAGTGAATGGGACGGTGACTATCGTATTTTTCCTCTGGGACCACATAGATTGATAATATATATATATATATATACATATATATATATAAATATAAATATATATATATATATATATATATATATATATATATATATATATATATATATATATATATGAATGTATGTGTGTATGTATGTATGCATGTATATTTACATATGTAAACATCGTTATCAGATAAGCGTTGAGAAAGAAACATCGTTAATTTAAATAGTTTACTAATCAAAAGAATTGAACAGAAGTAAATTAGTTTCATTTGTTGAATTTACCAGAACTGAACACTCTTTCGTAAACCCAAAAAAGCAAATAAGCATTATCTTCAAAAAGCTGACAGGTTAATATACTATAGTTACTAATTCTGATTTTCCGGCTACTTTATTTTATTTTCATGTCAACTTCCTCATCATAATCGCTTTTGCTGGAATGGTCGTTATGGACCTTGTCATGTACTGACTCCTAATATAGACTCTCTAATCTGAATCATCAGTGCTTTCATCTTCGAAGGAGTCATAGCTCTCTTCCGTGCTCTCTTCCTCACTGCTGTCCCCAGATCTGTTTTCACCCAACCTGTCTTCGGCGGACTCGACGCTGTCTTCGGAGGACTCGACACTGTCCTCGGTGGTTTCTTCACTGCTGTCCCCAGATCTGTTTTCACCCAACCTGTCTTCGGCGGACTCGACACTGTTTTCGGAGGACTCGACACTGTCCTCGGTGGTTTCTTCACTGCTGTCCCCAGATCTGTTTTCACCCAACCTGTCTTCGGCGGACTCGACGCTGTTTTCGGAGGACTCGACACTGTCCTCGGTGGTTTCTTCACTGCTGTCCCCAGATCTGTTTTCACCCATCCTGTCTTCGACGGACTCGACGCTGTCTTCGGAGGACTCGACACTGTCCTCGGTGGTTTCTTCACTGCTGTCCCCAGATCTGTTTTCACCTATCCTGTCTTCGACGGACTCGACACTGTCTTCGGAGGACTCGACACTGTCTTCGGTGGTTTCCTCACTGCTGTCCCCAGATCTGTTTTCACCCATCCTGTCTTCGACGGACTCGACGCTGTCTTCGGTGGTTTCCTCACTGCTGTCCCCAGATCTGTTTTCACCCATCCTGTCTTCGACGGACTCGACACTGTCTTCGGTGGTTTCTTCACTGCTCCCTCCTGACCTGTTGTCAGCAATTCTCTCTTCGGAGGACTCAATGCTCTCTTCGGTAGTTTCTTCACTGCTGTCATCCGTGCTTTCATCGGAACTAGGAGTCAAACAGAAGTCAAGATAAGTAATTTGTTCGTGATATTTTAACATTTGGTATTATCAACAATAAAATCTGACTGATAGTGTCACTTCGTTCCTGGAATGTAAGTGCAGTAGAGATAATAAGTGCTTTTGCTCATGGCTATGAACTATCTTTTAGGAAGGCTTTTTTTTTTTCAGCGTGATTTCGCCAATTACATGAATAGGACTAGGGTGAAGTGTAGAACTGAGGATTGATGGACTGAAGTGAAGCCTGGGAAAATGTGTTAATTATTTAAATCCAAATGCCACTCGGAATGTACGATTTATAAAAATCACTGATTACTCTTTAAATGAGGGTAAAGGTACCTAGGAAAGAAGAACTGACTGGATATGGTTGCTATAGAAGCATATTTACGTCATTTGTAAGGGATATATTCAGTATGCCTATTCTCAGGAGACTGGAGAAATAAATTGATTAAAAGCCTACTGATGGACAAGCTGGTTTTAGAAGAGGAAGTTATTATACAAGTCAAATATTTGTGTTAAGGCACACTGAAAATCCCCTTTGATGTCTTTCGTCAATTGCGAGAAGGCATTTGGCAACGTTCAAAGGCCAACATTATTGAAGGTTTTGCGCTACTATGGCATTCCTGTTGAACATGCAAAACTAATTGAAATTATACATAAAAACAGCAGATGTAAAGTTGATACTGATAGGATCTTGTTAGGTGATTTTGCATTTTTTTCACCCTATTTTCTTGGACCTTTTCTAGACACGAGTGCTAGAATTTCACGAGGGCCCTTACTGTCACCCAGTGCCAGAGGCAAAATGATGGTTTAAAATGAGAAATGAGGGGCTTTGTAGTGAATATAAGGCTTTAAGAAGATTATCAGGAATCAGATGGTGGGATAAAGTTATAAGTTACAGGGAAATTGCTGAAATTCTAAATGTAGACGAGATAAGGATTGAATGGGAGATGGAGATGGGCTGGGCATATCCTTTGTGCGTGTGATAGTGCCAGCTGGGCTCCTTTGGTCGCAAGAGGAGTTAGCAGGCCCAAACCTACTCGGATGAGAACTTTGAGAAGATCAGCTGCAAATGATTGGAGATTTGTGGAAGGTAAAGCACATGAAAGACACGAGTGCTAGAATTTCACAAAGGCCCTTGGCGCCATCCTGCGTTAGAGGCGATAATGATAATTTAAAATGAGAAAAGAGGGGGCTTTGTGATGAAAGATTCACACGATTCTTAATGAATAAAAGAGAGTTAACGTGATGTACTTGAAGAGAAACAGTTAATCTTCCACAGGGGTTGGGTGGATCAATATGCTATGATTGGTTGTTGTACACAGGTTCAAGATATGGATTGTCAGATCTGCATCATTGTCGGACCCAGGCCATCGCACAACTGGGCCTATCCACAAATGTTTAGCCACGTTCTTTATTTTAGTTTTAACTTTCTTCTAGTTTTCTGTGTCAAATAGGTGTGTATGTGACTGTCATGAGGCACTGCTTCTTTTACAAACATGTATTATTTGATTTAGGGATTTAATTCAAGTTCCTATAGGCCCACATGTTCTGTATATTCCTGTTCTTATGAAGTAACCGACGTTGTCGTACATCGTGCAGCCCTTTTACCTTAGGAAAGCAGTCTAGTTTGATTCAGTACTAACTTTGTTAATGTTGTTACGTAATCAGCAAGGTAACTCACCGGACTTGAGGAATAACCACGACATCGTTGAGTCTCTTGGCCATGTCTAAGGCTGCTGGGATGGCGGAAGCACTGGCAATAACAGCCAGGAGGCCCAAGAGTACGAAAGTGACCCTGCAATGAAGTTAGTTTTTACGATGATGCGTTTTTTCTTGATTTTGAGAAATTAGGTGACTGAAGTGCGTGAAAAGATATAGTTTTTGAATGTCTTTCCCTTAAGGGGAAAGAAGTGGAAACCTATATGGAATTAAAGAAAGTATGTTTTAGAATTACGAGTGTCTGAAAGACACCACAGGGAGATAATTTTTTTTTTGTCAGTGATAAAACAATCTGAAAAAGAATAATGGGGTAAGCGAATACCGGAACATAAAGAACTCGTCGCTTAAATCAGGAAAGAAAATTTTTTTTTTTTTTTATTTACGTCTTTATCTCTGGCAAGTCAATGTTACTGACGAAAAACTGTTTTAGCATAAGTTTTGTAACTGCTTCTGTCTTTCTGAAATTTAGACAATGCATATGAACTGGCATTTCAAGTCGGTAACTCTGCAGTATTTCACAAAGGACCACACAGGATAAATATTCATCATCCAATGAATATTTATCCTTTATAACTATAAGATATCACGCGTAGTATCTGACACACAAAAATGGCATTTAAATAACATATGTTTAAGGATCGACATCCCTTCAAAAACAGGAAGTGACAGAGAAGGGAAAATGAGGGAAAAAACTATGATCTGGAGGTAAATTTGAGATGGACAGATGCCCGGTAGAACGGACGACCTCTTATTTTTATAGAAGAGGAAGGAAAGAGGAAGTATGAGAAGTGATGAAAGAGTAGATGCCAAGGTAGTGAAGGAGTATTCTGCTGAGGAGAAAGAAAACAATTCCATTTTTTTTTATTTCTTTATGGGAATTGTTTTCATCAGCAATTTGAAGGTTTTATTCTCTTGTTGTGAATAATAATAATAATAATAATAATAATAATAATAATAATAATAATAATAATAATAATAATAATAATAATAATAATAACAGAAAGGCTGCAGAAGGACGTGTAGGGGCACAAAAGACCAGCTCCTGATGGACAAAATGGTCATGAAGAATAGTAAGAGAAGGAGAACCAACCTAAGCATGGCATTCATTAACTACAAGAAAGCCTTCGACATTATACCGCATACGTGGCTAATAGAATGCCTGAAAATATATGGAGCAGAGGAAAAAACCACCATCTTCCTAAAAAATACGATGCGCAACTGGAATACAGCACTTACAAGCTCAGGGATAAGACTAGCAGAGGTTAACATCAGAGGGGGAGTCTTTCAAGGCGACTCACTGTCCCCACTACTCTTCGTAGTAGCCATGATTCCCATGACGAAAGTACTGCAGGAGATGGATGCTGGGTACCAACTCAAGAAAGGAGGCAGCAGAATTAACCATCTGATGTTCATGGACGACATCAAGCTGTATGGTAAGAGCATCAAGGAAACAGATACCCTAATCCAGACTGTAAGACACAAGATCAGTCCCTAAGAATCAGATATGTCCAAAGAACAATAGATGGAAATAACATCTCACCCATATGCAGGAAGCGCAATATGAAAGACGAGACCATAAACCACGCACCAAGCGAATGTCCAGCGCTTGCACAGAACCAGTACAAAAAGAGGCATGATTCAGTAGCAAAAGTCCTCCACTGGAGCCTGTGCAAGAAACACCAGCTAGCTTGCAGTAATAATAAGAGGTACGAACACCAACCTGATAGAGTGATAGAAAACGGTCAGGCAAAGATCCTCTGGGACTATGGTATCAGAACAGATAGGGTGATACGTGCTAATAGACCAGGCTTGGCTCTGATTGACAAAATCAAGAAGAAAGTATCACTCACTGATGTCACAGTACCATGGGACACCAGAGTAGATGAGAAAGAAAGAGAAAAAATTCGTAAGCATCAAGATATGAAAATAGAAATAAGAAAGATATGGGATATGCCAGTGGAAATTGTACCCATAATCACAGGAACACTAGGCACGATCCCAAGAACCCTGAAAGGAACCTGGAAAAACCAGATGCCGAAGTAGCTCCAGGACTCCTGCAGAAGAGTGTGCTATTAGAAGAAGCACGCATAGTGAGAAAAGTGATGGATTCCTAATGAGGCAGGATGCAACCCGGAACCCTACACCATAAATACCACCCAGTCGAATAGGACGACTGAGGAAATAAAATATAATAATAATAATAAAGTGCAGAAAGCAAAGGATTTCATAGTTTAGAACGGAATCAGATTAAAGAATGAAAGTGATAATTTATGCTGGTGTTTAAGATTTCTGCACAGGGATTTCAATAAAGAACTGGTAGAAAATCTATCACTCAGGCTTCACAATATTGAGTTAGTGAAGTGTACCAACTTCCCGCGTTGGAAAGAAAGCTAAGGTATTTTCATTCCTGAATTTGCACAGAGAGAGAGAGAGAGAGAGAGAGAGAGAGAGAGAGAGAGAGAGAGAGAGAGAGAGAGAGAGAGAGAAGACTGGATCTTACCTCATTTCTGCGGTTTATAGACGGCTAAGCTTCAGAAACTGACTTGTTGGAAAAGCTGATGGTCCTGTCCGACTTGAACGAATTCTGTGAGGCGTAGCGTCTAATGGCCCTATTTGTGTATATATACCACATGTGCAACGGGCCAACCATTTTGAGTGACGAATGCTCTCAGGTGCAAACGATGCCTCGAAAGCAAAGGAACGAATTTATTTCTTGACCGGGGGTAGTTTCTTGTCGGTGCAAACCGGAAGAATGCGAGATACTTATCCCAGTTTTTTAAAGCTAAAATTTTACATGGGCTGAAAAATGTGTCACTGTGAATTAATATTATTAGGAAAATCTGTACCTGACAACATCGTAAATGTGACATGTGAATATTCAAACACTTGTGGAAGCGCGTTAAACTGAATGAAAAATTTTCAGTAAAAAAAAAAAAAAAAAAAAAAAAATAGACCAATGTACATCTGCTTTCACAGTTAAATCGAAAACTGGCATAACTGATAAAGCAAGAGATCAACAACATCACGAATGATTATGATAATCTTTATTTGACAGACCACTTTGGGGTATCTTTCGTTCAAGATATTAGCAATTTTGATTACGCTGGCTTTAGCGTCCGTTTTCTCGAGGAATCGGTCTATTTCTTCCTTGCTTAGGCGTTTGTGGGTATTTTCCTTAGGCTACGAGAGAAAGAATGCGGGTAGTTACTAATCAAGAATTTATTGCCAGTTGTTTAATAATCTCTTTTACGCCAATGGTGATTTTAGCAGAATTAATGGAGGGTGCTACTATGGGACTATGCAAAGATGATCCACAAAGCGGTCGAGTCTCGTCTACCGTATACTTGATCCCAGTTAACAAAATCTGAATCTGGTTTATTTTTCTATGGAAATTTCGAATCGAACTGTTAGCTAGGGTAATTTATGAAATGGCGTTAGTCCTATCGGTAAGAATTTTAAGACTCTTGATATTAAAGGCCTCAGATGGAGCCTTCCCTTGACCCTAGGATTGAAACCCTTCTGATGAATGGCCTGGTCATGTGTGTGACAGGTATCATCCTAAACAGCCACACAATTATTAGTCCCACTTAACCATCTTCCGTCAACAGGGAGCTTGAAGTAAAAGGCGATATTCGGATTCTTCAGGGGAACCTGCTCACAGTTCTTGGGATCCCCCCCCCCAAAAAACGTTTTTTCCTAAAGTTCTCGTTCATATTCTCGCCATACATTTACTTATTAACTTTTTTTTTTTTTTGACTGACGCTTTCTCTTCCGCTTCCCATTATTTCCATTCATATAATTTTACTTCAGTTACGGTTTACCATGCCGGTGCATCACAAATCCTCTTCTTTGTCCCTTAGGAAAGACTACAGGTCTTTCAGTACACTCTGCCATCAGAGTTTTGAACACTGTCTTATAAAAATGGGGTTCATCTGTTTTCTATAATCAATTCTAATGTTTTACATAATTCAGACTTGGCTCGGAAGGATCAGAGGCTTCAGAGAGATAGTCTATAAATTCTCTATTTTTTCTATGATTGCGAGTGCATATTTGTGTCATCAATAGTTTCATACTTCTTATCCCTCCCTGTTTGGAAGATTGTTCTCATGTTCATGGGCTGGTTCTCCTGTCTCTCCTTCTCCCAAGGATGGAAGTATTCCATCTCGACCTCATCTACTGCTTCTCCTGAGGTCCGACACTCGTGAGAGACAGTTGGTGACATCTCTTTGTACTGATGAGCTTTGCAGCTCGCCTCTGCTTTTTTTTTGCTTTTGACTTTTGTAATCTTACAGCTTTTCTGAAGCGTGACACTCGATTGCATCTGGGTTAAGACCGCTGTTTCACTACCGTCTTATTTTGTTTCCGTCAAGTGTAGGCATATGTAGTCCGTTATATTAACTCCATACGTACACAAACACGCACACACACACACACACACACACACACATATATATATATATATATATATATATATATATATATATATATATATATTATATATATATATATATATATATATATATATATATATATATATATATATATATATATATATATATATATATATATATATATATGTATCCAGACACATGTAAACATTTGTCCAAACATACATTTACCTCTCCATAAAACTAAAGGGAAAAATACTATTGTTTTTAAATTATTAAAGCTTTCCTCACAAAAATTCTTTGCTTCTGATTGTTATAGAGGTCATGTTTTGTCTATTATTTGATTATTATTCATAACTGTGTTTTAGTTTGTGTTTATTTAATTCATTTCATTATTAAGCTTAAATGCTTGTAACCTTCAGCTTTATCTTGTGATTATCTACAAATGTATTTAATTATTAGCTTTGGCAGATGAGTTTTGCGATAATGAAATAGTTATGACGCATTTTCAGCTTCGAAGATGGGCTTATTATGGTTTCGATTACTCTATATTTGGTCTTTAAGTAATTTTGTAAACAATGCGTCACCCTGGAAGATATTCGAAGGAGGAGAAAATTGTTAGGCGGATTTTTAAAATTTTATTTTTCCTTTCCTTTTCCTATTTTTTTGGACTTCTAGGTGGGCTACATTAATAGTGAATTGTACTTCTAATTTTAATGTTTTAGAGGCAAAGGCAAAGGAAGTGTTCAAAACGAGCTAAGTCCAAGAGTATAATTGGCTGTTGATGGCCTGTTCGTCTCTGTCAGTGGCCACAAACCAGAGATTCACACCAGACCTCTTATTAAATGTACTAACTTCCCACTCTTACTGGCCGCTCTAGGGCAAAGGGAACTTGCTGGCATAAGACCTGTTCAATCTAAACCAAGCCAACCAGTCACCGACTTCGCTCCGTTAGTGTTGACTTTGTTAGATAAGACGTTAAAACAAAAGTATTCGGAGAATTACGCATTCGTGAGGCGAACAGTATATTTTTGCATTGTTACTGTTTATTTATGATGATTGATTTTAAAAGTTTTACTTGTACTTTAACTTGTTGTGACTACTGGAATTAGATATTCTGCCAAATCGCTTTGGACAAGAAAGTCACCAGCTCTAGGCACAAGTGACAGAAGTGTGTTTTTTGCTTCTCCATTTGCTGGATCGCAAAGGAAAGGTCATGTGGAACATGTTAACTCTCAGTTATATTGCCCCTGAGTTTTGCGTTCACTCGAAAACCAATTGCTTTTGCACAGAGCGTTAGAATATTGCATTATGTTGCAGCAGATGCAAGGTATCATTAGAGCTCAGTGACATAGCTGCAAAGGTCTTTAGGAGGCAGCACAATATCTGCTAAAAACTATTAGAATTCTGCATAAAGGCTACAAGGTTTATTGGAAGGCAGTACAATATCTGTAGCTGATCTTGCAGTAAAAATAATGGCGGGAGGTGGTTAGAATGCGGTATGATATCTAAGTAGGCTCATTGGAATATACTAATATCAGTGATTCCCAACCTTTTATCTTGGAAGAATCCCTGGAACAACTTTTCATATCCCGGGAACCTTTAAAACATACACACACACACATATATATACATAGAGCTAAGAAATTTCTTAATATAAGCAGGTAAAATCTTACATTTAGATCAACGTCATTTGTATTACATAATGAGTTCTTGCAGGACCCCTGATAATGGTGAGCGGAATCCTGGTTGGAAATCGCTGGAGTATAGAATAAAAAGATCCACGGATAATAAGAAGTACCTTCGAAGAATAATTAATATACTAATAATAATGGCTGGGATTAATAACTCGGCAGTATCGTCAGAATAAGCATTATAGTGGCGGAGGCCATATTCGGTTATTCAGCATTCATACCGTAGGAGTTAGCGGATTCACAGGTCTTTTTTTTTTTTTCTCTCATTATCACAGCTCATTACCACGTGAGTCATGGGTACATCTACATCTCATAATCTCATAATAATGTCTGCAGTGTGTCGTGCCGAGTATTTCGTTAGACTGTGGCTCAGGGTATTGCTTAGAATTCTTAAAAATACCCATTTTTCTTTCTTGAGCGTCGAATTCAGGTTGTCTGACTGGAAGAGATTTAGTTTTGCACTAAAATTAATTCTACTATCTGTTATTCTATTCCTCTCTTTTTACAACTTACTTTAAAAATTTGTGGTGCGTTGAATTTCATAAACTTTATGTAAAATTTAATCTTTTCTTCCATTTTACAAAGTATATTTTCGTTTTTTATAGTTTCCCGATTAATTTCGTTGGAATCTGAAATCCCCATTTCATTTTTTGTATATTGTGATAATTAGACAATCATTAGTGCAGACACTAATTTCGAATTTATTTTGTTTTATGTTAATGCAGTTTGAACTCTGCCGACGATGAAATCGTATATTAATCACTTATCCACGAGAAAAAGCTTCTCCGTGTACCTAATGATTCATCAGACGATCAGATGATGAACTCTTGGTCGCTGAGGGAATATTTGACGGAAGGGTGGTCAGCATGATTCAGAAATGTTTTGAGATGAATAGGTATAGAAGGATGTTGCTTAATGGATATTCCTTAGATGTGACATCAGGCGAATGTTTTTACGTGAAACCTGGACTGAATCCTGAAAATGAAATGCGCTTAAATGGGTCATTATAAATTCGTTTTTATTGTGAGGCAGGTGTGGGGAACTAATTAACTCTGGAGTTTTACTCAAATTCTGGGAATTTATGACTGAAGAATCCTCATGATTGGTTCAGATTTACTTGAATTTTCAGAAAGAGGCCAGATGTTTTGCTGGTGTGACGCAGACTGGGTTGTTATTACATATTTATTTTGATTCATTATCGGAAATGAGGTTATTGAGACATATCCAAATAATCTGAATGATTATAAATCTAGCTTTTATTGCATGACTGATGTGTTAATTCATAAAGTGGTACCCAGAGTACACTGGGTTGAGGTCGAGATTTGACCTGCTTTTCATACAGAGTGCCAAGATGTGGCACCTGAGCCCAGGCCACAGAGGGTTCCCTCCCCCCCCACCAAAAGAGGCAAAGAAAATGGAGTGCATGTGATGGATGTGCCACATTGGCAGTTTTGCAACTATATGCATGTTTGGTGTATTGCGTTAGGTATGTGGGAAACTAATAATAAAGTACATGACTGATCATCACCTCGACTCGGTTGGTTACAGTTTAAGGTGCTGAGGCGGTGTTGAGTCACAGATACATAAATTTTTTAAAAAGAAATTGTTTTTGTTGTGACATCAAAATTGCGACTGTTTCATGCCCTTACCAGACTTTTTCTTGTCAGTGCTGGTAAGATACTAAACGGTGAGAGATTGTGGCAAACCCGGGTGTATATATGCATAGCAAAATAATGGCGTTCATATAAAAATTAATATACACAGTTTCAGAAAGTGGTAATGAATAATTATAAGTTCTATGCGGGTAAACGTTGATGTGCAGAATACAAAAACAATGAGATAAACAAGGATATATATATATATATATATATATATATATATATATATATATATATATATATATATATATATATATATATATATATATATATATAGAGGACACAAAATAGGAAACGTTTTCAGACACACATTGAAATTTACAAGAGCAAAATAGTTTATATAGAGACATCTATTTTTACTGACAGAAATATATTAATGTATATTAATGTATACGTTCATCAGTTGAATGGTCCGTAAAGTATGCAATTTCACTGTTTGGTTGTTGGTCAAACACACTCGTTATTTTGTAAATTAATTAACTGCTTGTGTGTTTTTCACTGCTTGTTGAATGCACATTTCACTCCTTGTTGTAGCCTGTGGTCAGACATGTCCCCCGAACCTGGAGAGGGTGATGGCGATGGGGTATATGGGGTGTCCCTTATTCTTCAGATACCCAGACCTTGTTGCCGTGTATGAATATTATGAAACCTTTTTTCTTTTTACGCTGGCTGATTGGGTATAACGGGGTCAGGAACGTTGCATCTTGGAGCTTTGAAATGTGCGAACCACTTTCTGGATTCTTTCCAATTCTTCATCCGGGTAAACGCGATTGTCAGCTGGGAAGAATTCCCCTAGAATGCAAACGACCTGGATGAATACGTCCTCGGGGAGAAGGCCGAATCGTTGTCTGAGGGGAGGGGATTCCCAGATACCAGGTCTCTGTGCAACAGGTCACTATGCCTCTTTGGTACCTGATGCAATGTTTTGCCAATTGTTTTTACATCTCTTTGCACAATGCCATATGGAATTTTTTTTTTTTTTTAAATCAATTTGGTTGTTGTTCTGTCTGATGAATGAAGAGTTCGTGGACGATTTAAGATACTTTTCTTCTACGGCAGTGATTCTTAAACTAGGGGGCGCAAGCAGGGTTGCCAGATGGTGCGTATTATTTTTTTTTAAATTTGTGATATCAATTGCAAATTTGCCAAAAACATTATCACTGCTTCCATATGTTTTCTAATTATTATCTCAAAACATGCGAAAAATTGAAAATATAATCAATTTTCATTTCAAGTCTTATTTATGAACTGAAATATAGTACAGTGCATACTTATAAAAAAATTTAACAGCAATGAAACAAAAATCTATCATTCATCCATATCTTCATATAAGCAAATAGGCAACATATTGTTTCTAGTTTATAGTTGGCAAAAATTTCCGGGGGGCGGGGGCCGTGGGATGTATATATAATGCAGAGGGGGGCGCAAGGCAAAAAAGTTTAAGAACCAATCTACGGGGTTCTTGGCACTGGTGAGTGTGGCTGGTGCATGATGGTGTTTCAGAGGAGTGCGAAACAAAAAGGGGATGTCTTCCCATTTCAGGTTTGTCATGGCAGTGCGGTGGTCATGTATTTCGGGATCTTGTTGTGGGGCGTCGACGAGTTATTCGTTGCTTATTTCAAGTTGAATCTCGCCAGTTTCCGTTCTTGGTAATTCATCTGCTACAGGGCTTTTCTACCGGGAATGTGTTTTATCGTGAACGCAAATTTAGCAATGGATGGTAATTGACATTACTGGCAGGTTGAGCTTGCAAAACAGCATATGCATACACACACACACACACACACACACACACACACACACATATATATATATATATATATATATATATATATATATATATATATATATATATATATATACACATATGTGTGTGTATGTATCATGATGTTTTGCATTATATACATATACTCGTATATATGTATATAATGCAGTAAAGGACGACAGTCGAAAGGCCTCACAGCACTCCTTTGTTTCCCTTTCCTACGTGGATTTTGTCTTTATATTAGAAATTTATATAGTATATATATATATATATATATATATATATATATATATATATATATATATATATATATATATATATATATATATATATATATTGTTACTTGTCAGCTGTGGCCGTACAACGGACTACTATAAAATGGTTGACAGTAATACAAAAAAACTGAGAAGAATGGAAAGATTGGGCATACTAAGCTTAATCATTTCCCTTCGCCAAGCTACTGCAAGGAGTAATTATACTCAAATAACAATTAACAACATTTACTTAACAAATAATAACAATAGCTCACAAATTAATCGTAACTAGGGGCACACATCTCCTAACCAAATAAGAGCGATATGTAATTATTTAACGGTGCTCTAAAAGGTGAGATTCCTTTGTTTCATTGCACACGGAGGGCTCCATCAACGAATGAAAGTGAGCTGAGATGTGTCCTATGTCACACACGATAAAGACATCCCTCTGAAAGAGAAAGGTGTCAAATTAACTATAGGCCTAGCATGAATTAAGGCCCAAACTATATGCCATCGAGATATCCTAACTCACTACAATATCACGCCTGAATGCTTAAAGATTTCCCTAACCAATCGGAAGGGCTCAGGACGGCACAGCCTGTCAAAAGACACTCTGCTATCACTTTTCCTAATCTGGAAATTAAGTAAGATTGTTAACGACGGGTGACAGTGGCTTGGAAGAGGGTAGACTAGGGAAAAAGGGGCGGTTACAGAGGTGAATGGAGAGAGAGCAGTGCACGTGGTGAATAACAGGATTTACTTGAAGGGGTTTCATTAAAAACAACAAGAAATACTTCAGTAGGAGGTAAAACAGGCCGCCAAAATACTCAAGTTCGTTTTAGGCTTACCGTAGGAGTCCAAAGGAGTGATCCAGTAAGGTTATCCTGAACTGAGATACGTGGCTGGAGCTGAGGTGGCGGTCCTGTGAAATGTACGAGCGGGAAATGGGAAACCGCTCTCGACAATAGCCAAAACAGGAGTCAGGGCGAATTCGTTATGCTCATGGCTGAACTGCGAGGCCGGACAGCCTTAGGGCCCAATATGGCCACTGTCCCAGGTAGGTTTCTTCCAGTCCTGGCATCGCATACCTTTGCTCTTTAAGGATGCAACTCTGTTGATCCTGCTCCATAAACTTTAACGCATCGGTTGGTACATTTTCAGACTCTAATGTAAAAGATAACGTAGACTGACTAAATAACTTATGTGATATACAGATTCATAGTGATTCAAAACTTTTGAACTTTGATGTTCATCGTTATTTACAAAAGAACATATTGTTGATTTGTAAATTTTCTATCGCAGATTAAATGGACTGGTGGTCGTGGGTTTAGATTTTGTGTTTAGTAAACCTACCAATATTCCTGCATAATCTCCATTTTTATTCCAGCCTCTGCAAAAATATAAAGAAATCAGTATTCACATATATGTTTGTAGGCGTTACTTGAATGTTGCTTGCATTTATAGATGATGAAATGCATATAAATAGGAATAAAGGCAAGAATATACTAAGAATACATTATACGTCGCTCTAAGTACTGGAAGAAACCAGTTCTTACAGATAAAACGAACAAATGAACAGGCTACCCAAGGAGAATTTTTACTTTTCCCTAATATTACGGAAAGGAACTATGACCTTGCAGTCTTAGGAGACGATATTCTTTTATTAGACTGTAATGGCTTAGAGCTTTAATTAAGATGGTAAGTAAATAAAAGATAAAAACTAAGTAAAAAATTCGACGAAGTTTCTTCGGCGCAATTGAATTTTCTGTACAGCGTATAATGCTGTATGAAACTCAGCCAAGTCCCTTGAAACTCTCAGCAGCGGCCCATGAAGCTTTCAGCCACGACCCGGTGGTGGCATGTGTTGTTGGAATCTATAGCGGTGCCAGACGCACGATCATGGATAACTTTAACCTTAATCAAAATAAAAACTACTGAGGCTAGAGGGCTGCAATTTGGTATGTTTGATGATTGGAGGGTGGATGATCAACATAACAATTTGCAGCCCTCTAGCCTTAGTAGTTTTTAAGATCTGAGGACGGGCAGAAAAAGTGCGGACGGACAGACAAAGCCATCTCAATAGTTTTCTCTTACAGAAAACTAATGAGATGTTGATGATATTTGCTAGTACCGCCGACCCTGTACTCCCATGAAGTAATAACTTTAGATATATTCCACATTGCCTTGAAAGCTTTAGAGTAATGTGGCCTCTCGGAACAGTATAATGCAACGAAAAAGCATTTGCAACCAACCCTTCTAACAATACCAACGGGTGCATACATCAGATCCCAGACAATTCATGTGACAAATGATTATTGGTCAAACTGGAGAATCAAAAGAGAAAGAGAATTGAACAGGATACAGAATGCATAAGATATGAATAGAATGACTGTATGATTTAAGTTCATGATACCAAAAACACTTCAGCCATCAACAGAACAGTTGTAACAGAGTAGGCTTATCCTAAAAATATGATGGAGTCTTGTTTCATAAAGAGGAGTTTTGAGAAGAATATGACCATCAGCTAGGGTGTGCATAAACAAAATTCAATTAATCCAAAAGTAATTTGCGTATCGCGTAGGATTTTAAAGATCGTAGATAGTCTAGCCAAAGCGATTACAGAACGATATGCCTATTAACTTTTCGTTAGATAACAGCGCAGGTGTGATGGCAGCTGTCCCTCGAAGAGCAAGAGGTGTCAATGGCTCTCTCTCTCTCTCTCTCTCTCTCTCTCTCTCTCTCTCCATCGGTCATAAGTAAAGGTTAAAGGTTACTCCAGCCTTTTCTTTCCTACTGTTGACAGGTTTTAACGGTCAGCCTAAATAGTGTGAAACAAATCAAGGGGCAGATAATTTTTAACTCGTAGTACGTGAAACTCAGTACATACATACACTTATGTATACTTTATATATATATATATATATATATATATATATATATATATATATATATATATATATATATATATATATATATATATATATATACAATATATATATACATATATATATATATATATATATATATATATACATATATATATATATATATATATATATATATATATATATATATATATATATATATATATATATATATATATATATATATATATATATATATATATATATATATATATATATATATATATATATATATATATATATATATATTGCTTGTAATCTCTGAAGTATTTTTTCACGATTGAATACTGTATGTGATTTTTAGTCAGTGGGTGATAATAGTTTACTAGTTCGTTATAACTATCAAATGAGAAGTTTTGCAAAATTGGAAAAAATTACTTGTCTTCAAAATGGAAATTTTAGTATTGAGCAAAAAAAGTATTAAACTATATATTGATTTTCCACATAAAAATAAAAAAAAGAAATAACTCGACTAACATTAAGGAAGAAAATAAAAAAAATGAGGGTTTGACCCCTCATCTATCGAAAGGCTTAAGAATGAAGAAAGAGAATCAATTAAAACTTGATGCTTTGGAGATGTTGGGAGGACCTACCACTCATAAAAAATTTAACCGTTTTAATAATGAAAACCACATTTCCTGATTGGTACTGAATAAGCTGAAAGAAGGAATATATATTCATTTGTTCGGCGTCAGGTCATTTAGCATGCAGTGGTAAAGCAACCACCCCCCTAAAAAAAAAAAATTAAAACGTGACATCTTAACTTGTGTCGCTCTGCATATGATGACTTCTGAGAACTTGAAAATTGAAGTACGCGAATTAAACCTTTTTTTCATATAATGCAATGACAAAGTATAAAACAAAATGAGTAAAATGCGTGTGTTCTCAGGGTATCAAGAATCGGAAAGAAAATGAACAAAATATAAGAATGCGATGTGGTTATCAATGTTCGCCTGGAAAAATTCCTGAGAGCCGGATGTCTTGGAGGCCAGCCCTTCAGTTCCTGATAGTACTTATGCCTACTTCAAGTTTTCCGGAATAGTTTTTAGCTTGGGGACCCCTCCTCTTTGATCAGTAGCGTTCATGTTATAGTAATGACCAACAGAACATCATTAAAACGTTCGTTGCTAATAAAGTTTGGCAGACAAGAAATTCGCTTCTGCATAATGAAATAGTACTGATGAGATGAGCTATCCCTTCTAGAAATGAAAGTTGATTTTGTCAGGATATAAAAGAAGGTTTTGCATTTGATAGTTGGACGAGAATAGTTCTAGGCAGTGATAACTGTATGCGTAATAAACAGTCGTCAAGGAGTTTACGAAGGGACACGTGAGCAGATTTCACAACACGGCTGAATACCAAGTCATGGATTAAAAAAGAATTAAAAAAAAATGAATAAGCTGAAAAAAAAAATGCACGGACATGTCACTTCAAACTGAAAAGATTTTAATTTTCTAATAAAACAATCTTTGTTTGTTCAGGCATCTCGAGCCCACTGTGTTTTGTTTCGTTGCTCTGTGCACTTGGATTGTAAAAATGAACAAACCACGCTTTTGTAAAATTTGTTCTTTTTCCTTTACCTCAAAGTCCCCCTGAGCGACAAGACTCAGAAAGCAGATTAAAATAACTTGTTGATATTCCAGGAAGTCTTTGAATTTGCCAGTAATACCATAAACAGAAGTGCAGAAATAATCATGTCTGTTGACTATACCCAGAAGAATTTTTTTTTATTAGAAGAACGGTCATGAAAAGAAATGAAGACTGTAATTGAATTAAAGATAAAAAGAAAATAAGATGGCAATGAAATTTTCTGGCGCCGCCGGAATCGTGACTGCTACATGGTTCAGTGACTACGATAGTGATCAAGCTAATTTTACACGTGGATGGAAGGTTTCGGTCACGCTAAAATGAACTTTGACCTCGCCTGGGGAAAAAGAGCCCAGGGAAGATGGGTTCTCATTGCGCTGATTAATGCGCGAGAGGAATTTATATGGCGGTTAACTGACAGTTATGTATATTTAAGAAAAATAGCAATATGGATGCAAATGAGTTCACCTGAAGATTACGACCTTTGCAGAAGCTTTGAACAAAGGATGAGAAAAGTGTTACCATGGAACAGAGCGATCGCGGTGGTTCATAAGCTCTCTCTCTCTCTCTCTCTCTCTCTCTCTCTCTCTCTCTTTCTCTCTCTCTCTCTCTCTCTTTTGCTAGGTTGCCCATTTCAAAATCTTGGCAGCTAAGCCACGGCATAGTATATATATATATATATATATATATATATATATATATATATATATATATATATATATATATATATATATATATATATATATATATATATATATATATATATATATATATATATATATATATATATGTATATATATATATATGGGCTTCCATAATTCACTGGTCCAAATGTGGAACTACTCCCCAAGGAGAATCTCTCTCTCTCTCTCTCTCTCTCTCTCTCTCTCTCTCTCTCTCTCTCTCTACACACATATATATATATACATAAATACATACACATATTTATATATATGTATATATGTCAGTATTTAGATACATATTTATATGCATACTGAATCCAGTATTTTGTTTATAGTAGTTACAGTGGTATTTAGCTAAAAAAAAATGATTATTCAAAATTTTATTGGTTTAATTCCCACAGAATAGTTTAACATAACTGGTCACCGAGAAGGAAGTTTCTCTCTCACATGCTACATTTATAATATAAAATATGATACAGAGCAAAATTTAATCAGTATTTATCCTCCCAAATCCTAACGGTGTAACTCGGCTTCTTCCCTCCTTTAACATAGTTGCTACTCTTATCTCATTTACTATCTTTCTCCTTGCTGTCAGCCTCGTCGGCGCTGTCGTCACTATCGCTGTCCTCGTCAGCTTCGTCCTTGTCCTCGACTTTATGCTTCTCATCCTGGCCCTCGTCACTTTTCTCCGATTCCTCGTCACTCTCCGAGTCGTCCTTCTCTTCTTCGTGGTCCTTCTTCTTGTCTTCGTCGTCGCTTCCTTCGCCCTCGTCGCCCTTGCTGTCTTCGCCCTCGTCGTTCTTGCTGTCTTCGTCTTTCACATGGTCTTTGGCATCTTCTTCTGCGTCTCTGAAAGCGGGACGGTAGGGACATAGTGAATGCTTTCTCTCTATGATGGACTGGTTGTGCTGTGGTGGTTTACGAGGCAGTGACAGGACATTCACAATCGGGGGAAATGTTTTTTCTGACAGAGTTGAATTTAAAACAATTAGGAAGTCTGGCTGATGTTGTCTGGCATCAAATGGGTTACGGTGTTAAGGTTTTAAACTTTTGAAGATTTGTTTTGAATTGGTGGTTCTAACCGAAATGTCCATGACTCTGGCAACTTCACAGGATTAAGAAGCAATTTGCCTAGCATGGCAAACGTTCTATAATGGTCTGGCGTACAGGATTTTAAAAGTTCTCAAGTGACGGTCGAAATCTATAATGGTCTGGCGTATAGGATTTTAAAAGTTCTCGAGTGACGGTCGTATTTCGAGCGAATGTCAGTATTTTGCAATTTTGCGTGCATATTCGTCAACTGATTCTCAACAGACTTATTTCATCCAGTCTGGAGGGAAAGGCGGGTTGACCCCCAGGAAACTAAAGCATTTATAAATATAAAATAACAAAATTATCGGAATGCTATGCGTATGTTAAACAGCAATAAGGGTTAGCGGTCCAACAATTCACTATAGCTATGTAAGAATGCTTAGGTTACGTTAGGTTATATAAGATTATGACACGCAACATAAACAAGTACTGATCTCCTGATGGCATTCTCTCAAGAGAATTTCTGGAGCAAAAACAAACTCGAAAAACAGCGACAATGCCTCAAGCTCGTTTTCCTCAAGTAGCAATGACTGCTACTCGACGGGTCTGAGGCAGAAGACTCACTCACCTTTTCTTCAAAAGTGGGAGGTCACGTGACGATTCGGCTTTGTCCTCAAATGGCAGAGCTGAAGCCCCAGCAACGACAGCCAGAAGTCCCAGGAGCAAGATGGCGATCCTGGAATGAAACGATGGCGGGTGACTCTCTTGCAAATCTGGTTATCCTTACACGTTACGTCGAACTTTTGCGATTAAGATTTGGGAATCAGTGTTTTTATGGAAGTCTTACACTGAATGACTTCCGGGGAAATTGAAATGTACAGATTTTGTGCTGGACATTCCACAAGATTAACATTAAAAATTTCACACGCTTTTGTTTACATTTGTCTTCGGTTTCAGTAGTCGTACACTCTGTCTACGATGGACCTACAAAAGGCTCAGTTTTGGGGAGTAAAATGTGCTAGTATTCCTTTTTATGAAGCAGATTTTATTCCGAATCATGATAAATAAAATGTAATGCTTCTTACTGAAGTCTTTGAAATTTAATTTTTTTGTGGTATCTTCATCCACATGTTCTATTTTGATTACTCTTTTGCATAATTTTCCCACAAATTACAAGTTGATTTTTCGAAGTATCAATATTGACCAGAAAAGAATCTTTTAGTTTGCCGGAAATGCACATCATAAATGTATGTAATAAATGAAGACATTTTATCCAACCTAAAAATTTGGGCAGATATTTCCTGCCGTGACAATTCCCAAAAAGTTTTTTAGTATTATTTTCACGAATGCATGATGTGCTTTAAATAAAAAAAAGATGACATTCAATAGTTTTGATTATTTACGGATATCATGAATATGGAAATAAGAATAAACAAGTAAAAAATGCGCCGAAGTTTCTTCGGCGCAATCGAGTTTTCTGTACATCTTAGAATGCTGTATGAAACTCTCAGCCACGGCTCATGAAACTCTCGGCCGCGGCCCATGATTCAGCCACGGCCCGGCGGTGCCAGACCCTCGATCATGGCTAACTTTAACCTTCAACAAAATAAAACCTACTGAAGCCAGAGGGCTGCAATTTGGTATGTTTAATGATTGGAGGGTGGATGATCAACATACCGATTTGCAGCCCTCTAGCCTCAGTAGTTTTTATGATCTGAGGGCGGATAGACAAATAGCCATCTCAATAGTTTTCTTTTACAGAAAACTAAAAAACATAAAAGACGAACCTTCGATGCATCAAAGATTTAAAGGAACTTTGTGGTTAAAGCAACCATCGAAACTATTTAGAAATTTTTCTCAAAGAATTGAAGTTAGCCTAAGAAAGTTCTTTTTGCGTTAGTTTGATTACAGTGTCAAGGTCGGCAATTTTCTTTTAGGAAACATTGGCGTTTAACAAGAGATCAATATAATTTACTGATATGAACCAAACAGAACATTTCGTCATCTCCTGGAAATATCTTTAAAGTTTGTTAGAGAGAGAGAGAGAGAGAGAGAGAGAGAGAGAGAGAGAGAGAGAGAGAGAGAGAGAGAGACCATCGCCCCGGTTAGGTTGTTACACCAACATATCGATTTGCAAAAGTCGAATAATAGTTGTATTGAGATTAACGATAATTTCAACAGAACTGTTGTTTTACTGCGAGAGCGCAGATCTTACCTCATCTTCGCAGATTTCAAGAAGTCCAGTCTTCGAGAGGGAGTTTGAGGAATTGATGTGTATGAGACACACTGCCGACTTCTAGTTGACTTAGAGGCTGTGATTGGCCTCTATATATACGGCATTCTTGCCACCTCCTCATTCCTGCAAGTGGGCAACCCACTCAGTTCCAAGTTCAATCTAGAGACAATTAATACCTAACTCTGGTAGGTGAGAAGCTAACTACTTTGGTCGTCATAAACAGAACTAAATGTAATTGTTATTTTTTTTCTACTGTTCATGCAAAAATAATGTCCTCAAAGGTCCATCAAACTATATCATCTATATTTAACTATCAGGCAACTATGTAGATGACGTCACGGTCATGGCCCAATGTATAAGCAGTTGTGGAATACGTGATATTTGTGAAAACCTAAAGCATAACACACAGTATAGGCGTTCAGATGTGTTGGCGGTGTTTGAAGAAGAAGAAGAAACACCGAACAAGAAGGTTCCGATCGCAGACATGTTTGAGAGGCTAACCTCCCAACTTCGGCAACGCGATTGTTTTCGAAGGCAACTTATTCAAAAACTTGCTTTCAGGTGTAGAGTGAATTCAGATCTTTCTTAAATAAATCGAACTCATATTTGAAGGGCTAAGGAATAATGGTATGGAGTGCTGATGAGTTTTGTAATGACTTCCATAACAGCAGTCATAAAACTATCAGTTGAGGTTTCTGAACTTCAAGGTCTTATTGTCGATATAATCTTGTCCATATTTTTGTAACTTATGCGATGATGAATGTAAGGTGCTGTTTTATTTCTTGATTAGGTCGTTCAGATAATTTTATTATTATTTTTAAACCATTGTACTGTATATATTTGAAAGGTAAAGAAAAAAAAAAAAAAAAAAACCCTACACTGGTGTCAAAGGGCTGATAGCCACAAGATTCTCTCTTAACTACCTAGAGTTTCCGTGAGTCGTAACTTCACAGTCACTGACACCATCCTAGAATGAAAAGGATAAAAGGATTTCAAGTGTAGTTTTCTAAAGATATAATAGTTCTCTGTTCTCCGGTTTGGGAATTTTGTTTGTTTTGCGATATAGGAATGTTTGCCAAGGGTATGGGCATTAAAACGTATTACCGAATTCTGAAGGCACATTCCGGAGTACCAAGGCAAAAAGGAATTCTGAGCTGCAGAAGATGAGATTAGGCTACCTTATTTGCATTTTTGTCCTGTAATTAAACGGAAGAAAAATTTATTTGGAATAGATAAATTCTCCAGAAATTATTTTCTCTCTCTCTCTCTCTCTCTCTCTCTCTCTCTTTTGGATTTCTATAGCGCACAAACATGCAAACATACCAACATTCACTTATATATATATATATATATATATATATATATATATATATATATATATATATATATATATATATATATATATATATATATATATATATATATATATATATATATATATATATATTATATATATATATATATATATATATATATATATATATATATATATATATATATATATATATATATATATATATATTTACACACACATTTATATCTCGTACCTAAACATAAACGCTGTAACTTTGATGCTCGAGAAGAAGAAAGAGCCGTAGATACAGAATACAGAGACGAAATACCTGACAAATTATTATGTACTGTTATGAAACATCTGTTACAGATGGTGTTTTTTCGTCAGAGATCAGGCATCGCTAATTAACTACGCTGTTCGCTGTCGACCGGTCCATCAGTTTATTCATTTGTACACACACACACACACATACACACACATATATAATCACTACATGTGCTAAATGATAAGCGACTGGCAGAAGGAAGATCACTTTTGAATTTGCGTCTTGGGTAAAAAGTGTCAATAGTTTCACCTCGCATGATGGAGCTTATAAGACCCGAAGAGCACATTGGGAAAATATGAAAATACTGATAAGTTTAGGTAGAGGAAAAGAGGGACGGTTCCTGATCTCTTGGTTCCTAAATTATAAATGTACGAAAGAAAATATAATCATCAGTGACAAGGTTACCTGTAGGACAAGTGAATGGACTTTGGAAGAGAAAGGACGAAGGAGGAGTTAGATGGTCAGTCATCAGGTTCACGTGCCCAATCTTGCCCAAAGCCTTGGCATTATTAGAAGTCACGATCCCTGATTTCATAAATAAACTGAAAGAGCAAAAATGTAGTGAGATTTCAAGGTGTTAAGGGAAAGTACTTGTTTGGGGGGGGAAGGGTTAATCCACACACCCTTATATCCGAATCGATGTTTAAGTATTTCACTAGCAATATCTGGCAAAATAACATTTCTAACATCAGTGAGCACTGAATTAACATCTTTAATAACTTCGATTGTCAATAGACATTATACTGCATTTCAAGATGATATTTGAGTCAAAGTTGACTAAAACAATACAGGCGTTGCAATTATCCATCTCCAGACCTCCGTGGTAAGGGATGTGATTTTTCTGTTAAAAGTGTATAGATTTCGTCATTATAAGAAGAGCTGCGCAAAATTAAACCGGTCATCTGAGTATCTGGGATCAAAAACCTAATGTCGAGAGCCCTTATTAACCGTTCGGACTACTAACAGGTGTCGAAAGAATTAGTGTAACTTGTTTCTCTTCCAGGTGTTAGTACATCCATGTCGCCTCATGTGGCACACATGCAAAGTGTGCTCTACACACATACACACATATATACTATATATATATATATATATATATATATATATATATATATATATATATATATATATATATATGTATGTGTGTGTATGTGTGTGTGTTTTTTGCGTGTGTATGTATGTATGTATCTTTGTATGTTTGTTTATGTATATACATAGATATATACACACAACTGTATATATATATATATATATATATATATATTTATATATATATATATATATATATATATATATATATATATATATATATATATATATATATATATATATATATATATATATATATATATACATACACACACACAGTGAATTCGATGCTGAGTGACTTAAATGATTTAACTTTTCGATTATATAAAAGTTGTGCGTATTTAAGTGGCAAAACCTCATTCATGTATATATAAATATATATATTATATATATATACATATATATAAATGTATATATTATACATATATAAATATATATTTGTCTTGATTCCATAAAAGGTAACACACACATGTATTATATACATATATATATATGTGTATGTATATATATATATATATATATATATATATATATATATATATATATATACATATACTGTATATATATATATATATATATATATATATATATTATATATATATATATATATATATATATATATATATATATATATATATATATATATATATATATATATATATATATATATACACACACACACAATACATGCATGTATGTTATCTTTTATGGAATCAAGACAAAAAATGTCTGAAGCCTCACTTGAAGCTTTGCTTGTTCTTCCCTTCACTGCCGAAATTACCGTTGGCATTGAACAAATTACGCCACAGACTTACAGGTGATTTCACTTATCTTTAGGTTATTGGCCTCTCATGGTGATAAAGGACGGTCTTGGGTAATGAAGAATAAATTGTTAGTTGGTGGATTAGGCACCAGTTGAACCTCTACTTCGTGTGAACAAAATATTTTGTTCTCTCAACTTGCTCGTTATGTATCATTAGTACTGTTCACTGTGTGCAGTTAAGTCCCAGTGATTCCTAGCATCTGACAGTACTAGACGGCACTTTGGCTCTCAAGATCGTTCTTTGGCAAAATTTCCTCTAAGTACATATGTGATGGTAAGGGCTACAACATTGCCTGGATATTGTTTTAGTAAGGTGAGGTTAACAGCACCTTGCGTCATTGCGTCATTTGTTTTCAGAGGCGATTGTTATTGATTATTTTATTGAGACTGATAATTATTCAGTCATAAACGTGATAGACGTTTATGATTGTATAATTATCTGTGCTTCCTGTTACGATTTCGCTTTTGGGCGAATCACGCACTTACAACATCTTCTCTTGCCGAAAAGGTTACTTCCGAAAAAATATCTGCGATGAGATGTAAGAGCAGGATTTAAAAAAAAAAAAGAGATTACTTTGCTTGCTTTTCAACAAATGTTTATTGAAATCTGCGCTGCAATTTAAAGTTTTATTCTACGATGAAGAAAATTACAAAAAATCCACTCCTTTGTTTGGTCTCATTGAGAGAGAAATGTTTTATACATTTTATAATTCAATGAGATGAGATGCACGATGATTAGGCTTCAGCTTCGGTAGCGTCACCGTCATCTTCGTCATCATCTTCATCGTCCTCGTCATCATCTTCATCATCCTCGGCATCGTCTTCATCCTCCTCCTCCTCCTCATCATCATCTTCACCTTCTTCGTCCTCGTCGTCGTCCTCCTCCTCATCACTCTCATCATCATCATCTTCTTCCTCGGTGTTGTCCGATTTTGTCTCGGGGCTGTTCGAGAGAGAGAGAGAGAGAGAGGGGAAAAAAGAATAAAAATCCATAATAAATCAATAATTGGTAAAATCGAAGTTGATGTGCGCTCTGCCATTCCATGCCTCTATCCTCAGATTAATCTATTAAACCCACTGAAAGTTATATACAGTATAATCACCAGCTTCCATTCCTGTTAGGAAAGATGGTGGCGTCCTAGGCTTAGGATAGGTCACATTGAGTTACTGCAGTTTCGTCCGTTATTTTTATCAAATCAGCTACAATATATTCAGGTTAAGGTGTGTCAGCTGTGTGGTAAGCCCCTGCCAGGGATGAAAATGGGATTTTAAGTGTGGTTACGTCAAGATACCATAGACTTTACTTTTTTACCAGTCAGGTTTCCATCCTTCCTTACCAGTTATGTGGTGTGCTCCAATTTTAGGTATGATAATGGCACTCTAGGTTAAGTCGAATTACGTTACTAAAGCTCGTATTTATTTTCAGCCTTTCTTTATCAGTTGTATAAACCTCTCAGAGAGGATAAAGGTGTTCTAGAGTAGTTCTTCACCAGCCTTGTCTTCGCTGTTTAGAGGCTTAGCTGTTTGTGTTCTGTCCCGACCGTGTTGTAGTGCCCCCGGTTTGATAGGATGATGGCCTGGGAAGTCAGGTTATGTTCCAAAATCCCAGCCTGCATTTTCACTATCTCTGTTTTTGGGTTCGTATAATGTGTTTCTTGGAATAGGCGGCATTTTTCTATAATATAAATCAGAGGCAGATCTAGTTTTGGATGAGGCGACACCAAGTCTAGAACTTTAATGAACCCGTGACTAAGAAAAATTGCTGACTGTTGTTTTAAGGATGGATTAAAATAAACCCTGTTTTCCGACTGCGAGAGTGGGTGGAAAAATGTAAAAAGATAGGAGAGCTTTTGTTGAGGCAGGGCCATTTTTACGATTAAGAATAAAAAAAAAACAAGAGAATCCCCAATTGCAGATTTTGAGGAAAGTCATCTCAAAACCTCTCCTGTGAATAGAGTAGGATGAACGATTTTCTTTATGGGTTTCCAGAACTAAAACCGATTAGTTAATTTTCTGTGGTAATTCGACAAATCCTACAAATTTGGGGGAAAAATCGAGATGTGCGGTCAGCTGCAACAAAACTGAACAATCCTTTAAGAATTCAGTTATATTCTATAATGCTTCACAATTATGCTCAGTCATTTTCGCTTACTTGGACATTAGATTTCTTTAGCCGATATCATGAAATATGTTCCATATCTCGCTGTCTACTTTATGCATTTTATTCTACAAAAACATATACTAGTTATCGTTTACATAGGCAGCTGCCTTCCGCTGGTCTTATAAAAAACATTTTTTACACGACTAAGCGTTAGTTTTCCTCACCTCTTCACATCTGCAGCAGCATTCGCTGCGGGCTGGACGACGGGACTTTCGTTGTCGGTAGGAATGGAATAGGATCCGCCAATCACGGCTAGAAGACCCAACAGCACAATGGCGAACCTGAAATACAGAAACAAAATGCGTGTAACAAATTATTAAAGCTTAAAAGAAAGTGAGGAATCGTGTTCGATGAATGATGGTCGTTCTGACTTTTCTCTCATGAATTAATGGGAGAGAGTTTTCTTATATTGTTTACAATATATATATATATATATATATATATATATATATATATATATATATATATATATATATATATATATATAATTTTTATATATATATATATATATTATTATATATATAAAGCTTATAAGCAACATGTATATATGTAAATATAAATAAGAATATATATGTATATATACGTAAATATGTTTGCGTGATTGCAAGACTATTCGTTGTGCATACAGTTGCTCTTAACTAATCTCCGATGATGATTTACAAAATGATAGTTACAGGAAATTACTTGATATGGCAGAACCCATCTCGGCGCATAGAGTCAGCGGTTAGAGCGAGTCTCCTTGTATAAAGTGGATTGCTACTCAGTTTAGAGCCGGTTAGAGCGAGTCTCCTTGTACAAAGTGGATTGCTACTCAGTTTAGAGCCGGTTAGAGCGAGTCTACTTATACAAAGTGGATTGCTACTCAGTTTAGAGCCGGTTAGAGTGAGTCTACTTATACAAAGTGGATTGCTACTCAGTTTAGAGCCTGGAAACTATAGAGCCACTTTGTTATGAGAAGAAATTTCATTTTGTTAATGGCTGGAAAAGTTTAACAAGTTTTTCCAGATGTAAAAGACTTCACATGATTTTTCGATTTCTGGGCTATATGTTTCCCTCCGCTGCCTAATACATTTGATGATAAACAATTACACCAATTACACATTTACTTGGTTTATGATTTTGTTCTTTCGTTCTTCGTTTTGTTCCAGTCTTGAACCATCTAGGGTGATTCAGGTATATATTCGCTACAAGTTGCAACTAGTTATAAATACTCAGATGAACTATTAACAAGCTCAAAGCAGCACCCTCATTTGTGTCATCGAGAGGAAATGTCTCACATAAAAAAAATTAACAGGTTTTCCTCTGGGCAAATATTACCGTCTTGCTTTTGATATTCGTCGTTTTCAAGCCACGTAAAATGAAAACATTTTGAAAGACTGTAGTCTCTGGGAAGAAATATCACCAACTCGTATTTTATCTTAGATCCTGTAAAAGAATTTTAAAGGCCTTGGGAAGAAACTGGAAAGATATTGGCAGCCGCCATTTTTACGGTGTTTGGGTCGTCCGTTCGGTCAAATTCTCTCATTTTTCATGAGTTAATACGTTTAAGAAGTCGCTGTCTTCTTCGTCTCAAAGGTTTTTCTAATAAAGTGAGGTCGTTTTCGACCAGAAGAACAGGCGCTGGAAACTTACTAGTCTCACAGTTGTTGAACAGATGCCTAATCCTAGTGTTAGAGGCCCGAGCGACTTAGATTCTAATTTTAGTTTTCTGTTAAAGAAAACTATTGCGCCGGCTTTGTCTGTCTTCCGCACTTTTTCTGTTCGCCCCTACTGAGGTTAAGGGGCCAAATTGGATGTTGATCATCCACCCTCCAATCATCAAACATACCAAATTGCACTCTAGCATTAATAGTTTTTATTTTATTTAAGGGTTAGCCATAATCGTGCTTCTGGCAACGATATAAGACAGGCCACCACCGGGCCGTGGTTAAAGATTAGGGCCGCGGCTCATACAGTATTATACCGAGACCACTGATAGATAGATATATTTCCGGTGGCCTTGGTTATACGCTGAACAGAAAACTCGATTGCGCATTTGTTACTTGTTTTGTGACCATTTGCCTCGAGCTCTGCGACACTGAAGCAAGTATTTAGTACTTTATATAATTTGCTCTTTTTCAGGTGAAAGTCTTACACACTGAGCTCTTGGAAATGTTCCCATTTTTGAAATGTTTGAAATCCAAATAGCTTTAGGTACCGCGGAAAAAAAAGTTTGGTATGAAAGCTCGAAACCTGAGAGATTTATGTATTGCAATAATATCTATGTATTTCTCAGGGGGGGATTCACTGAAATTTGGCGTAAAAAGTATTCTGGTCTTCATTCATGCTTATATATACATCCCTGTACAGAGGATACCAGCAGGGGTTACCCTAGAAAACCCAGAGACTATCAGCACTCTGTACAGAGGGATACCAGCAGGGGTTACTCCTAGAAAACCCAGAGACTATCAGCACTCTGTACAGAGGGATACCAGCAGGGGTTACTCCTAGAAAACCCAGAGACTATCAGCACTCTGTACAGAGGGACACCAGCAAGGTTTACTCCTAGAAAACCCAGAGACTATCAGCACTCTGTACAGAGGGATACCAGCAGGGGTTACTCCTAGAAAACCCAGAGACTATCAGCACTCTGTACAGAGGGACACCAGCAAAGGTTTACTCCTAGAAAACCCAGAGACTATCAGCACTCTGTACAGAGGGACACCAGCAAGGTTTACTCCAAGAAAACCCAGAGACTATCAGCACTCTGTACAGAGGGACACCAGCAAGGCTTACTCCTAGAAAACCCAGAGACTATCAGCACTCTGTACAGAGGGACACCAGCAGGGATTACTCCTAGAAAACCCAGAGACTATCAGCACTCTGTACAGAGGGACACCAGCAAGGTTTACTCCTAGAAAACCCAGAGACTATCAGCACTCTGTACAGAGGGACACCAGCAAGGCTTACTCCTAGAAACCCAAAGATGAAATCCTGAGGTAGTAACACAATCTCCCTTTATTCAGGTAAATGTTAGCTTTGACACGATCCCGTTCCATTACAAAGAAGAAATAAAAACACTACTTACTTCATTTTTGTGGCAGTAGCTGTCTTCTCTGCGTGAAATGAAAGTTTCTTACAATGGAACTGCGTGAAGTGACGATTGGAAGCTGTTGTCCGATATATATACCCAATTTTACTTCCAACTCATCTAAGATGACATGGGTTAGAAGTTGCCAGCTGCTCCCAGACTCCGTAAGGTTGCCAGATGTTCTCGAAACACGTTGTTAATTTATCCGTTTACTATTTGTAGTTATATTATAACAAACAATAAAAAAAAGAGGGGTAAATTTTTCAGTAACTGACGGCAGTTCTAATCACACACACCCAGGAACAATTTTAAACTTATTTCATCTTCACAAAATGTATCCAGGTATGTGGAAAGTAGAAACTCATCCAACACTTGTATACAGTACAATACCATAGGCTCAGCAGGTGTTTGACATATGGTCCTCATACCGCTGACACAGTACTAGTTTATGCGTAGATTAGTTATGTATAACCTTCTTTTTTTTATTATAGCGTAAAGTTTGTAATTTTATTGGCTACGTTCAGAATTAATTTACAGCATCTGCATTTTGATAAAGGAAACCATTATAAATAATAATAATAATAATAATAATAATAATAATAATAATAATAATAATAATAATAATAATTATTATTATTATTATTATTATTATTATTATTATTATTATTATTATTATTATTGTAGGTATAAATGGATTTTATCACTTTTACCTTTCTGCTGTCATCTCGAAAAAAATATATATTTTTTTGGTCCTATTCTTCTGTCACATAACTCTTTGAAGCGAGTCAGCAATACGCCAAAACGTTCACCTATTTTTCTTTTATTTTCATTTTTTTTTTGTTTCCGTAAATCCTACGATGATTAATGGGAAGCGGGTTGTTCCTCCCAGAGATCTCTACGTTAAGAATGAAAAGAATACTGTTTTAATTAGCTAAATAATAATAATAATAAAATAATAATAATAATAATAATAATAATAATAAGCCGTACTAGCCATAGGAATTGTGAAAAAGAGAAAGAAGTGTTAGGAATCTGTCTCTCCCCAAACTTAGCAGTGAACCCTCGCCCCTCCCCTTGAAGCCACCAAAAATGGTTCCTTATCCGGATCCCTCCCAAAATCGAGTCACTTCTCGCTGCTAATCGCAAACCCCTCCTTCGGTAAGTCTTTCGTTTAAATCAGTACATAACTGTTTGAGTAATCTAGTAATGAACGGAGCAACAAACTATCCGGATAAAAACCTAACCTCTTTGTTCAGCGTGAAAAATGACAGCAGATGGCATTTACATACATGACGTCCCTTACAGATCAGATATAAGTGTATAGTTCTGGCATTAATATTTTTATAAGATTTTGCAAAACGATTTGCCATTTTGTAGTATATTGTTTTTATATCTTAAGTAGACAAGTACAATGGTGTTCACTGAACACATTTTTTTATGGGGGGAGGGGATTAGGACTCGGAACACCACTTCTGGATATTAAATTTTTTTTTAGTTTATTACTGTATGCTTTGAGAACATTAACTGAAAAAAGCATTACTTACAAGCAATTTCGTTGGAATTGCTTGTAACGTACAACAAATGGATAACAAAGATATATATAGCTGGATGTCATTGTACCGAGAAAACTACACATGTGAATCGGGAATTGTGGAAGGGGCGGGCGGGGGCTCACGATGTCGGTAGGTGGTGGTAGGGGGATGTCGAATGTACGGTGAAGATACTTCTTTGCTATTTGAAGACTGACTCAAAGGCTTATGATGTCGATGAACTTTGCCGTTGTAACGTCATTACGTGTGAGTTAACCACTCAGTCACTTTCATTCATAAATGCTCTCGTTAGGTGATTAAGGAAACGCAAAGAACTGAACATTGAAAAAGCAGGGTAACAACATAGAAGGTATTATTTATATTTCTAGTTTTTACAAAGGTAAAGGTGCTACGATTTACGGTCAAAATCAAAGTTTCCAGAGGTCCAAATGCTTATAACCGTTGTGTGATTCAGTGATAAATCTCAGGTTCGGGATCAACTGCTTCTTTTCGGGGTAATATTACTGTGTGCGTCTTATTATGTCTAAGTGTAAGTGACTTATCTTTCTTTATTTGATCTTGTAGATATTCGCTAATTAACTCTTTTCTCACATACGAGTATTTCACTCCTTGCCCTTGTGAATTTTTCTTATTAGCTGAAGTAATTTAATCTTGCCTATATTTCTAATACTACCTTTTTTCATTTTCTCCAACATAGTACCCCTTAATATTATTTTTTCCCTCTGCCACTTGCGATAGTGCAAGATCAAACTCATATTTACAAAATATTTATATTTTCTACATAATTAACTTCCAGTGAATTGGATTTATACTGATTCATAAGTTTTTCGGCTTCTCTTTGACGTTCAGTGGAAAAGAAATCTCGTACAATATCTCTCGTTCTCACAGTTTGAGCTCTGTAGGTCCGGAAATTAGTTTTAATTCTATTTCACTCATTCTCTGATCTGTGGCAGCTCTATGTTCAGCCGTTTTATGTTTCTTTGCAGTGGTTTACAGGACAAGTTTTGAGTCACATACGTTAGATTTCTTTATTTAGGTGATATCTAAATTAATCTTTGTCCTTTCCATCATCCGTATGTCAGTAACTTTTTTTGACCAAGAAGTTCTTCGGGGCTCAGTTTCCGCAATGTGTTCCTAATTTTTTGGTCCAACGTGGCTTTTGTTCACATTGTGTTGAGTGAAATACCGTATCACTGTGCTCATAAATGATGCCACAACTGTTTCCATTAGTAAACCGCCATGAAATAGGTCTGTCAATAACTTTTCTGAATACGAACACTTGGATGCTAACAGCTTTCCTAGGAAGTATGCTGTATTTATTTAGCACGAGGATTACCATATGGGGCCTCGCTCTCTGTGACCAATTGCGACTTTTAGTTTTCAGCATTTGCATGAATAAAGTGTCTCTAGGGCTCTGCGGATCAGGTAATGAGGTAAATTCTAAAGCAGGTTTATCAGTGAAGTGTATAAACTTTTAACATTTTGATCACCTATATTGTCTTGAACAAAGACATGGATATTGTAGAGTAAAATCCTGTCCTAAGTTCTTGCACCGTTCATTTGATTTCGGCATTCATTGACAGTGGTTTGCAAGTAGAAATTCGTTTAATTAAACAGGTAAAAGAATTTAAAAACGAGAAATGCAAAATCACGCAAACGACTATGAATGTACAATTACAAAATAAAATTAAAATATAACATTAAAATTTTCATTCTATTCGCATGGAAGGTCGGATGTTATACACTATATTTATAGGCAAAGATTGGAATAAATAAAGTATATATATGAAGTCATGACAATATATATATATATGATTGAATGACATTTTAAAGTCGACGGTAAAGTTCAAGATTGGCGGACGTTTCAAAGAAATTTCCCTGGTAAAGATGTTCGTCAGATCGTGTAAAATCACGTGATAAATTCAACGAATCTCTGCGGAAAAAGTATAAATGCTTTTATTTTCTATTCTCAGACTAGATTACAATTTGAATGAATATTTGTTCTCACTTTGAAGAATGAAATTTCTTGGCATCAGTAACCCTTACAATTTGCACTGAATTATCCTACCAATTGTGAGGCTTACTGATGCCAAGAAATTTCATTCTTCAAAGTGAGAACAAAAATTCACCCAAATTGCGATCTGGTCTGAGAATACAAAATACAAGGATTTATGCTTTTTCTGCAGAGATTCGTTGACGTTATTACGTGATTTTACATGATCTGACGAACACCTTTACCAAACTTCCATTTGGGCAGAAAATCGTTAAGAAATTTGTTCAGTGAACCAAGCGAAGGCCGATTAAACTTAACAATACTTCAATTGAACTTTCCTTGGCTGACCCGATAAGTTTCATACGAGAACTTGTATTTGATTTTTATTCCCTAAGATTTACGTAGAAAACCTTAACTAGCATCCGCCTGGTAGAACCGATTAAGGTCGACGTGAGGTACTCCAAAAGTACACATAAAAGATACAAATGTGCCGTCACGGACACTCTCAGAAAGACACACAAATGAACGGCACTCTCAGAAAGATACACAATTGAACGACACTCTCAGAAAGACACACAAATGAACGACACTCAGAAAGACACACAAATGAACGACACTCTCAGAAAGACACACAAATGAACGACACTCTCAGAAAGACACACAAATGAACGACACTCTCAGAAAGACACAGAAATGAACGACACTCTCAGAAAGACACACAAATGAACGACACTCTCAGAAAGAGACAAATGAACGACACTCTCAGAATGACGCACAAATGAACGACACTTTCAGAAAGACACAAATGAACGACACCCTCAGAAAGACACACAAATGAACTCATACACACACAGAGCAAAGGTAAAATAAAGATGACGAACGTTAAACAGTCTACACAAAGAGAGAGAGAGAGAGAGAGAGAGAGAGAGAGAGACGACACCCTCAGAAAGACACACAAATGAACTCATACACACACAGAGCAAAGGTAAAATAAAGATGACGAACGTTAAACAGTCTACACAACAGAGAGTAAAATAAAGAGAGAGTTAAACAGTCTAGAGAGAGAGAGAGAGAGAGAGAGAGAGAATTAATGCACAGTTCGTGTCGCATGCCAGTGCATAATGAGTGCTTTTGTTCAATTAAGTTTCGTTTGCAATTGCTACGTGAGCGAAAGGGTAACGAGAAAGCGCCCGCGTAGAAAAACGAAGAGAATGTTCGTGATCAGCAAACGCCTGTGTTATGATTCGGCTCGAGCTCCTATTTCGGAATTTTCGGCTGTGTATACTTCCTACGTGCACCCGTACATATATAGATTTATCAACTGACATGCGATAAGATAGATTGTTCACCTGGGGTTCTGTTCCTTTTTCAGGTTCGCATATTTACATTTCTTTCGTTTATACATATGCTCATACACATGCGGTTTTATGATGTTTATATGCGGTATATACTGTTCTGAGCCTCAGTTGTTTCAGCTCGCCTGCCGATATTACCTGTATGCTTGTAATTTATATATACTGTACACACACACATATATATATATATATATAAATATATATACTGTATATATGTATATATATGCGGTATATACAGTATACATATGTATATATATATGTATATACATACATATATATTTATGTGTATATAAATGAGTGTATATATATACATATATATATATATATATATATATATATATATATATATATATATATATATATATATATATATATGTATATACACACATATATATACGTGAGGCAATAGCTTCATTTGCATGAAGATCACGATAGCCAGTGTATATACGTGATATAACTGCGATTGTTATTGTTTCTTACGAAATTGCATCTAAGCGTTAGGGACTACTTTTTCCGCCATCTTGGTTAGTCACGTCTACAACGGACAAAATAACGACACAAGATACAATTAATCTAAAGGTAATTTAAATATGAAAGTACAGAATAATGATAAGAAAAATGTCTAAAGTAGATGAAATTATAGACATTACTACAAATAAAAATCTAGATATAATACAAAGAATTAAGTAAAAAAAGATTCATTCCCAGACGAAAGTGATGGCGGAATAAAAGTCCATTTCATCCAAAAGCAAAGTTATCAAA
>NC_089784.1:3650503-3683003 GCF_040412425.1 Macrobrachium rosenbergii | reverse complement strand
TTCCCCTAGAATAAAGTATTGCACAAAATAGCAACCCTCGGCTCAGTAGCTGAACCACCCTGAGAAAAAAATATTGACATTCGACGCTCTCTAAAATGTTATCATTTGTTGCCAATTCATAGACTAATTCCGAACACTAATATCTGAATGACAGCAACGATAATAATACTAATGGCAATGATAAAGCATGATAAAAGCATGATATAATATATATATATATATATATATATATATATATATATATATATATATATATATATATATATATATATATATATATATATATATATATATATTGTTGTAGTTTCAAAGCTAGGGGTCTTGCTAGATGAATGGGGTATACTAGGATGATACGCATCTTACCTTAATTACCACAAAAGTTTGGACTCTGGCCTTGAAGACAGCTAAAATTGTAAACAGCGAAATACGGCTGAAGGCCTGCTTCAAGAGGGGAGTGATTAAATAAACTCTGGGGTTTAACTTAATTAATTATATTTGCAAAAGAAAACACATCAGAAGAATGGTACCCTAAGTTAAGTATATTTTAGTTTAACCAGACCACTGAGCTGATTAACAGCTCTCCTAGGGCTGGCCCGAAGGATTAGACTTATTTTATGTGGCTAAGAACCAATTGGTTACCTAGCAACGGGACCTTCAGCTTATTGTGGAATCCGAACCACATTATGACGAGAAATGAATTTCTATCACCAGAAATAAATTCCTCTAATCCTTCATTGGCCGGCCGGGGAATTGAACTCCGGCCCATCGAGTGACAGTCCGCAGCTCTACCGACTCACCCAATGAAGAGCTGGAGGTTATGAATAAAAAAGTGATTGGCAAGATAAGGAACAAAAGTTCACTGAGGAAAACCTAAGGTTATCTGAGGCTGAACTGGAAGACAGCAGTAGATTGCGTATCAGAAAATAGAAGGGTGGATAAGGGTCCCAAGAGGAAGTGAGAGAGAGAGAGAGAGAGAGAGAGAGAGAGAAAAGGCAGGAAACAAATAGAGAAGGAGCATGTGAGCAAGAACTTTATGGAGAATAACTTATTTTATCAGGAATGATCTGAGGGGAAGGTCAATGAACAAATGGATCCCCGAATAAAGGTTGCAAATGGAGAGATAGAAGGCCTTTCAAAGAATGTAGTCCTGGGTCAGATGAGTGTTTTGGAGGTTTTCTGATATGGGAGGCAGAAGAAAGGAAAGCTGGATTGTGCAGGAGCAAAAGGAATTGTGTCAGTTTTAAAATGCTTGTGGAAGTGAATGTTGAAAAGGTAAGGAGGCAGTTTAAAACTTGAAGAATGGATGGTTGTCATGACTTACTGGGACTTCTAGTGAGTTGCTGTGGTGGTGAAAGTGTGATTAAGGGGCTGATCAGTGCGTCTGGTATGTATGGATATAGAGGGGGTTCTATAGGAATGGGTAAGATGAGCAATTGTTTCTTTTTAAGACTGTAAATAAGAATCCTATAAATAAGATTTATAGGATATCATGCTTGGAGTGTCAAGGAAGGTGTACTGTAGAATTGAAGGCGTACTGTAGAATTTTGAGTGAGAAAGTAAGACAGATAAAAGAAGGATTGATACTGGGAAGAACAGTATGGGTTTAGAAAAGGGGGAGGGGGGAATGGCTAAATTTTTCTGATGAAAGTTACAGGAGAAGTTTAGAAATAGAGTGGTTTACATGGACCTAGAGAATGCTTGTTGTAGAGCTGATTGTGAGGAAGTACGGAAAGTGATGACGGTGGATTGTATAGAGGGTAGGTTAGTCAGAACGATAAAAAGTTTTTATAATGGAAGTGAATAATTTGTTGTGGGTTTCAGGTGGCAAAGTAACTAGTTATGCGTAAAACTTCAGATGAGGAAAGCTTGTGGATGGAGAGATGTGAGAAGTTAGAGAAAGGAGCAGGGTGATGAAATAATAAAATGAAATGTGAAGGGAAAGCTGAATGGCTGAGTGAGGAAAGTGAAAAGAAACTGCAGAGACAAATCAAAACTGAAAGCAAATGTGAGCAAGAATAACGTTATGAGAGTAAATGGAAATCTGAAAGATGGAGCAACGAATTTAAATGTGGATGGCAGGGAGAATGGGGGCAGCAGATTCGTATACATTTTTGGGAGTAATTATGATAAATGGCGGGGTGAGAGGACAAGAAGCAAAAAATGGATGTTGAATGTAAAGGAAAGAAGGACGAGGAAGCTTCAGAGGTGATGTTGGAGTGGTAAGGAAGCCAGTGAGATGATTCAATCGTATGAAAAGACTGTAGGATAACAGGGGTGGTGAGAAGAGTGTATATTTCGGCAGTATGAAGATAGAGGATGAAAGGGAGACTGGAGGGGCTGGTTGCTCAGTGAGAAGGAGATATTAGGAAAATAGATTCCTTAACAAAAGGAAGACTATTAGTGAGAAAGAAATTAGGAAAATAGATTCCTTAACAAAAGGAAGACTGGAGGGGCTGATTGCTCAGTGAGAAAGAGATATTAGGAAAACAGATTCCTTAACAAAAGGAAGACTGGAGGGGCTGGGTGCTCAGTGAGAAAGAGATTCCTGAACAATCAGGAAGCAAGAGAAGTCGTGCGAGATGGCAGTCAATGGCACAGTTTTTGAGGGGCATTCAGTGTGCTACTGCTGAGTGTAGATGATATGGAAGCCTAATATATATATATATAAGCGGCCGATATGGAATATATATATATATATATATATATATATATATATATATATATATATATATATATATATATATATATATATATATATATATATATATATATATCTATCTATCTATTGAAGGTTCATTCGACGCAGCTGTGAGCCTGGGGCAAGAAACGGGCATCCACAGAGGCTTGCGTGAGAACCTTAAGGGCATTTTTAGATGTTATATACATCTACATAATTTTATTCGGTACATAGTTACAAACACGAAGGTGAAATAAGAAACTGGCAGCAGAGAGAGAAAATATATTTCTGAATTCTACGATGTTAATAAATAAGAACACAATGAAACATCTGCAGGACAAATAATGGTGTAGTTTTTTTTTTTTATATTGATGATACATTTTTTTTTATATTACTGAAACTGTTCTACATATGATTTTACTGAAATGAATTACTTCAGGACTTCATTCCAATTACTATCACCATCTTTTGCTTCTCCCTCTTCTTCTCCTTCTTCTTAACTGAGGTCATTCGCCTCTTCATGGCACTGTAGCAGGATCTTCATCAGGCTCGACACCAGTCACGACTTCATCATCCTCATCGTCATCTTCCTCAGCCTCATCGTCATCATCACCGTCGTCGTCATCGTTTACAGCATCGTCAGTCACGTTACCATCAGTGTCATTCTCTGCTTGCCTGAAGGGAAGAAGTTATTTCCGTGAGATTGGAGTGATTTTGATTTAGTACAAATGCACAAAATGGAAACATACATAGACAAAACCACCATTTTACAAAAATAAGCAAAAAAATACTGAATAACTATGAAAATATAAGACGAGACCCCTTCCATATGTATCAGGCAGATGAGAGTCGTCGAAATAATAATAAAAAAACTCTTCAGAATTTTTTTTTTCCAGGATGGCGTGAGAGGTCCAACATTTCCGTTTGGGAGATTATCATTGCTATTCTAGATAATTCCCTAGGTTGAATAGCGCAATAAGGAATTTCCTAGGCACCCAGTTATTAATTTCAGTTATTTTCGGAATGTATATTCAACTTCAGGGACTTCGAGTAATGAAAGTTCAAAGTTTTCGATTAATTGACAAATTCGCAGTGACGCTCTGGGTACAATACAACTCCCTAGGACATAAGCTCGAATATTTTACACATCAATATGAGGAATTTTATAACATTATTTTTGGGGGGGGGGGAAGAATGAGGTATTGAGTAATTTTTACGTGGACCAAAAGAAGCGGGTAGGGTAAAGGAACTCAAGTTAACGCCGAGGAATGCAGAAGACCTGTCCTCCGAAATTCTGGTCTATTGCGATTATGGTGAGCTGGAAAGGAATCGTCCCAAGACCTTCACAACTTCTGAAAGAGTTCATGAATTGGTAACACTACTGTCCCCGTGGATTTTGAAAGGAACCCTCCGAATGTTCAAGAGGACCCTAGCATCCCCGCTCTGCGTGACATCGCGGAGTAGAGGCTGGAATGGGGGAAATGAAGACTCGACAACTCTCCCTACCTCTTGTGGACAGCATGGGCGGCTTTGGCCGGGGCCTTGTCCTTGTTGCTGGACCATATCCAAGCTGATGAGATGCCGAGCATGGCGAAGAGAAGGACGGTTACCAGGGCGATCCTGTGAAATGAGACAGTGGAGATCGTGGTCACGCAGCAAAATTTTTATTGATAGACCAGTGATGCAGATACACTGAAATTATTAGATAAATAAAAGAAATCTGTCTCAACAGTCCTGACTTTATTGTTATGTTTGAGACAGAAGAGAAAAAGAAAATAATATATATATATAATATATATATAAATTTATATATATATATATATATATATATATATATATATATGTATATATATGTATATATATATATATATATATATATATATATATATATATATATATATATATATATATATATATAAACACATGGAAATGAACACATGGAAACATGTTTCACAGACAAAATAATATAATATATATATATATATATATATATATATATATATATATATATATATATATATATATATATATATATATATATATATATATATATATATATATATATATATATATATATGAATATATAGTACACACACACACACACACATATATATATATATATATATATATATATATATATATATATATATATATATATATATATATATATATATATATATATATATATATTTATATATGCATCTATATATTTTGAGTGTATAAAATGCTTAGGGCGATGACTATATTTTATAATTTCATTATTTCTGTATTACTTCCTACTACTGCTGAATTAACAACTCACTAGTATGTTAATATCAAATGAAAAGTTAAAAAAAAATCACCATCGTTACACGTAAATTCTGTCATTTGTAAAAATCATAGCGGTTGAGCTAAGGAGACGGAAACAGATTTTCATTTGATATATGTGGATATTATTTTCATCGAGGCGGACAGTGTTCTGAATGAATCAGATTTTCTTCCAGAGCTTTTTTGGATAGTGACACCGCGCTCTGGCATTTCTCTCGGACACAGATGGGTGAATGTTCCCTAAAATAACAAACACTCTTACGATATGTTCACTTGAAAAAAATTTTCCCGATTTTATTATTCCAAGATTTAAAAATAAAAAGTATTTATATTAGTAAATTAAGAGTTCATCATAAATAAACTGTCTTTTTATATCTCGAATATTTTTCTGAAAACTGCACGGAGCTAAAATTATAATTTCGACATAAAAATGTCTTACAAAAGTAAACTGAAATTGGGTGATACTCGAGAAATTTCAGCTCAGGTACAACGATGCAACAGACGGATTGTTTTTGCAATGATTTTATCCACAGGACTACGGTATAAAGATCCTCTTCTGTTAATCAAAGTCTAATCCCCAAAGCAGCTTGTAAGGCGTGATTTTTTATCTGGGGAAAGGGAACCTCGGTGCAAGTCTTAGTTTTCTATTAAGAAAAAATGGTTTTCTCGTTTGAAATGATTTTCGTTTTAGGGAAAGCACAAAGCAGTTTTCTTGCCTCCGATTTGCTTTCTGAGGTATTTGCGAGTCTCCTCCCCCAAAACTGACAAAATAGACGAATCCTATCTGATGGAAAAATTTTTCGCCATTGACGAGGATCATGATAAGAAAATAAACAAACAAGTAAATAAAACAAAGTAAAATAAAAGTGTAAACTACAGTATACGAATTGCGTTCGATGGTGATTCCCAAACAATAATAAAGAATAAACGATACTAGATTTGAATTAAGAAAAGAATAAAAAGCTGTGACTAGCGAGTCTTTTTTACCCACAAATACACGATGAGAAGTTTCGAATAGCCTCTTGGAGGGACGAAATCAAAATAGTTCGACTGATTGAATTTGCAATTTGCGTTTACTTGAGAATAAGATTCAATAAACGGGAGATATCACTTCAGGTTATGATTAGGACTTATGAGATCAATAAGACCCGCGTAAACGAGTAACGTTTACTTAACCTGATTAGAACATTGTCAGCAGTGATCGTAATATCAAACGTGGAGGATGAAGGGAATAAACGAAAATGACCTGAACAAAACTACTAAACTTATATTGTCTGCATAAATGCGGACTTCGCTTATAAGTTTCAGTAATACCCCATCTCTTCCTCGTTATTAAATTCGTTACCAGATTTTATATCGGAGTTTTCATGAGACGATCTTATAAAAAAAAAACGAGGATGACACCCTTTGAAATGTACACCTAACGAGCTTGTTAAGGGAACGAGTCAAAGTATTATTTTTGGTCTCTGTAAGCAATCAAGAAGAATCAATGGAAACGGGAAATAAAGACCAAAGTAAGAAATAATCGGCCCACCCATTACTTCGAAACCCACGGGAGCACTAAGTATCCTGACGAAGCGTAGCTTTGCCCAACCGCCCAACCCGGCCTCGGGATTTCACGAAGTTTCTCAAAGTCACATTTTTTTCTGAGTTGCAGTTAACTCACCTCATTTTGGTTGATTGTTAAAGTTGAACGAGAGGACGAGAGTTAGCTGAATTGGCTCCAAACAGATTTGTTCTGCTGTTAGGCTCAGAGTGATCATCAGCAAGCGCTTCCCCAGTATACATAGGCAACGGCTGACAGGTTGGAACATACCCCCCCACCTTTCCTCCTTTCAACGTAGTTCTCTCCAATTCTCTCCGGCTATCCTCAGCACGCCCCCTCGCCCCCAAACTCGCAATATCCAACGCGGTAGCTGAAACGTGGCCATCTGAATTGACAGGAAGCACTCAAGTACGTCTTTTTCTAGAAGACTCCTGGATTTGCCGAATATACGTACAGACGTTTGGTGGTGCCTGGTCTATGTAAAATGTATCGATCTATTCTCCTAATCTGGAGGGAAAGTTAAATTAAAAGCGAGATAAATAAATTAAAAGTTTTTCTGTCACCTCAATCGCCCCCTTCCCTCGGAAGGGGGTTTCGAAGGGGGTTCAATAATGTGGGTCGATGTTCGTATATTGTTAAATTTCCAACAGCTGCAGGTACACCTGAGAGAAACAAGTGTTCCTTTGTTGGGTGTACAATGGAGTCGGAATAACAAATCCAAACAAGAGAGAGAGAGAGAGAGAGAGAGAGAGAGAGAGAGAGAGAGAGAGAGAGAGAGAGAGAGAAAGTTTTCGAAAAATGAATTAAGCTGGACGACGATCATTTGATTATTCTGTTACTTTTTCCATTTCTCAGACAAAAGAAATTTCAGAGTTAAGATTCTACGTGTTACTAAAATCACCTTTCATTTCATACTATTTTATTTTAATAATCTATCTCAACGTTTCATCCATCTACTTTTGGAAAATTCGTTGTTTGATTATTTTTATTCGGCACCATTTTTTTGTGGTTGAGTCACAAAAAATATGCGTACCAATTTTTTTAAAAGACCGGACTCCAGCTTCCTCTGTTCCCTCATTCCGTTTCGTCACAAGTGTGATAGGTAAGGACCTAAAGTATGGTTAGATAATTTCCCCTGATAACGACTTTTTTCTACCTCAGCTTTCCTCCATATAATGCCCCTGTCTACAGGTGGATCATCAGTGCAATGAAAATTATACTCTGTTTCATTATACATTCGGCGAGAAATGTTAATGGCTAAGAGGCATTTTTTTTTAGAAATCTCATCGGTATATGATCATATTCATCTGGATATTATTATTATTATTATTATTATTATTATTATTATTATTATTATTATTATTATTATTATTATTTTTATTATTATTATTATTATTATTATTACCAATTTCGTTTTAACTTCAGGCTTTCGGCAGACTGATTAACAACGGATCTTCCTATATTTTCTATAACTCTTTCTTTGAATAAATACAAATGGAACGATATTTATTTGATAAAATGTTTCAAAGGTAATTATTTATTTTCTATAATCCTTAGATCCAAATCTGTAAAAGTAAACATCAAAAGAACAGTAAAGAAAGTATTTTGACACAACGATGAAACAATATTATCTTGCTCAGAAGATTATCCTATTTTTGCAAGATTTTGATTTTTTGCATCAAAAGCTAAATTTCATGTACTGGTGTCTGGAGGGAGTTGACAAATGCATGTTGTGTCAAGATGTCAATGCGGGCATTTAGAAAAGCGTACAGATATCTTAGTCTACTGACTCTTTGGTCAAAATTGGGCACGGCTGTAGAAAGAACAGCAGATAATGTGTCTGAACTTAGTAGAAGTTTTCAAAGAACAGGAAAGCGACCCCACGATTGGAGCTTTCTTGTTAGGAATGCGTGGTTTCCAAGACGGAATGTTTATAAGTAAGACTAAGAAAAGCCTGACATTTTGTATACAGGGTGAGAGCAAGTTGATGGATGTGATTGTGAGAAGAGAAGCAGATAGAAGATCAATCTATTGACTATCATATTAAATAAAAAATGAAATAGAGAATTTTTCATTGAACGTAAATAACATCCCAAACAGGTAAGATGCTTTTTCGTCATACTTCAGGTCAATTTTCATTTGAATGGGTGTGTGTGCAAATTGTGGCCAAGAATATAAATGAATGAGTTTTATAAGATAAGTCTGAAAAATGAATAATGAGATGATGAATGAAACATACCAGGGTCAGGGACACAAAAATGGGAGGAGGTTATAAGTCCTATGAAAAATTCAAGGTCCGGGTCATTGATTGAGCGGGTTGATGTTCAGCAGATAAAGGTGTAGAGGAAGAGGAAATGAAAGACGTGAGGGGCTGGAATGTGAAATCAGGGGCTTAATAAAATCAAAGATTACTTGAGTTGCTGATTTAAGACAGGAGAAGAGGTATGGAAGAGGACCAAAAGTGAAAAAGATTGATGCCAAAAATACAGTTTGCAAGCATTCAAGAAACAAAACAAGTAAAAAATGCGCCGAAGTTTCTTCGGCGCAGTCGAGTTTTCTGTGCAGCGTATAATCAAGGTCCACGAAAATAGACTTATCTTCCGGTGGTCTCAGACAGTATAATGCTGTATGAGCCGCGGCCCATGAAACGTTAACCACGGCCCAGTGGTGGCCTATCTTATATAGTTGCCAAAAGAACGACTGTGGCTAACTTTAACCTTAAATAAGATAAAAAAACTACTGAGGCTAGAGGGCTGCAATTTGGTTTTAAGGGCCGTAGCTAAGCCACCACCGGACAGAAAACTCGATAGCTCCGAAGAAACTCCTTCGCATTTATGACTTGTTTTGTTTTATAAAGGCAAAACTGAATTACAGTAACATTAGGCTTATATGACCATAGCATTATTTCGTATAACTAGGAAGACAGGATATTGATAAAAAGACAATGTGCAATTGTTTGGCATGAATCAATGATGTGACAAGGTTACCAGCAGAATGGAACAGCGTTGTTTATCGTTATGAATCTTGGAAAAACTTTCGATAGAACTGACTACGATGCGTGGAGGTTTTTGTGAATATATCGCGAAGGAAACTTTTTAGGCGCAGTGGAAAGTGTATGGGAGCGACTGGTTCTGTGTAAAAGTGTATCTGAGACAAAGATACATTATGTCTCTAAAAAATTTTATGTTTTCAAAGGCGTGATGAAAGTTGTTGTGGAAACAAACGTAAGCGCAGGTGGAAATATGTTAGGTACGAAAGCGTGTTGTGGATCTACTATGGAGAGATTGTCCTTGCAGATGACATGGTTATTCGGTGATAATTAAGAGCAGTTCTAGAGAATGGTGAAAGTAACGTATCATTATGTTCAAGGAGAGAAAGCAGACGTTGAACGTTAGCGCAAATTGCCTGATAAAGCTAAGTAAAATCTGGGAAGATGAGTCAACATATGTTATCTATAGATAATGGAAAACGAAAGTGGCTGATTTTTTCAGGTGCATGCGAGGAAATTATATTTAACAAATGATGGTAGGATGAGAGAGGAAGGGGGGGATTTCGGAGAGAAGAACATATAAAACTTATTAAATCTCCTCTTCTTGACGGAGAATAGAGAAAACGTGGATGATGAATGTGAACGACCTAAAAATCCTGGAAAAGTACGTGGGTAGTAAGAGCTATATGAAATAGTGAGAAATATAAAGATATAGCAAAGATTTTGTAAGAAAGGTTGCACAGGGTAAAAGATAGGTTGGCATTTTGAGGTGTGGTTTGGTTATACAAGTGTGTAGGCCTATAATTTGGAAAATTCTGAGCTAGGAGTAACTTTATGGAAAACTATATATATATATATATATATATATATATATATATATATATATATATATATATATATATATGTGTGTGTGTGTGTGTATATATATATATATATATATATATATATATATATATATATATATATATATATATATATATATATAATGTATGCTTGTGTCAAGCCATTAAATTTAACATTTCCACTGAATGTTTTGTGAAGCGTACACGAAAGAAACCTTTCACGAAAGGTTTAAGAAACATATTTAATCTGAGATATGGGTTCGAGATCTAATATTTTTCAAAATGCGTAGTATACATATTACGCAGCCTAGAAGATAAAACCTTCTCTGTGATGGAATATATTTCGCCGTGACTAAACCTTTCCTCTCCCGGGTTGTCATGAGGCGCAAGTGGTCACGTGACAAAGCTCAGCCAATAGCACTGGAACCCGTCGTTGCTGCTTTGCTTTTTACGTTGGAAATGCCTCGTTGGAATGTCGGTTATTGTGTCTGACATGTAGACCGGGGTTTATTGGCCGTTAGCCCAGTACAACCGGACGCAACGTGGATGGCACTTGCGAACGATGCGCCATTATATTGACCCGTTTGAAACTGATTTTGTTTCTGATTAATTTTGCTTTGTATCTGACGTATAGAGAACTTGAATGAAACGTTATATAATCAGTATCTATGCATGCATACATACGTGTGTATATATATATATATATATATATATATATATATATATATATATATATATGAATTTGTATAAATATATGTATATGATATATGTATATAAATATATATATATATATATATATATATATATATATATATATATATATATATGTGTGTATAAAATGGATGTATGTGCAGTACCTTAAATGAAAATTTTTCTTTTTATAAAATTGAATATGAGATATATGACCAATAAAAATATGACATCCTTCTATATATACCATTTAAATAATAAGATTCCACAACGTTACTTTATAGAAAAACATTCCGTTCACCGAGCGAAATGATAATACGTGTTGGGATTGCGTGAAGGTGTGAACTGATGGGAGCTACATGGCTGTCTGAGATAGAGGGTGACACTCTACTTTTTTACTTAATACGATTTATGCTGTTGCCACGAGTCGCGTGTTTAATTAGACCGAGGCAATTTAAGCATTAAGCTCCTCCATTGTTGGTCTTAGGAATTCTGTCCTTAATCAGACAAAAAGTAATCGTTTGCTTCTGAAGACGGACTGGCACATACAGTAGATAGATATATAGATAGATAGATAAGTGGATAGACAGATAAATAGAGAGAGAGAGAGAGAGACAGAGAGAGAGAGAGAGAGTCAACAGTGTGTATTTAGTTCCCTTATATGAGGATTGGTTTACAGCTATCCGGTTATCGCACCATTCCTGCGTGTGCACCATCAACTCAGTACTGGACAGTGAATCTGATGCTGTTAAGTAGATGTAGATTTGATAATAAAATATAGATGACTGTCATTTGCTGATATTGAATTCTAAGAGATAAAAATTACGGACTCTAAGTACTGAGATAATTTGGAGGCTTTTTGTGGAGATTACTGTGATAATTAGTTTCAGATGCTTAGGAGATTGTAGTTATTTGAAGTTTCTCCTTCCGAACCTAGTATGTTCAACTTATTCATTTTGACATTATTTATTTTAATAAAGAGTTCTAAATTCCATAGACATTTGAAGTTTCGTCCTTCTGAATCTGTTATTATGTTTAACATTCTTTTTTTTTACATTCTTTATTTTGATAAATACTTCTAAATTTAAGAGGCATTTGAGGTTTCGTTCTCCCGAATCTAGTATGTTTAACATTCTTTATTTTGACATTCTTCATTTTGATAAATAATTCTAAATTTAAAAGAAATTTGAAGTTTCTTCCTTCCAAACCCAGTAGGTTTCACATTCTTCATTTTGATAAAGAGTTGTAAATTTCATAGACGTTTAGAGTTTCGTCCTCCCGAATCTAGTATGTTTAACATTCTTTATTTTGACATTCTTCATTTTGATAAAGAGTTATAAATTTCGTAGACGTTCGGAGTTTACTCCTCTCTAATCTAGTATGTTTAACATTCTTTATTTTGATAAGGAGTTCTAAATTCCATAGTCATTTGAAGTTTAGCCCTCCCGAATCTAGTATGTTTAACATTCTTTATTTTGACGTTCTTTATTTTGATAAAAAGTTCTAAATTCATTGACGTTTGAAGTTTAGTCCTCTCGAATCTAGTATGTTTAACATTCTTTGTTTTGATAAGGAGTTCTAAATTTCATAGTCATTTGAAGTTGCGTCCTTCTGAATCTGGTATATTGAACTGCTTCTGGATGAAGAATTCTGAATTTCAGACAAAAAAGAAAGACGACCAAAAGAAACCGCAAGTTTATTGTCATCTTGCGCAATTTCTATACAGTAGATTCAAGCGCGCCCAGTGGTTTTGCCCATCTATTTGGCAGTATAGGAAGATTTAGAAATAATTTATGGTTCCTAACAGTTCATTTAGAAACTGTCATATTTTTACAACCCTGGACAAACTGATCTAGTGAAGAAACGAAGGATTTTAAAACTGCCATTGTCATTTGCTGTCTGTACATTGATAGTTAACTGACGCTGGGCAAAGTTTTTCAGTTGAGTTCAATTTGCTTTGTTCAACGTTGCTTCAGCCAGTTGGTGGAGGGATGTCCAGTACGTTTTCTCTTTATCACTGGTTTCTTGATCAGCGAAGGCATGTAACAATAAACTATGTCGGTATTTACATGGACAACGCCCACTGAATGCCAGGGCTTGAAGCGAATAAGATCCCTTGAACATGGATGCAAGGAGTTAGCATAAGTCCATTAACCTACCTCATTCCTGTAAGAAATGTTTCGAAACTTGCAACAGACTTTAAGAGTCTATTGCCAACTGTAGCTGATCGCAATTAGCAAAATCAGTGAATGTGTAGCCATTTTAATTGTCGCCACAGAGGAATGGCGTTCTGAATGGAATTGAATATATTTACAGGACTGGAATATGTACCTCCACTGGGGACTGATTAAAGTTCTTTCTCATCCCAATTCATTTGTGCATTTATTGCTATGGTGTCTCCCTGTCATTTACGCAGGTGAGTAATTTGGTCACCTATTTAAAATTTTTGCATTATTTCGCAAGTTCCCCCATCAAATTTAAAACAAAATCAAAGGGTCGAAGCCCTTCCGGTCAAAATAGGACGCTGGATCTTACGTGAAGGTTATATTAAAATGTATTTGTCAAAGAGTTAGTCTGTGTTCACCAAGGGCCAGGGTGCGAGTCAGCTGTGGAGGAGCAGGAAAGCTGAGAGCGTTCCTAGAATTTCACTACAACACTTGTTTAGATCTAAAAAGCTATACCTGTTGATTCGTCTATCTGCCATAAATTTCAAAGGTATGTGTCTAGTCCTATGTAATACTCTTTTTACCGGAAATATCTTTTAAAGAAAGCATTGATATTTACAAGTTGGAAAACTCATTTCTTGAGTATTTAAATGCGATTATTCTTTGAATGTTTAATTTTACACGCACTTTATCTTAAAGGTTTTGTTATCGTGTATCTCCCTTCAATGATATTCTTTATTTTTGTTATCAGACTTCTTTTTTGTTTAATCATTTATTTTTGTATTTATATTTATTTATTTATTTTTTAGGACTTAACAGGCCAGAAAAAACAAGATCCTTATTTTTGTTTCACATAGTATAAAAATTAAAGCAAATTTTTATGTCATGCCATCAAATCTGTGCACAAAACGTTCGATAGACCAATTCCAATTAGTTTCGAAATTTCGTGGGGAGGGGGAACTCTCATTCTTAAATAAGTCATTGGGTATCTTTTTTTTTTTGTTTTGTTTATAATACCATTAACTTATTGTTCCTTGAATCCTGATAAAGCCAACCGTGGAACACCGGTTCTGTTTCCTATTGTGTCCACTTATGCGCAGTAGATGCTCCATCGGAGTATTTATACGAGGATGTATCCCAAATAGGGAGTATTTTGCTATATATATATATATATATATATATATATATATGCATATATAGCATATATATGTATATATATGTATATATATATATATATATATATATATATATATATATATATATATATATATATATATATATATATATATATATATATATATAATTTGCGTATGATTAGTAATCGTAACTGAGGGCAAGAATCCACGATTTCACCTCGACCTTGCCAGCGTTTTCTAGCCGTCTGTTTATCACCGCATCCCAATGAACACCATATTCTTTAGAAGCTTGAATTTCAAGTCAATGCCTCTGTGGGCTTATATAATAATAATAATAATAATAATAATAATAATAATAATAATAATAATAATAATAATAATAATTGAAGGGTTCCATTCGAATCATAGCGTTTCACATTCTAGATTGAGCCGGTTCCTGTCTCCACATACCGATTGAATCAGTCAGAATAAGATGCTATAGTTTTACTTTTATCCTCAGCTGACAGAGACCTATGCGTTAGAATATGTTATCCAGAATTATTTCTTTATTATGATTGCCGGTACGTACGTTCGTTCCATTATCTCTGTAGCTCCTTGTATTTTTCAATTATGTTTTTCTTAAAGGAATTTGTCGTTGGTGTACTTTTTCTATATCCATATTTTTTTTCTGTTATCGATTCTATCGATGTTGTCTCCAGATTTGTTTTTATTATGTATCGACGCATTTTCTTTTCGGTTATCTCTCAGTTGGTCCTCATAAATAAATGGATTTTTCTTATCTTATCAAAACTTGTACTTGGAAAGTCGTCTTATGCTTTTACCGTTTGATGACAAGTGTAAATCACGATTATCGTTTACCTCCTTTTTAAACTTGTAACTTTTTCTGATGCATAAAATAGTTCGACCTGCTCTATTATCCCTGAGGAGGGGGCTGGGGAGAGAGAGAGAGAGAGAGAGAGAGAGAGAGAGAGAGAGAGAGAGAGAGAGAGAGAGAGAGAGAGTACTCTAAGGAAATGAAAAGAGAACAAATTGCCCTACCAAACTAACCAGTTCCCTCTTGCCAGACCTCAATATCAAACTGGAATAGATTAGTCCTTAATCCTTATCATTTACAAAACCAAATGGATAAAATAAAATAAAAAAACTGAAACCAATCTCTTATCCAGATCAGAATCCAGACTTGAATTCCTACCGTCTCGCCTTTAAATCCCGAAGGATTTGACGTACGAGAAAAGTGAATCCGCTTCGCCGTGAGTTAAGCAGCGAACGCGTCAAAAAGGATAATTGAAATGAGGTCACGTAATTCACAACGTGCCATTTACATTTAACAAGCAAAACTGTGCAATAAAACCGCACAAGACGGGAAGCCTGTTTACATTTTGACCTCGTTTAAACAAAAAACTAGGGCGGAGGCATGAGCTCTATCGACAATCTTGAGAATCTCCTTCCAACTGCTTCATAAGACAGAGCTCCGCCACTTGTGCCAGGTAGTGGTTAGTTCCACTGAACCAGTGAGTCACTCAACCTGTTGCGTCAGTCAACAAGGTAATTAAGCAGAGAACTTTTAACCAATAATTTTTTTCATATTTTTGCCGCTTTTACAAAATTGCCATGATATGTTACTGTCAATCAGGATTACCACCCTAATCTATAATTGGTTATTTACAGAGAAGCAAAGATCACCATCAGAATCGTGAGAATTTCACTTCTAGTCTGTCAAGAAATAGACACACACGATCATGTACAGACGCACACGCACACACACATATGTGTGTGTATACACACACACACACACACACACACACACACATATATATATATATATATATATATATATATATATATATATAATATATATATATAGGTTCTAGGTAGTGTGATTTTCACTACGAATCATGTATGTTTATACATTAAAAATATTACAAGACATTCAGGATTCCAAACAACATGAACACACGAGAGCCAGAGAAAAATACAAACGAGAACCTTTTGTTGACACAACAAAAGTTTATTCCTGAGCTGTGTCTAAATTTTAATGTTTAGTCTGAGATCAGCAAATACATTCTATCGTATATTCGTTGAACATTATTGCAACAGGAATCTCATAATTGCTAATGAAGCTTTTATCCCTAAGATTGCTATAAACTGTACTGAAAACGAAGCACGTTTGTAAGTACAATGATAAATATTGTCTGTTTAACAACAAACACTTTAGCAAAATTTACAGAATGAAACATCGCATTCTTACATTTTGCTCTATACTGCAATAAAGTTTAAAAAGTCAAAGGAAACCTACAAATATATATATGGTATAATACTTAATTATTATAAATTATTGTTCATGGATATTTCCTAATCTACACGAAGCCTGGAAGTTACAATAATAGAAGCAACAGTCTCCGGAAAATGACAGTTCATGAGATAGAACTCGGGCGAGTCGTCGATCCACCTCGAACCTTTGATGCCGGACTTGAGATTCCTAGTTTTGTCTGTTGTTCGAAGTGCGTCGGTGTCTTCTGTTTTGATTTCGATTATTGCTGTTGGTAAAAAGAAAGTATTATTAGCTTGGCCCAGTCACCACCGTGACGCGAAGTTCAGACTAATCAAAATGTATGTCAGTTACGGAACAGTTTTTTGATGATTTTACGAATTTTGCCTTTTTTAAAAAAGATATTTTAGTATGATTTCAGTCAGAAAAGACTGAAACGTGAAATTATTATCTTAAGGATGTCAGCTAAGATTCTAGCTAAGTACTTCTCATGTGTAAAGCAAGAACTAAGAGCTAAAATATAAACACTGTAAGAACAATGATGCAAAAACTGTTTAAGAATCAGGTCACTACTAACTTTCTCCCTCTCCGTGAATTGTTCCTTCCTCCTGACTTCTTGTTTTGTTGTCCTTGTCCCTTTCTGGATCCTCCATTTCCTTTTCCCTGGTGAGATTTTCCTTCATCTTTCATCATTTGCTCATGTTTCCCTTTTCCAATCGTTTCAACCTTGCTTTCCTGCTCTTTCTCCTCCTCCACTACCACCTTGAGATTGTCCGCTCGCTTCCGCAGTCCCTTCTGAGTTTTGACCACCCTCCTGTCCTTTTTGCTGGACTTCTTCAGGTTTAGTTTCTTCCGCCTCTTTCTGTTCCCCGTTGCTTCCCTGGCTGCCTTCCTCTCCTTCAGATTGTCCAGTCTGACTTCCATCGCCACCAGGTTGTCCTGTAGAAGGAGGCTCCGAAGTTTGTTTATTCTCTCCCTGTTCCTGAAAACTTTCAGCCTCATTCTCATCACTCTGTTGTTTATCTCCCGACTCTCCCTCTTGGCTTCCTGAATTTTCTTCTTGAGGACTTTCTTCGCGCGGCTCCGCAGCACCCTCGAGGCTTTCCTTTTGAGATTCCTTTCCTTCTGCAGTTTCTTCCTCAGTTTCAGTCTCTTTCCCTTCGGATTCTTGGCTTTTGTCTTCGCCACTCCCTTTTTCCTGACTTGATTCCCCAGTTTCCTTACTTGATTCCTCAGTTGGCTCCGCAGCACCCTCGAGGCTTTCCTTTTGAGATTCCTTTCCTTCTGCAGTTTCTTCCTCAGTTTCAGTCTCTTTCCCTTCGGATTCTTGGCTTTTGTCTTCGCCACTCCCTTTTTCATTACTTGATTCCCCAGTTTCCTTACTTGATTCCCCAGTTTCCTTACTTGATTCTTCTTCCTTGGAAGATTTTTCACTTTGGCCTTGGCCAGTTTCTCCATCTCCTTCTGATTCTTCACTTTTGCTTTGCGTTTTTCTGATTCTTCACTTTTGCTTTCATCAGTCTCCTCGTTTCCTTCAGGTGTCTCAGTTTTGCTTTCGTCAGTTGTCTCAGCATCTTCGAGTTCTTCACTCTCGTTTTTAAATGCCTCCTCACTTTCTTGAGAAACTTCACTTTCACTTTTATCGCTGCTTTCTCCAGATTCCTCAACTTTGCTTTTCTCACTTTCCCCTGATTCAATACTTTTGGTTTCATTGCTACTTTCTTCAGAGTCTTCACTCTTGCTTTCAAAACTCTCCTCACTTTCTCCTGATTCGTCACTCTTGCTTTTAAAACTCTCCTCACTTTCTCCTGAGTCTTCACTCTTGCTTTCAAAACTCTCCTCACTTTCTCCTGATTCTTCGCCCTTGCTTTCAATACTCTCCTCACTTTCTTCCGATTCCTCATTTTTACTTTCCTCACTTTCCTCAGATTCCTCACTTTTGCTTTCAGCACTTTCTTCAGACTCCTCGCTTTTACTTTCCTCACTTTCCTCAGATTCCTCGCTTTTGCTTTCAGCACTTTCTTCAGACTCCTCGCTTTTACTTTCCTCACTTTCCTCAGATTCCTCGCTTTTGCTTTCAGCACTTTCTTCAGACTCCTCGCTTTTGCTTTCACTACTTTCTTTTCCCTCACTAGATTCATCTCTCATACTTTCATTACTTTCTACAGATTTACTTTCCTTTTGAGGTGTCCCACCCTCCTTGGCTTCTGCACTGTCCTCAGCGAACTTTTTCCACTCCTCGGACTCCTCACTTTCTTCCTCCTCACTACTACTACTACTGCTAGTACTACTACTGCTACTTCCACCTTCCTTCTCTGCTCCTTTGTCGCTTTCCTTTTCTTCCTTTTCCTCTGACTTCGCGGACTCCCCACCTTCATCTTCGTCAGTGTCGTAAACCATCTTCGCAGTGTCAAAAATAGCTCTAGCGACTCGTTTCTTGGCCGCAACATCTGCGTCTTGAAGGCCCTCGGGAATGTAATCTTCGTAGAACATGTAGTTGTCGACGGAGCGTTTCCATAAACCACCAGTACCCGATGGGTTGTAGCCTTCCCATTTGCTCTGGAATGGAGGGTCAAAGGTGGAGAAGTCAAGCGCCCTCAAAAGTATGCTGTCATTGACAGGTTTTATCAAAGGATTATTTTTTTCGCCGTTGACAGCTTTTATCAAAGGATTTTTTTTTCGCATTTAGATGCGTGTAAGTTTGCATGTATGAATATTATTCTACATTTCTATCTTTACGTAAGAACCAAAGGTCCACATCAGCAAAGCTTGGCAAGCCTCCATAGTATAGAATGGCATATGCAAAATAAGGAAAATGAATCAGGCAAGTACAAGCACAAAAAATTTAATATATAATAATAAATAAATGAATATATAACAAGTGCCTGAATGTTAACTCAACCCAAGACTATAGACTCCATAAAGAGAGGCAGTTGCACAGAGCAAGGTTTCGAAACACTGGTAAAGTGGTCATCACCCACGTCATTGCAAAATTCTAGACGTCTGATTTCTGACGAATAATGGCACGGTAACGCAGTCCTTACGTTGTTTAAAAAACAAAAGGGAATTAAATCCGTTTAATAATACTAATACGACTCATACAAGCGTTCACAAATAACAGAATAACGGGAAGCTACTGGCGTATTTGCAAGTCGTTGACCACCGTTCCATCTTCAGCGGTAGACGGAGGGGCCAATCCGATTCTCTTACATACCGAAGGCGAGGCAAAATAGGGACAGATGAGGAACGACAACCTAGGCTTGCACTTGAAGGTGCACTTATTACTGGGTAGTATGTACTATCGTTTAATAATACGAAGCTCTAACCGACAAAAGTTAAAACGTTAGCCATCGTGTGCGGTGTTATGAATCTATAATTAGTGAACTTTTGAAACGCTTAATGAATTAAATCACTCTAGCAGTCGTGCTAGTTGCTACGCTGGTGGGATTCGATTGATCACGTTTTCACTTGCACAAAGAATTAATCATGACTGGAGTCATATATGTATATGTATATATATATATATATATATATATATATATATATATATATATATATATATATATATATATATATGAGGGAATTCGTTAAAGAATTTTCCTATCATCTTGTTTCCTTTCTTTATGTTTGTGTTGTGAGTTTTGTCTATGTACCATTTGTCTGTGCGCAGATAAACAAACGCGCGTGCGCGCGTGCCAAAACGGACACACAAAGAGAGGAAGACATTGTATGCATAGAGTGATGATGAGATTGTTGTTAGGTATGATTCCAAGCGGGCAAATTATCCATCTCTTGCTAATGAATCCTTTTCTGAATCGTTTTAAATTTCAAAAATTACCAATGAGACCATACGAGTTATATTGAAGTAATCTCCAGGATACCGAGCAGTAATCTCATACGCTATGTGAACTTACAACTATTTACTGTCATTGAGGACGGGGGGGGGGAAGGGGGTGGTATGCCCGAGCGCTCCCCCACCCCGACCTCGGAACTCTTATCCCTTAGTGGACAATGAATTCGCATCAGACGCAAGAATAAATAAACGTTATATTCAGAGATTTTTAGTGACGTTAACATTTTCCAAATTATCCTCAGTCAAAGTGATGTTTCATTGATAACCTTCGTCTTATCTAACGTTGAAACTAAATCTCGATCACCAATTAAATACGCATCGTGAGTCACCATGAAGAACCTTATCAATATTAATGAGCATAAAGTGATCATCAGCTTTGATCTTTATATGAACTTTTATCGCGGTGCCATAAAGTCTCGCTGATGTCTGTAAAAGACCCCTGATTTTTATACTCGGTTGAAAAGGGAGATTGTAATTTTCAAAGGTTAACTACACTGAAAATGTAGATGAAGAATTCGGATAAGGGAACATAAACGAAATTACACATAATTTGCGCGTGATTCCCGATGAAATATTTGAATGGTAAACAAATTAAAATGGTTACGGGTACTTTTGGCATTTTAAAAACTGAGAATCGTAGTATTCCCAGATAAAATTTTTGTACTTTGCATTTTGCTCGATCATAGCCAACCCTGTGGTTATATAGATAAAGATTACCCACTATTTTCACTAGAACCTTTCAATATTTTGGGTTCCTAAATGAGTTTTCCTGATTTTTATAACGCATTTCTTTCTCATAAAAGTAAACAGCACTCTATTAAAGAAGGGGGATCCTTAGCAAGAACGGTATTATGTTCACAATTAAATGTAATGAGCTAATCCTTGGGTAATGCCACTAAGCATAGGCTTTCGGAGAACGTTGATTCAGATAAGCTTTCATTACAAGTTAAACTCAATTGCTGGAAAAGTCCATCAAATATTTGACAATAGAAGTTTTACTTTGGATTAGTGGCATGCAGAGTGAATGTATTTGAGAGTGCCTTTTATGCTTGATGTCTGGGTGACATTACGCCCAGACATCTGGCATAAAAAGCTTTACTGATACATCCACTTAGAATGCTGCTGGTCCAAAGTAAAATTGTATAGTCAAGGATTTGATAGCTGTTTCCTGCATGAGGGTTTAACTTTAATGAACGCTTATATGAATCAACATGCTCTGAAAGCCTGTTCATAGTGAAATCTAACCGAGGGATTAATACAGTACATGTAACTGTGAAAGTACTACCTATTTTATTAAACATCCCCTTTCCGGAAGATTCGGCTTCTGAGAACGCTTAAAGACAAACTGATCGTTTTTGGTTTCCTTAATTCATTTTGTCGCAACAAATCTTCGATTGATGATATGAGTTCTCATAGGATTTCTCACACTGCTACCAAAGATACCTTCGTTCATTTCTTATACCCATGATGTTATAACAAGAAACAAAAAATCGGAGGAAAAAGCTGATTTCATTCATCGCTTTTTGGAGACTGCAAGGAATGTGGCTACGAGAAACGTCCAATAACTGAGTACAGGAGCCTGCTTGAAAATGCCTAAAGGAGTCGTTTCACTTTTCTCGTGGGTGTATACTCTATTTATATTCTACATCACGTTGCTGTTCCTGTGTAGAAGTCATATATATATATATATATATATATATATATATATATATATATATATATATATATATATATATATATATATATATATATATATATATATATATATGTGTGTGTGTGTGTGTGTGTGTGTGTATGTAAATAAATAAATAAATAAATAAATGTTTATATATATATATGTTTATATATATATATATATATATATATATATATATATATATATATATATATATATATATATATATATTTATATGTATATATATATATGTATACATACATATATTGAAAACGTACCTCATAGTAAGGCATATACATATAAGGATCCTGATAGCTCTCCTTATTGTCTAAAGTGCCGTAGAGAGGGGGCGGGCCACCCGATTCCTGGGCTTGGTACCAAGTCGTTGGCAGCGCTAAGGTACATGACCCAATTACTGTGATGAAGAACCACCTAGAATTAAAGAACGTAAGTTATTTTTCATAAAAGATGCAGAGTGCTTTCAAACACAAATACACGCAAGGCTATATATACAGGTTATATGTGTATGACAGCTTGTCCCCATTCGGCATACGGCATTTTTAACCTATCAGTCATTTGATTATCACATAATTACATTTATACAAGTGTCCGTTGTGTCATAGATATAATTGTATGTTTAGGGGGGTATGCCGACTTCTTTATTGATATTCTGTGCTGAAGAGGCTTTATAAAACTTGTTTCTGCAAACTTTTTATTTAACCTATTTTTTTTTTCACTTAACCAATACACAATCATATTTATTCATAACATACAGTTAACTGATGTGAGTTTGCATGTGTTTATACAAACACACACACAAATATATATGTATATATATATACATATTGTACATTGGCATGTTAGACAGAGAGAAAGAAATTTAAAATTACTTCTGAGCTTCTCTTGACTTGTCATATAACTTAACCAATAAACAATTATATTTACTCATAACATATAATTAATAACTGATGTACTTTTGCATGTATTAAAAACCACACACACATATATATATATATTATATATATATATATATATATATATATATATATATATATATATATATATATATATATATATATATACTGTATATTAACATGTTATACAGAAAAATTAAATTTCAATGTTTCTTAAGGTTTTCTTAACTTGTTACATAAAACGCGTCTTGATGATTAATCTGAAGAAAATTTTCAAAAGTTTAAAACAGTTTTTTTTTACTTCGATATGAAATCGCAAGAATATATTTAGTTTTATTAAACTTTTTATTCTGTCCATTCGATATTTTTTCTATGATTTTGCATTCAAATCTGCGTAAACTTGCTTTTGGAACATGTGTACTCAACATATGTGGTCTATGTTTTAGTGAGGCTGGGGGGATATCAGATGCAATGTGATGGGAAATTAATTATCACAATCGGGATGGAGGATTAAGAAATTATCCGGATGGTTTAAATCGGCTCTTAATTAGACCTGGAACGAATTTCAAGTGATTCGACACGTGAGGCCATTAGTTACGAATAAAGTACTGGACACTACCTGATGATAAAATGGTTTTACACTGCACAGAATACGATTACTAAAATACAGAATACGATTACATAAATATATATATATATATATATATATATATACACACATGTATATACACATATATATATATACACACACACACACACACACACACACATATATATATATATATATATATATATATATATATATATATATATATATATATATTGTATATATATAATTGTAATATCACAGTAACCTCTTAACATCTCGATTCATTCACACTTTGTGTACGCCTGTCACTACAAAGCCTAAAATCCACATGCAAGAATGTAAAGTAATTCTGATTTCCGCGGCAGAATTCCAAGCCGCATCCGTAGTATCAGAATGTGACCTTGTTCCGATACTTCGGACGCGATTTCGAGTCCTGCTATGGAAATCAGAATCGCTTTATATTCTTCCATTTGGATTTTAGGCTTTGTAGTTTCAGGAGAATACAACAAGTATGAATAAATCGAGAAGCTAAGAGGGAACTGTGATTACTACAATTACACAAGTGTGTGGTTAAAAGTGACCAGTAGATTCTAAACAAACACACTTTATATATATATATATATATATATATATATATATATATATATATATATATATATATATATATATATATATATATATATATACATTATATGTATGTATGTATGTGTGTGTGCATTTGTGAGTATAACATATAATATACTGCCCAGTAAACAATATTTTATTCATCTTACAACGTACGCGCAAGAAATCCAAGCCTTTACCCAAATCTAAAAAAAAAGCAAATTTATCTTTCTGCCTCACATATGAAACATTAAGTTGACCGATTTAATCTACTTAATAGCATTCGTGAGGAAAGTACGCTGTAACCCATTAAAAACGAACCCTACAACCCATTAAAAAGAAAATCGCTTTCATGGCGTAATTCTAAGTCACAGAGAGATAGAATTCCCGTATGGGAATGTTAGAACTATTCCCATCACTTGGCTCAAATATTTATTACGGAAACCGGTTTAAATATCCAGGAGTTATTAACGTAGTATATTTTGATTTCAAAACTTTATTTTGTGTGTTATAAAGGATAGAGGTTTTTGTTCGTTCTTATTAGCATACACAATCAAGCTTTCACTTGCTAGACTGACTTCGTTATTACACGAGAGTTTATACACTTTCTTTATTAGGCTTGAATGTGGAGACAGCTGTGAGATGAATTAAAAGTTAAAAATAGAGCGTTAGTACAACTTGTTACAAACGTCAGCTGTTAGGCGCAGGTGGCAACAGGCTACGTTGAGGCTTGAAAAGCAACAAATTAAAAGAGCTGTGCAGAGCAACAAACGAGATGGAGATTAGTTACGTATCCAGACGAAAAAAAGATGAAACAACATTAATAAAAGAAAGCTTACACTGCGTTCTGAGAGGCAACAGAAATGGCAAAACGGGAATACATGAAAATAGAAGAATGAGTTGGAAAGTCATCAAGAAGGAAGATCACAAAATAGAGAAAGGAAGGAAAGGAAGTGGAAAATTCATATAGAAACATTTAACTTTTTAATTTATCTAATAATTAGATTTTCAGTTTTTCAATGGCAGTTTTTGCGATTTATCAGTAACTGCGCTCATTCGTTCGTTTGCATAAATGGTCTGATCAGATACAGATAGATTTCCTTTTTCTTTTTCGTTTATTTTTACCAGAACTTCTGATGTCCTGCGCTAGAATGACATTGTTTGGAGCTAAAAGGTCACAGGTCGAAATGAGAAAGGCCGGCAAGGGACTGTAGAACTAATTAAAAGTAACTGGTATCTAAGATGGTTATTAAAAATACTTTGATAACTAAAGAATGAACCGATATGCAGAAAGTACCTCTATGTCCTACACGTGTATGAAATTACTGGAACTGGGCATCTTGGAAGTGATTCGAAACATATCGTTCTCTTGAATGCGTTATAACTATAAACATCGAGGTTTCTCCTTTGAAGTGTTGCAAATGCTGCAAAATTGCCTTGTGAATTTGTTGTTATTTGAAAAAGTGAGACTTTGTTCTCTGATCGATATATTCTAGTCGAAAAGGCATCAGTGAATAAAACCAGTCTAAACAGCTGCTTATTCTGGTGTGAGACACTTGCACAAAAATTGCCGCGCTTTAGCGATATAAATCAAACAAAGAGACCAGCTGCATGAAATTTTTGCATCCACAGCACAGCAAAAGAGAAGAAATTAGGATATCACAGATCAACATGAATCCGAGAACACAACGGTTAAGATAGCATAAGTTAGGTAAGCAGTTGCCGGAATGCGGGAAATGCGTATCCCGATGACGTTTAAGAATAAGACAAAATTTGTAGTAAATATGATAAACACTCAAACGTAAGTGAAGGTGGATAAAGCCACACGTCTATAACAGACCCTAAGGTTACAGAGAATCGGAGAACAAAAGAACAACGAACCTGGAGGCCATGGTGCCTTCCATAGCGGCTGTTTCGTTTCTGTGCAGTGACACTCGGCGCGGCTTCCCTTCGAGGACGACCTATGGGGAAGCTGTAGCAGCCTCTCTGCGGACTATGGGTCGAGTGGGATGTCCGTTCAGAGTGTAAGCTACAGCGGCCCTCCTGTGCCACGATCTTAAGATCTGACGTCATAAGCTTGTAACTCGCAGGTACAAAAGGGCGTCACGAATCCTGCTTCTTCATTTTCGAGGTCCGTATGGCCGTCGGCAGACGCTGATATATCGGAAAATAAACATTTCTCGGAATTGTTTTGGCTTCTTTGATGGGGCATGGTCTCGTCAGCTGTCTTGAAACAAAATGGGGCGTGTTTTGGAACATCAATTACGATTTCGACGGGGAAGAGCAAATATGCGGAGTGTGCGGGTCGCTTCCGTGCTCCCAGATTCTTGCTAAATTATGAGAGTCCTCTTTCGAGAAGTCTTATAATAATAATAATAATAATAATAATAATAATAATAATAATAATAATAATAATAATATACAGTATTATTAAGATGATCACAGACGTTGTCGTAAGATTCTTGGAAAGGCAACTTTCTAAAAACAATTTCCCCGTTTTTGTTTTAATAATGTTGAGAGTAGGATACTAATTATTAAAGTCTCTCCTTTTCATTTTTAAGTTTGTACATAAATATTTTAACACTACTGTGGATTTTGATTCTCGATATTATAGCCTCGTTACAGGGTCGTCTTGCTTCAATAATAATAATAATAATAATAATAATAATAATAATAATAATAATAATAATAATAATAATAATAATAATAATGGCTTTAGTAATTAGTGCTCTCAACATTACAAAAGCAAAAACGGGGAAATTGTTTTCAGAAAGTTGCCTTTCCAAGAATCATATGACAACGTCTATAATCACCTTAATAATATTGTACAGAAGAAATTTTTTAAAGAAGTTGCGTTATAAGATGTTTTGACGCTACATTCTCGGATGCTGTAGTTTGCCAGGCTATAAAATCACCAAAGCATTCAAATCTTCATATTCATGCTGCACATTTTTCTTTATTTCTTCTGGCGTAGCAGACTGAAATGGTCTCACGGTCACAGTTATTTTAGTGGAAGGCGGTTCGTCTTCCAAAGTAATCAGTGGGACTCCAGATATCGAAAACTCTTCAGATATCCATTTACTGTGGTATATAACCTACTGACTGCCAACTTCTTGAACCTTCTCTTGCTGTCGTCACAGATACTTCAGGCGAGTTATGAGAGCCCTCAAAGTTGCTTCTGTAACCTCGTTCAAATTCTTTTAGTTGATCTGGTTTTTCTGATAAGTCTGATTATTTGAGAAACATACATATACACACGCACGCACACACACATATATAGATATATATACTGTATATATATATACACACACACATATATGTATATATATGTGTGTGTGTGTATACATAAACAATGCCTGCGTATCATATTATTATCACATTTTTCTTTTTAATTCCCGTCACCCAATCAGGACTGTACATTCAAGTCATTTAGGCCTCATCCAGTGAAACAAATTTTTTTTCTGGTAATCTACATATATTTTCCACGACGAGAATTGATAATTAATGACCTTATTCGCTGTCATTAAAAAGCTTAATTATGCTAATTTTATAACTGTTCAATTACCGGTAATTTATACTTCGCTCACTGACACATAGACACATTTAGAAAAAAATAATTCATCCCGTCACGTCATTATGGAAAATTCGATGGGCCATTAATGAAAAGTAAGTCAACTAACCCACAGTGACCTTACATATCCTAACTAGGAATCATATAAACCTGTACTACGACTCATCTTAATTGACCAGACCCACAGTTGCTTAACCTCACTGATCTGAAGAGCAGATCGGAGGGAACACCTCGTGATAATATCTTGTCTGACATACAGTTTTTGTTATCAAGTCATGCGTAAACAACTTTCTTCGTTTTTTCTTTTTTAGAATATAACTATTAAAGAAAATACAGTTGTGATTTAGCTGAGAGAGAGAGAGAGAGAGAGAGAGAGAGAGAGAGAGAGAGAGAGAGAGAGAGAGAGAGAGAGAGAGTAAATGCGTTGAGAGAGCCAGAAAAAATTGAGAGAAATATAGTTAACAAGAGATGACCTTGCAGAGATATGGAAATATACAGAACAACTTATAGGACCTATTAGTTATGATATATATATATATGTATATATATATATATATATATATATATATATATATATATATATATATATATATATATATATATATATATATATAGTAGCACACTGAGATAACGGACGGCAGTATATCGTACTTATGGATATATCGGTGCGAAATGAAAATATTGATTTGAGGATTTTCGCCTCTGGATCAAGTGCCGAACTGTTTTTTTTTTTTTTTTTTTTTTAAATTAGGCGCTCTCAGTGGGTACACCACTCACTTACCAGTGTCCGTTGCGTTATTGTTGCTGTTTCTTTATTAATTTACATGACTTTCAACTCTAAAAATTATGCAGTTTATATCAACAAACAGCTGTTTGCGCTGTTGTTAGTTACCACAACAAACACACGTTTGCTAAGAGCTGCACAACAGTTGTCTTGTTAAAAACGTGATTATTTTCAATGTAATTCCATAAATAACAGGTAAATAATGCGCCTTAGTTTATTCGGCGCAATCTACTTTTCTGTACAGCGTATAATGCCGTATGAAGCTTTCAGCCACGGCCCAGTGGTGGCCTGTGTTGCTGGTACCTATAGCAGTGCAAGAAGTACGATTATGGTAAATTTAACCATAAATAAAATAAAAAACTACTGAGGCTAGAGGGCTGCAATTTTGAATGTTTGATGATTGGAGGGTGGATGATCAATATATCAATTTGCAGCCCTCTAGCCTCAGTAGTTTTAAGATGTGAGGGCGGACAGAAAAAGTGCGGACGGACAAAGTGCGGACGGACAAACCAAGCCGTCACAATAGTTTTCTTTTACAGAAAACTAAAAATCAAATACATTTTTATTCATCCGTCACGGAACGGAGATAGACGGTGTTAAGAAAGTATGCCACTGACTTAAAGCAGCAGGTATGATAAGCTGTGGCTAAAGCAACGCCTGAAACTGAAAAAAATCACACATATACTTCATTTAATTAACCGCGTTTACAAATAAAGTAGTTGCAATTTTCAAACCCAGATTTGGTAATTTACGAAAGAAACGTCTCTCTGAATTAAGTTTCATTCTTCAACTAAAGACAGTGATGATTGTCAGTAGTTCCTCGTTGGATGAGTCGGCAGAGTTGTCGGCTAGCACTCTGCTAAGTCCGAGTTCGAGTCTTCGGCCACCCAATGAAGAATTAGAGGAATTTAAATCTTGTGATAGAAATTCATTTCTCGGTATAATGTGGTTCGAATAAGCTGTAGGTCCCGTTGCTAGGTAACCAGTTGGTTCTTAGCCACGTAAAATAAGTCTAATTCTTCGGGCCAGCCCTAGGAGAGCTGTTAATCAGCTTAGCGGTCTGGTTAAACTAAGGCAGACTTAACTTAAGGATGTAAGCAAAACTAGAATGCAAATGGCTCATGATCGCTCTGTTTATATTTTGTAATATGATAACATGGCAATAATACATGCAATATGATTAGATACGGTAAAACAATATGATTTAGGTACAGTAAAACAACCGTTCTGTTAAAACCATCATTAATCTCAGTACAACTATTATTCGACTTTTGCAAATCGATACGTTGGTGTAACAACCTAACCGGGGCAATAGTCTCTCTCTCTCGCTCTCTCTCTCTGCATTTCATCGACCGCTATAATTACGATGATGCTCCATCCACCACCAAAAAATTCCGGTTTTTAGAATTATTTCGGATGAAGGATTGTCAACCTGTGCCGATATGAACAACCGAATCGAGAAACAGCTGATTGCGACGTCATTGACCGTAACTATTAAGTAGACAAGTTGTTTAAAACTTGCCGATTCTCAATGGGGCTTTCATAAGTAAAAATAATATACATTTTTATTCATCCTTCCTAAATTAAAGCGGCAGGTTATAGCCGAGGATGAATATAACGAATAAAGGACAGGCTGTAAAACGTTTTGGAACAGGCGAAAGTGATGTCCGGAAATGGCGAAATCACGCTTATTGCTTTTACAATAAAATAATGCTCACGTTTTAATCCCAACTTCGTTAATTTACAAGAAAAGTATCTCCGAATTGTTTCTTCTAGCGACTAACGGCAACGAAGCTGTCGGTAGTAAATAATATCAAATACAAACAATATCAAAAGCAAATGGCGTACGATGGCAATGTTTATATTCTGTAACGCGGTAACAATATGATAACGATACATGCAAAATACTGTAATTGAATGCAGCAAACAAAACAACCTTTATTTAAATCATCATTATTATAAACATAATTGTACTGTTTAACCTTTGCTAATGATTACTTTTCTCCAGATAATATTCGGGTTTTAGAACTTTTCGGTTTTTGGAATTACGGATAAGAGATCGTAAACCTGTATAGATATTTTGCTGTGTTTGCTTTGATATTAATATTTTAAAATTAGTAAATGATTGTTATAAGCGTTTTAGGGGTGTATATACTTAAGAGTAACGATTTTAGGGGGATAATGTAAGACTGTTTGAAATGATATTAAATTGTTTCAGTATAGCAATTTAAGGTATATTTTTGTTTGAACTATTAAATTAGGCAGTGAACTGTTGAGATAGGCAGTATATATATATGTATATATATATATATATATGTATATATATATGTGTGTATATATATATATATATATATGTATGTATATATATATATATATATATATATATATATATATATGTATATATATATATATATATATATATATATATATATATATATATATATATATATATATATATATATATATAATAGAAGAGAGAGAGAGAGAGAGAGAGAGAGAGAGAGAGAGAGAGAGAGAGAGAGAGAGAGAGACCCTAATCATTTCCTATATTAATTAATAAAATAAATCCGTGATGGTTCCACCCACAACAAACGTCGCTGTCCCCTCCCCACCAACCCCAGGCATAACAAGTGGGTCTCATCCTTTTAATAACGAATTCCTAGAAACATACGAAATGACTCATATACTAGGCGATGGGTCAGGTGTTCGAGCAAGTGTGACAGGCATCAAACGTAGATCGTAGATGGCGGGGACATGTGTAGACTCTGTTACGATCCAAAGAGTTTGTCGGGTCTGATGTTTAAGTGTTTATGTCAACAAGCATTTAAGAACGAGTTACATGTAAATATTCATCATAAAGGATCTTTCAAAAAAGGGTATAGGCAAGCAAGGGTACGCAGATATTAATTTGATATCTTTTCCAAATAAGGATATGCACATATTTTTCAAAACATACATGCTTTATGCATACACAGTCACATACATATATATTTTACATATATTTTTCCACCATTTGACTTTTTCCCACGTAGATGGCGACGGGAGGGTTTAGCAGTTATTGAGGAATGGGTTGCTAGTTCTTTACTCATGTTCTTTACACCTGCAAACGCTGGTATCCATTTGCAGCTAGTTGAGTAGTGGCCCGTACAACAGGAGTGATCCACGGACCAAAATATGGGAATATATATATATATATATATATATATATATATATATATATATATATATATATATATATTCTGGACACTAACATTTCTTTATCATAACAAAAGGAAAGGATTTAATGTAACAGTTCATGAAGGAGAAACTTATCTTCGTTTGAGGCTCCAAGCAATGACTTTATGGTAATTTATTTTTTTTTTGTCTAGTTCTTCATACTCGACAATGGCATCTATAAACATCTATAGACATGATCACTACTACAGAGTCGAAGCGCCGCTACGCGCTACCGTCCCTCGCGCTCCCAAAGTCATGTGATTTCCGTAGCGTTGGAACGGCTTCGGTATTTTCCACAGGTGATTAGTTCAGTAGCTATTATGTTGTAAAGCAAGACACGTAGGCTGTCGCATCGTTCAAAGTTTCCTTTAGTTAGAGGAAGAGGTAAGAAAAACGACTGTGTTCTTTTTTGACAAGTGTCTTTTGACTGATTTTGATATGATAGAGGATTTTCTTTCATGTAACCGACTCTTTTTAGAAGAAGATTCTATTTCCTCTGTTGGTTTCCCGGACTCATTGTGACTCATAGCCGCTCGCACTAGAGTGTTGAAGGTTATTGTAAGTTTCAAACCGACTCTTTTTAGAAGAAGATTCTATTTCCTCTGTTGGTTTCCGGGACTCATTGTGACTCATAGCCGCTTGCAGTAGAGTGTTGAAGGATATTGTGAGTTTCA
>NC_089784.1:3618003-3645503 GCF_040412425.1 Macrobrachium rosenbergii | reverse complement strand
TTTACTTCACTGTGACATTAGTATCATTCGAGCTTAGAGTTTAAAATAGCCTCCCTCACGAAAAGGTTAGGGGAACAAATGTGAGAAATATTACCAGTGTTATTACAGTCATCATTACTTTTATTAGAATCAGTACTGATAACGAGAAATTCAATATCCAAATGGAAAACTTCTGTCTTAATAGCGGGCAGTCTTGACTCTTGGACAAAGTATGAAGGAAGTTTGTTAAATAAAAAAAGGTATTTACGGTAATGCAAGTTTTAAAAATGGCAGACTTGGAAGGAATAATATCAGTTTCAGAACTGACGTGGTATTCGACTGCTGAGGTTGTGAGGAAAGTTAAAAGTTAAGTATACCTTAGCTTAACCAGACCACTGAGCTGATTAACAGCTCTCCTAGGGCTGGCCCGAAGGATTAGGCTTATTTTACGTGGCTAAGAACCAGTTGGTTAACTAGCAACGGGACCTACAGCTTATTGTGGAATCCGAACCACGTTATACTGAGAAATGAATTTCTATCACCAGAAATAAATTCCTCTAATTCTTCATTGGCCGGCCGGAGAATAATCGAACGCGGGCCCAGCAGAGTGCTAGCCGAGTACGATAGCGACCCGCCCAATGAGGAACTAAGAGGTTGTGAGGAGTCGTGGATAATGTTATAGAAAGTAAATGAGACAAACACTGATATTGGTATCTTAGTGACGTGATTATGATGAGGTTATATTGCAGTGGCTAACGATGGTTGTAGATTAGCTATTCATAAGAAAAGTTAAGGAGCACCGGTATAGGGGAGTGATAGATAGTTTGTTGGCTTTCGGAATGCAGGGATGTTAGCTGACTGCTGTTGGATGTTATACAGAGATGAACCTGAGAAAAAACACTAAAGAAAGTCCAAAGCTCAAAGACTTTAAGTTGTATTTCATTAGGGCACATTCTAACTTTATTTTGCACATAATAGTTCTGATTTTGTACAATAAAAAAACCATGTAAGTGTCATATCTTGTATTCAACATACCTTATACGAGTATGCTTGACGTACCATGTGCGTTACAACAACAAGTATCATTAACATTAAAATGTGACCTAACAGTGAAAAACGGACTTCAGATGCCTAATCAGCATCGAAAACTGACACAGGAAAGTCAGTTTGCAACTCTGATGATTAAAAAAAGTTTAATTTTGTTGATCAGTGCAATCAAACACTCAACTATCTAATTATAGTCAATAAGATTAGGTGTGCGACTGTGTTCTCAAAACAGGGTTCATTTTTGTACAGAAATGTCTCGTCATTTAGTACAGGTAAGTTTCTCTAGAATGCGCCAATCTTCTTATGAAATAGAGAACTGTAATGTTCTTAACACGACAATCATTATTATTTGAATTCGCGATGATTATCATACTCGTTATTATATATATTTCTTAGAGAACGCGCCGACTGTAATGTTCTTAACACGACAATCATTATTATTGAATTCGCGATGATTATCGTATTCGTTATTATATATATTTCTTAGAGAACGCACCGACTGCAATGTTCTTAACATGACAATCATTATTATTTGAATTCGCGATGATTATCGTACTCGTTATTACATATATTTGTTTTCAGCCGGTGGAAATGATCACGTTTTGGGGCTGCTATTGCGACGGAGATTTCAGACTTGGGCGTTGTCTTAATTATAAGCTACGAGTGATCGAATATTTTAAAAAGTTTTCCTATTTCCATGACTCATACGGCCTGAGGTTTAACAGTTAAGGTGTTCTTGTAAGATGACGTGTTATGTACATATGACTACATACGTAAACATGCTCGATTATACTTACTTAACACACACCCCACACACACACCTACCTGTCTGTCCATCTAAATGTCTATTTATCTATATATACATAGCCTATATGTATAAATATGTATATATATATACTGTATATATTGTATATACATATACATTATATATATATATATATATATATATATATATATATATATATATATATATATATATATATATATATGTATATATGTATGTATGTATGTATGTATGTATGTATGTATGTATGTATGCTTATGACATAGGAAAGAGAAATATATTTTAGCCCATACTAGAGGACGATTACTTCTCAGAAAACACTAATAGCCAGAATTCATGGTTAAACGCGTAGGTTGGGAATATCAGTATTTTAGTTGATTTTATTAACTATTTATTGATCAGACGTGGAGTTGGTACAGACTCGTGCTACGTGGCTAAGGCTTAAAGAGCAGTCTCATATGAAACAGGACCTTTCGAAGAGAGAGAGAGAGAGAGAGAGAGAGAGAGAGAGAGAGAGAGAGAGAGAGAGAGAGGCGGGGGGGAGGTGGGAGTCAGTTGATAATAACTAATTATTTTATACTCATGATTGCTAAGGCACTGGGATTCTCACAGCTGCGGGAACAACGCCTTGAATGGTCTGAAAAGTTCCACGCAATCTCATTTTGTCCCGACAGAAATAAACGCAGAATTATTTACTTCATATATATGCTCTGTGGAGATATTTGTAATGATTGGAATAAAATTGCAAAATTCCAAAACAGAATATTCTTGATATAGCAAAATCCACCGCTCTTTGCAGCTTTGCCCCGCCCACTGCTTACGTCACGACTATTCTTTGAAGCCGATTTGCTGTCAATGGTTTCGGAAAGTTGGCAAAGCTGCAAAGAGCGGTGGATTTTGCTATATCAAGAATATTCTGTTTTGGATTTTTGCAATTTTATTCCAATCATTACAAATATCTCCTCAGAGCATAATAAGAAATAAATAAGTCTGCGTTTAATTCTTTTCATCTTTATTGATTTAGCAATAATTGTTTTACCGAACTAAAATAAGTTCTGCTGATTAGCAAAAGGAAAAGTTAACATATCCCCTAAAATAAAATCATAATACACATCTCCCTGAAAATGGTAAGAAAATGGGAAAATATGAATAAAGTCAGGAGTGTTCCGCGACGCTACAAAGTTATTCTTCGTAAAAGGTTCACCTGACCACGGAGGTGACACAGGGAATGTCTGCGTTCGCATCGGTGCACTTGAATCACAGACAATGATAATTACAGTCTGATATTGTCAAGCGTGTTCACCATTTTAAATTTAAACACAAAGACTTTCTCAGAGCTATGCAGACTGTTTTCTCATATTGATATTAGGAAATTTTTACTACATTTCAATAGTCATAAAATCGATTTCATTGCAATCGTTGACACATTCGGTGGGATGACAAGCAGTGACTGCACTCTACTAAACCAGAATAGGCCTATGTTTAACTTAAAGTTACAGTATGAGAGGCTGTACGAGTCATATACTGGATATAATTTACTGAGAAATTGTCAAGGAAATTATCTCCTTTCGAAATAACGGGATCATCAAAAATGACGTAGACCTATTATGTCCTATGTTTTTTTTTGTCAGTTTACACAGCTTATGACGTTTGGATTATAGGCCTATCTTATATTCAGCCGTTCTAGTGTGTTTCTTTGTTGTGGTTATTCTCGTGTCTGTTGCTGCTGTTATTATGCTTGTAGTGTTTTCGAAAAGTTCTCATAGGGTAACTTAACACTGCAGAACAAACATAGACCTATTCATAAAATACTGCCTACTATTGCTAATTGAAATTTAGTCATTTGTTTTAATTAAAAGTAATTGAGACCTTTATGAATATAGTCTCCGCTAAAATATTCTCCTAACAACAGAGAGAGAGAGAGAGAGAGAGAGAGAGAGAGAGAGAGAGAGAGAGAGAGAGAGAGAGAATTTTCTGACTCTTATTATCCCTTTGTCCAACAGGGTAATCTACAAGAATGCCCCAATACCAAATGATTCATGGGCCACTCGCAGACTGGTTTGGATCATCTCATATCAAATCATTAGCACACAAAGGGGCAAGATGAGAGTCTCAAAATTTATATTGATAATATAGGAGAAAGAACAAACCATACGAAGTACGTTTAATGAATTACAGTAACGCGGTTTTGTTCCTTCAAAATTCTCTGGACACGGCCGGAGAAACTTTTAAACACCAATAAAAAAATGTTCAAAACAGACAGGATTAAATAACATTATCGTCAACGGGAACAATTCTTGTGTATGAAAACATATTAAGGAAAAATTTTAAATGAAAATGAATTGATGCATTAGTTCTGCAAGACATTTGTGTGTATACTACATTATATATATATATATATATATATATATATATATATATATATATATATATATATCTATATATCTATATATATATATATATATATATATATATATATATATATATATATTTACACATTCAGAAAACTAGAACACAATTTTAAAATTCTGATAAACGTTTGTGACAGGGAAGAAAAGTCTATGTCCTTTGTTGGCAATGGAGGTTTTAATAATGTTGAATACCATTATCGACTCTACATTACAGGCTAATTTGAAATGTTTATCCCTTCGTTGCATAACCCTCGTTCTGAATTCATTATGCACGACACTCGAGAGCAATCTTCAGTATATTACTGACATTTCCGGCTTTCAAGGCCAACACGTGACCCAGGGTTAATCCACAAACTTATTTTTATTACTGTAGCTGGCAACGAAACATAAGAAAGAGAGAGAGAGAGAGAGAGAGAGAGAGAGAGAGAGAGAGAGAGAGAGAGAGAGAGAGAGAGAGAGATCACCTTCAGTTAGTGATGATTCGTATGGCTATGGAAAATTTAAGAAAAAATGTACGATAAAGCACGGTGATTCACATAATCGATTCATAATGGAATAGCCACGTTGAAATAAAGTAGAAATATTAAGATAATCAGCATCGTTTCCTCCGTGGGATGATTTGAATGATCTCTCTCTAACAGAGATTTCAAGCCAAGCTTAATTCCTAACTTTCCGGAATACGAAATTGTAGTTGTTACAGGACAGACTCCGGATTATGGAAGACTGATGACTATTAATTTTTCATTTGGGCTTTACTTTAGCTGCTATACCATAGGCGTCCAGTGTCGAATTTTGCTTTAAATGCAGAATTTTGCTTTAAATGCAGAACTTGATTAAACTGGTGACTACAAGAGTTTCTAGCGCAGATCCAATTACAAAAAAATAAATGGAGGGGCGATGAAAATGAAAGGCAGCTGATAGCGAGTGCAACATGAACTGACTTAAAAGATGGAACATTATAAGAGTCAAGGAACTTCTTCTTCTTCGTTTAACGTGAAGGAACACGGATCACTTATTCCAAACCAGAGCCAAGAGGAACATCTACAATAACAGATCCAAAAAACCATTAAGGGAAAACCTAGAACTGAGTTTACAGACAGGTCAAGTAAAGTCATGAAGCTTAGCCATAGACCGATATACTAAATTCTGTCAGACGCCTCGAGATAAAGACATGAGTTATGAAGAGAAAAGACAAAAGATGTTTTAAGTTCCCAACATTCATTACAAAGGGAAGGTATCCAGTTCCTTTGCTTCAAGGGGCGTTTATTTATTTTGTAGCTTTATTGTTATTCACTTTTACGTCTATCGTGGTACTTTCGTGTTTTTCTTGAATGGACACCATTCTTTGGAAATTTACTAGGATCGTTTGTGGCCTGTTTGGTTATTTAGTAATTTGGGAAAACATAATAATAATAATAATAATAATAATAATAATAATAATAATAATAATAATAATAATAATAATAATAATAATAATAATTGTTACGACTGACTTCAATGATATATTTTTATGACAAATGTTCCTAACACACTTATTAATATTTATGAATATAAACACATATAATTACATATATACAAGTAAATATATATATATTATATATATTGTTTAAGTAAATATATAATATATATATATATATATATATATATATATATATATATATATTTATACATATATATATAATACATACATATATATACATACATATATATATATATATATATATATATATATATATATATATATATATGTGTGTGTGTGTGTGTGTGTGTGTGTGTGTGTATGTATGTGTGCGCGCTCTCCTTTTCAATCCGTGCTTATTAAAATCCCGGAGTAATCGTGGGGGCAAAACGATAAGAGAATTAAAACGAACTAAAAAAAAAAGCTGTTATGCTTTCCCCGTAATCGTAAACATTCTCAAATGTTTTTTTAACACAAACGAGAACGAACCCCGCACTTCGTAAGTGTATCGCTACGTCATACCCAAATCAAACACCTGTGTGGCCCACACCAATCACAGTTTGGAAAATAGACGAAAGAAAACACGCTGTTCAGTTTTTCGGCTTCGTCTGACCTTGCTACCGTCCGGGTTTGAATAAACAGGAGGTGTTTAATGTCGTTTTTCTCGATGTTTCGTAGTTGTTGTTGAATGGTTATCGTGTTTTCGTTGGAGTCCGAGTGAAATGAAGGCAAAAGAAACTGAAAATGATGATGAATATAATGATGGTGGTCTGAAATACTTTTATGCAAATCGGTTGGAGACATGTGAGTAATATGCATACACGCATACATACACGCGAGCACGCGCGCACACGTACACAGACAAACACACGTATATTTATTTATATATATATATATATATAATATATATACATATATATATAATATATATATATTTATAATATATATACATATATATATATATATATATATATATATATATATATATATATATATATATATATATATATATATATATATATATATATATATATATATATATATATGTGTGTGTGTGTGTGTGTGTGTGTGTGTGTGTGTGTGTTTTATGTACGTACTTATAGAATTTAAAGGTTCCTAGACTTTTAGATGTATTTAAATTTTTCCTCCTGAAATAAGTTAGCATATATAATATATATATATATATATATATATATATATATATATATATATATATATATATATATATATATATATATATATATATATATATATGTATATATATGTGTGTGTGTGTGTGTGTGTGTATGTACGTACTTATAGAATTTAAAGGTTCCTAGACTTTTAGATCTATTTAAATTTTTTTCCTCCTGAAATAAGTTAGCATAAATATGTAAAATGAAATCAGACATGACATAAAATAGAATATAACGTTCATAGAGCTTAAACTATGTTGTTTTGCCTCTTCCTCTATGTCCATCCATAGACAGGTGAAGGTTTTGTAGGAATTAGGAAACGTAACCTAAAGTCAAACTGATGAAAGTAAAGTAAAACATTTGAAAGAAATGTGACCTTTTTGAACATAACATGAAATGATTCATCGCAAACTTTAAATGTCAATTTTGAAAACCAACGTCATGACTCAAGTGATAGCCTGTCATTTCAAGAACTGACACATCAATGATTTATTCACAGGACTTAATGAAACTCACTGATGGAAAATATAAAAAAAATATAAATTTTCGAATGCTTTTCAAGTCGTCAGAATGCTCTTTGAATATTAAGACGGCCGTCATTTCATGTTCTTAAATTAAGTAAGTAGAATTTGAAGGGTGATATATTGAGAAAATAAATCCTACCAAGACTGATAAGTTTAAAGAAATTTTACTTATTGATTTAAAAAAAATTAAAGAGGAGAATGATTTTGCCGAGTGGTATTTGATAAACTTAATGTTTGGAAGTGAACTTTAAAGTAATACTGTTTTGGAACTTGTTCGTGTGTAGTTTGGTTAAGCCAATTCAACTACACCTACTAATGTAAAACGGCTTTTTTTTTAGTCATTGTGTCGATTTATATTTTTTTTCCTAAACTTCTTCTTCTCTCATCAGTTTTATTCTCTCACGCCGGTAGCCACACAGACTTTGACACTAACTACAACAGAAGGTTATAACCATAAACTGTCTAACCAGTCGTCCATATTTCTAATGTTTCTATTATTCGTCATCATAATCATTATTATTATCATCATTATCCTGAAAAGTTGAAAATACGAAGGAGTGATGAAGTACCTGAAGAAGTGGAAAAAATAGAGTAAATAAAAAAATGATAGACTGCTAATGAGAGTATATTCCTATATGTTATCTTCCACGTTTTCCAGGCAAGTTGTAAAGTATCATAAAATGGATGTCAGTGAAGTGGTGACGTCTGCAAATTCAAGCATTTGAATTTAGGAAAATTATGGTAGTAATTCCGAGAGAAAGGTCAAAGTTATTCTGCATATTCGCCTTTCCACAGCATATGGTAAAATCTGCAGAGAGGAAGGGATAAATTGATAGACATTTTTTGATGTTATGATTGCCTGATGAGAAGGATTCAGCGATTTAAAAAAAAAAAAAGGGCGAACTTAAATTGGTCTACGCAGACCAAAGAAAGCGTCTGCCCTGTTGCTAAATAAATAAATTAGAAGGTGTTGAAGGAATCTGAAGTTATTTATGATATAAAAAAATATCTCCCAAGGACAAGAGAAAGGATTGACAATGAATCTTACAATGAAATTTCTGCTACTTACAGAGAAAATTTGGCAGGAATAAATCACTTAAAGTCCTTATACGAAACCCGTATCAATAATGCCCATGTTAATAGTTTATGAATGTACATTTAGAAACAAATTATTTAGATTGGAGATTCTTTTAGCTCCTATTGAGCCACCCTTTAATGAGAAATATATATATATATATATATATATATATATATATATATATATATATATATATATATATATATATATATATATATATATATATTTACATATATATAAATTGTAAATATTGTAAATAGAATAAATAACGGCATTTCGACTTTCATTGTGACCCGCAAATTGAACTTTATAATTAGTTGTTTTTTCTTATCTAGAAAACTTCAATGTAAGGAGTACCAGGAAAGTCAGAAATCTTGGGAACATTGTAGACATTATTATTTCTTAATATCATACAGATGTTAAGCTCAGCTGTGCTTCAGTATGATATTAAGAAATCATAAGTCTGCAATGGTAACACGTCTTCTGGCTATCCTATTCCTCCTTAAATTGAGTCATACATAGATATATAGGCTGCACACACATGTGTATATATGTATATATATATATATATATATATATATATATATATATATATATATATATATATATATATTAACTTTATCACATACACAATTGTTCTGTGCATTAGTAGAATTACTAAATCACTAAATTACTAAATTACTAAAATGACCTTGATAATGTGGACTGTCTGTCCAAGAAAGCTTCTAACTTTTTCTGAATAAATACTCATTAGATACCATCCAGTTTGAATGAGGTCCTTTTAGTAATATATATATATATATATATATATATATATATATATATATATATATATATATATATATATATATATATATATGGAGAAAAAAGGTAGCAGTAACTCTCAGGACTATCTAAAACTTTGCTTTAGTAAATGTATGTTAGGGTTTTTACTATCAGTAACACTATTACAACACACTCTCTCTCTCTCTCTCTCTCATTTCTCCTCACTTATCTGCCTTTCATTTTCAGCTTCATTCAAATTATTATCCTTTTTTCCCTTTTCCATTCATTTCTCTCTCATTCTCACTTATCTGCCTATCGCCCAGAACTTATCATCTCTCTCTTTCTCTGTCTCTATTCAGTTGGTTTTAACCCACGGCTTTCCGAAAATGAAGCCGTGTATAAAAAAAAAAAAAATTCCCCGAAACGCCTTCGTGACCACAGGATCCCGTGAGCGGTCGATCGAGCGATAAGGATAATGGCTTTATCACGGATAAGGGACACCACCACCAAGTACAAGGGAGAATCTGAAGGCACGAAAGTTACGAGGGACTCGATACGCCCCCGCGGTCGTCACGTTCCCTTGCCTCAAGGAATTTTAGAACCGGCTACGAGTCCGGGGCGCCATTTTTCCTCTGACGGCTCGGTACGTGGTTGGAGGCTCTCGTGTTTGTATGACACGCGCTTTTGTTTGAGAGAATGTTATTCTGCATGTTGGCTATGAAGAGCTTGCGTTCTGTATGGCTTCTTTTTACCTAATGGGCGGGACAGCCCGTTTGAAATTCTGCAGGATTATGACTAAAGAACTATAAGGAAGTTGGTATGTTCTCGACTGAGCTGTTCCATCGTCGTTTTCGGTGTTACGTTTCAGTTTTTTACAACATTGTTCCAAGACTTTGAGATCATGACGCGCATATACATACGTACATTTATATTTATATATATTATATATATATATATATATATATATATATATATATATATATATATATATATATATATATATATATATATATATATATATATATATATATATATATATATATATATATATATATGAAATCAGACTGCGCTTGCAGCTTTCATAATTTAAAGAATGATAATCTTTGGTCTGAAAAATACTTTTTGTATTGTCATTGGAAAGGGATTGAATTAAACCATTCACGCCCAAGACATCTCCATCTCCCTGTCGTCAGCTTCTCATCTACATATGGAACTTTCGTAATTTCCTTATGGTATCATATTTCACTCTATCCCAACATCTGGCTCCTAATATTTTCTTTTGAAGGCTAAAGTCTCGAATCAACAAAATCTTATGCTTATTGTTTCCATGTCAAAACTTGATTCATGTCAAGACAGCAATAAACGTCGTATTATCTTCTTTTTTTTTTTAATATCCTTTTTCCCATTTGAATGGGGTAAGCACGATGCCTTCTTTTGAACGACTTTTGATTTGGCTTTGGGGTAGGCTTCGTAGTTTCGATCGGCTGTCCTGCCTGTCATCGCTTAGACCCCGGTAACGTATGTACATGTGTTGTACCAGTCACCAGCGCCCTTGCTCCTAATGAACAATTTTACTTTCCTGTACAACTTCATTCTGTTTGATTTCCAAATGTTATTTATCCTGGGCATTATTGACTTGCCTTGTATAATCGTTCACAAAATTTCTACTCAAAAGAGTCTGTAGCGTTTGTTATAGTTTCAAAATATTTGAACGATTCAACCATACTTATTCCCCTCTATCTAAAGTTGTTTCATTCTTTTATGCATATCCTTTTCTTCACTTTCCCTACTTTTCTTAGTGTTATATTTTGAGTCTCAGCTCTTCATATATAATGCATTCTGTTACACAAACTTTATAAATCTTGTGTATTTCCTGATTAAATCAGCATCATTCTAAGTCTGCCATTCTTCTACCGTTACTCTAAAAACTAAACATTCTCTTCCATCTCCCACCTCTTTTTACATTTTAATCTCTAAACTATTTTTTTATTATTACATCTATGAGAAGGGGAAATAATATTCCCTCGTAGCATCCCAGTATCTGCAACAAATTCTCATGACAAGTCTTACTCAGAATTAACCTTGCATCTATTTCGTTACGGAAAATTTCAAATAGCTTCACATATTCGACGCAAGACCTTCCACAATACTGGTCTTTGGACGTTGATAAGTGCCTTCACGTAATCAGCAAAAACCTTCACAAAGAGATTTTTCAAATCCATTCACTGCTGCGCGTTACCTCTTAACGTAAATATTTGAATTGGACAACTCCCGTCTTTCCTACAACCAGCTTGTTCACCTTTAAGCTTTTCGTCTATTTCATTCTCTTACTGAGGTCAAGGATACTGAATGTTTTCATTACAAGCAATAGAGGGGCAATGACTATTTAGTTCCCATCCTCAGTCAAGTCCCATATCTTTGGTACCTAAGCTTGGACGTCGCTTTAATTCCCAGTCATTTGGCTTTGTTTCCTCGCTCCATATTCTGAAAAAAAAAAAAAAACAGGATAGTTAGCATAAGAAGTGCCTTTTCCAATTTCATCTATAATCATCTCTGTATTGATTCCACCACATCTTTGTGTTTTCCATCTCCCAAGTTGCTTTATTATTGATTCCACTTCAGAAGCTGTGAATTCCTTCATAGGCACATTCGGGTGTTCGCCAGCTCCTGGTATCTCAGTCAAATCATTTCCCCCTAGTCTCATTCAGACTTCACAAAGTGCGCCGCTCAGCAATGTCATTTTTTTTTGGTGTGATTATTGACCCATCTAAATCTTTTTCACAGATATTTTCTTTATCTTTTTGCCAATGTATATTTCACCAGTAATTCTGAGTGGTAACATAGCAACAATGTCAATTGTACTTCAAAACACAAGCTAACGAATAAAACGGTAAACTCAGCTAAGAGTAGAATATTTATGAAGCAGGACAAGTTTTATCTGCCCCAGAATTTTGTTAACGATCAGATAACAGCAGTTATAGATCCCGGAAGACAGAATTGTCATGAAGGCCGCAGCCTAAACGCTATACATCAATAGAGGAAACGTACAGAAAGAGAACAAACGATGTGTCTCGATGCACTTGTTCATGTGGGTCACACCTGACGGCGCTAGTTGTTAGGCGACGCCGCTGGTCTACTTAGAAGCCTGTTCACATCCGCTGCTCCGCGCGACGTAATGTGGTCCAACGTGTAGAGGAATGACGTGGAAGTTACAGCGTCAGAGGCAGGCGTTCGTGGTGGTGGTCTATATTTCAAATCCCCTCAACAGTTAAGTTAGAGCCTAACATGAAATTAAGGTATTCGCTTTCCTCCCACTTCACAGGTGTGAATGTAAAAGAGCGCGTTAATAGATTATTGGCGTCACCATTCAAAGAGGCAAATGTGGATAGAACTGGCGCGTACAGAGATGCGACGAATAATACTTCGTTACTGTTTGGTTCTTTCTACCTACTGCTTTAGCTTTGGAACTCTCTTCCTGCTTCGGTTTGCCCTGACTTCTGTGACCTTCCTTGCTTTAAGAAAGATCAGTTGCTTCACTTCGAGATGGAAATCCACATTCTTTTTTCTTCCCTGGGAGACTCATCGGGCCTGGGCTAGGTAATGACATTGGGTTTACTGTCCCAAGTGAGCGACTATCATGTAAGGTTGAAAGCAGTTTAAACTTAAATGGAAGAACTCACGATAATAATGGTTGTAATCGTAATGATAATGATAATAACTATTGAAAGAGCAGTAATCTTGACTTTAAACATCGTGAGATCTAACAAAAGTTTATATGGGACTAAGCGTTAAGGCTGATTAGCCATATGTGAATTTGTCATTTAAAGAAAGAGGAATTGCTAGAGAGAGAGAGAGAGAGAGAGAGAGAGAGAGAGAGAGAGAGAGAGAGAGAGAGAGAGACTTTGATATCAAAATACGAAATGTTATCTTTGAAACCTGTTTTCCAATAAACTTAATTATTTTGCAAATACGTTTGAGATAAATCAAGTATCGATTGTACCAACCCCAGTAGGCTCACGTATGAAACAACCATACATAATCTACGTTTTTGCTGTAATCTATAATCGTTATATGAGATTAAAACATAACAAAAATGTGTGTGTGTGTGAATAATTGCATTTGTGCGTAAAGGAAAGTAGCAATCTAAAAGAAAAATGAAAATAATCGTAAAACTGTACAACTCACCACGCAACAATTTAAGTTTTCAGTCTACGAGTTTGCATCGCCATATTCCGCTAATAATTTCGACATTGAGAAAATTTTGTGTAAGCGATTCCTGTAACTACTACAGTAAGTCCAATAAGATTCGGTAACTGGAGTAATTTTAGCGAAATTTTAAACTGGTCTTGACACCTGCAGCGTGCACAGGCGGCTATATAATTTCTAAACACATAAAAAATCACAAATTTCTTTTTTTTTATATTATAAAAAATCACAAATTTTTTTTTTTATATTATTCTTTAAGTAGGAAAGCATTCACCAGTGAGAAAAGACAAAAGAAAAATACAAATACAGAATAACGAATATATATATATATATATATATATATATATATATATATATATATATATATATATATATATATATATGTATATATAATGTGTATAATGATAAGAGAGGAAATAAACAATAATTTTTTCGTGTATTTAAAACGATAAAACTTTGGTTATTTATAGTAAATAAACAGTAACAACAAAAATGAACTAAATGTACACAAAAACACACACATATATTAAAAATATATACATACATACATACACACACACACACACATATATATATATATATATATATATATATATATATATATATATATATATATATATATATATATATATATAATGATTTGTGTCTGCATGATAACTCCGATTCCTGTTGTGACTGATGTAATAAATTTCTCAGTGATTAAAATCTTTTCGTGAAAATAGCTGCTGTCTACCTTTTGCGCAAAGGGCGTGGCTGTTATTTTTGCATAAATAATGAATCTTCCTGAGGAAAAATTTTCAGATTCAATTGGAATTTGCATAAAGAAATTATAGCCTGAAAAGCTAACAATGTAATCTTGTATTTGCGACTCGAGGATAATAACTGCGTAAGTACGGCACTTGTTAACATATTTAGTTTAGGAAAATGAATGAAATGACAGTTACGTTCTTTTGTGTAATGTCTATATTCTCCTAATATGACAACGTATTGGTTTTTATGGCTGCGATTCTTTGTATTAGTGTATGGTTATGAAAACTGATGAAAAGTTTATAAATCTATGTTTTTATATTTAGATGTTTAGTCAGGTATACGAAATGGGTAACTATGCTTATTTTTCAACATCTCCACAGGTATGGTCAGTTCGCGGGCAACTGCAGAGTTTAAACAACACAGACCTGGGATATTTGGTCCAGAATTTGTCCCGTGTGGCTCAAACGGTAGCCTCAGGCACATGGATATCCACTTCGATAAATGGTCTCAACAGGAGTGTGTCTACAAATACGGTACGACATTTATCATTCTGAAGATCAGTGAATAATTGTTATTAAAAACCAAATCTTTTGGTAATTGATTTCACCTCACTCAGTTGGAACTATATTTTTCCACTAAGCAGTTCGATGTCCTCTTATTCTAAAAGACGATACTGATAGCTGTTCCTCTTGGCCTTTCGTTGCTTGCAATTTTCATGCAGAGTGAAAATAATTTATAAGTAGACTTATAATTTAAATGAAAATTAATTCTGAAAGAGGTTCTGCTTACTATCATTAACTCTCCTTCGTAGAACAACATAGGCCGACTGCGCTCTGACGTCACGCAGATACGAACAACTTTGGATCCTCTAGCAGTGAATGTGTCCAGACTGAGTTCCTTAGCCAGCCTGACTACTCCCGAAGGCACTCAGCGGGTTCAGAATTTGCTCAACAGACTGGATCAACTTCAGCAGTCGGTAAGAAGAACTCAACTATTGCGGTCGTTTTAAATAAAGGATGACTCAAATTTAGGAGCTGATTTGTTATGTTGATTTGTTTTTATCCCATTTTATGTACGATATTAGTGTTACTTTATAAAGGGTATATATTTTGAACGGGCAATCAGTTGTGATTTTTTATTTAATTTTTCAAGATTTTTACAAATGACCCTTTACGCTTATTTTTACATACGATTTTCATCAGTGTTTCGACAGCCATTACCCAAGCATTTGTTAAACTGTATATATTTAAAGCTTTTATACTGATTAATTTATCATTTCAATTCTCCAAGACTTTAAAATATTTCGAGTTTTCAGATTGCACAAAACTGTCTTGTTCAAATAACAAAATTCTCATTGATGTTCTGAGAACAAATCTCAGAACATCAACTCTTTAGCTACTGATGCCAATACCTCACGTCGACATTTCAGCTTAATATCCGCTGCTGATTGTCATATTGTTCGCACGCTTAACGATTTTCTTTTGTCTACCTTCAGGATAGGAACGAACCATGAACAACTTGTCTCTTTAATAACATTATCATCTTGTCAACACTTCTTTTACTGGAGTTTTTTCTTATGATGATTTCATTAGCTAGAATTACTTTGTCTCGTTTCCCCTTAGATAGCCCTGTGGGAGAGTAGTGCCGTCAGTGTAGCTCACTTGGTATACTGCTCTAAGGTGGAACTGTGGGGTTTTCTCCTAGTCCCACATTCAGACCTTTGTCCTCGTTTTCTTTATTTTCTTTTTTTAGATCCATTTACATAGCTGTCCAAGCACCCAAGCTCCTCTTTTCACTGTATGAAGTGCTGAATGACCGAAAGTGCCCCAGCGCTTGCCTTGACAGCATGATTGTTTCAAAATCAGTCAACCCTCAGATAGCCCCATAATGCGTCTGGGCTTACACTAGCATAGTACCACCTAGACACGCACTCAGATCCACAGCATGGATGTGTAGGTAAGCATACATAAATATAATCATAAAACGTATTTTGTACTCGTATGTGATTTAGATTTTCCTGGGTTTCTTTCAGAGTGCCACTGATCTCCAGAGAATACAGGATCTCTCGGACAACGTCGTCCCACAGATTCGTCAGACGATCGCTGACGTTCAAGCTCAAATTTCTGGTTTGCCCGAACTTCGAAGACCGTTTGGCGGCTCTTGAAATCCAAGTGAACGAATCACTGTCTGTGGGAGGCGGAGGTTCGTTGCCCCAAAATTTCCTGAGGAACTTTAGGAGGGTCAAAAGGAACGTAAGTTGTCTTTTTTTTTTTCCTTTTTTTGCCCAGGGTGGGTGACTGTTGGGAAGAGTATGATTTATTTATTTTTGAATTGACGTTGTAACAATTGCAGCCATCAAACCGGAGAGGATATGAATAAATTATTGCCTGATATACAAGAATCCAGTCAGTTTTAACCGCTTCAGTTTCATGCTGTAGACTACCCACTCTTAATAATACTGCACTTGTGATGAATATAGGTCCCGTATCAGTTACTTAAATTTTAATTTTAATTAAGAAACGCACCACTCTTCCGTAAGATACACAACACATTGAAGGCATCATATTTAAGTTGCTAAAAGCTCCCAAGAAGTTCTCTTATTTCTTGACACAGTCCCTTCGAATTTGGAGATTTGCTTTCGCAACCGAATTGTGTTATTTCTGAAAGTGAAGTCTCATAGTTCCCTGATCATTTTATATGTACTGCAATTGCCTGCATTAGCAGAGTCATATCTTATCGAAATGGTTATTTGCTATTATGCAATATTTGGAATCAAAATTCCCCATTCTTGTCCTCACCAAATATATGTAATACTTGATTTGCTTTTTATGCGTAAATTATCCAGATACTACACTACAAACCAGTCGCTACTTTTAGGTGGTCAAACAACATTATCAAGGTAAATAGACTGGTCATAATTCCAAATAGGATCATAATTCCAAATAGGCTCTCCAAACAGCTGAACCAGCTACGGAACAATTTGACGAAGTTTCATAATTCCAAATAGGCTCTCCAAACAGCTGAGCCAGCTACGGAACAATTTGACGATGACAGTTTAAAGCAGTGAGAAATTTACAAGTTTTCATCACAAACAAACGGTAAAACGCATAAGATAACTAAAGGCTGGACTTGTAACAACAGCATTCTGTTGCCTGTGAATCGAATGCAGCATTTTTTAACCGCTTTCATTCTGAATGACCTCTTCAAACAGCTGAGGCAACTGAAGGTTGACCTTATGGTCAACGAATGCAACAGCGGCCCCTGTCAGCACGGTGGCACCTGCATAGATGGCTACAAGAAATTTACCTGCATTTGTCCGAAAGGATGGGAAGGCGAAGACTGCAATGAAGACTTTAATGAGTGCGAAGAGTATGTGGGAACGGATATGGGCTGTCAGGTAAGACCTTGGGAGTCAAGAAATGTAAGGAAGAAGTTGAAGCAGAGTAAAATTTTAATGAGTAGGTGTCAGCTCTTGTTATCAACACTGTTCAGGCAGGAGTGTCCTTGAAATAAATAAGTCATGACCATTCAGAATGTCAGATTGTGGTTTAGTAAAGGAAGGTGTGTGTGTGTATGTATGTATGAATTTTACTGAGCGTGAAGGTGTGAGTTTTTGCTTATCATATATATATATATTTTTTATATATATATATATATATATATATATATATATATATATATATATATATATATATATATATATATATATACATACATACATATATATATATTTATACATATATGTATGTACAGATGTATGTATACGTAAATATTGCAAGACTAAATCCTCCCTTCTTTGATAAAGAACGGAGCAAGCTGTACCAACACCGACGGAGGGTATAGGTGCTCTTGCTCCCCAGGTGGTTTGGCGTCCGCTGTACCGAAAGAAACGCAAATTGCTCGTCCGGATCCGGAACGGGTTTATGCGGACCGAACGGCATCTGCATTCCGTCTCCGAGAGGACAGCATCCTTACTCTTGCATCTGTGATGAGGTTAGTTGTCGCGGAATTCTCGGTGTAGAACAAATCGAGGAAAATTCCTCTGGTAAGTATCTAGGATCATTATTTAATTTCTCAGAAATTTTATCGCCCATGCGCGGTGTTCTTATAAAGATGATATATATTCTTAAAATTTCCTTGGGGTTGTTTTTTCATTCCCCGGACACACCGTCCCTATAATGAAGACAGTATCTATTTCAGTTTCATGAAGAAGTTCATGATTACCAACACGGTCTGTAATCAGAGTCAAGTCTAAATATTACTTTTATTAACCGTCCCTACAATCAAGACAGTATCTATTTCAGTTTCATGAAGAAGTTCCTGATTACCAACACGGCCTGTAATCAGTCAAGTCAAAATGTTACTTTTATCAACCGTCCCTACAATATAGGCAGGATCTAAATTTATTTCAGTTTCATGAAGACGTTCCTGATTACCAACACGGTCTGTAATCAGTCAAGTCAAAATGGTACTTTTATCAACCGTCTCTACAATAAAGACAGTATCTATTTCAGTTTCATGAAGAAGTTCATGATTACCAACACGGTCTGTAATCAGAGTCAAGTCTAAATGTTACTTTTATTAACCGTCTTTACAATCAAGACAGTATCTATTTCAGTTTCATGAAGAAGTTCCTGATTACCAACACGGTCTGTAATCAGAGTCAAGTCTAAATGTTACTTTTATTAAACAACCCTACAATAAAGACAACATCTATTTCAATTTCATGAAGAAGTTCATGATTACCAACACGGTCTGTAATCAGTCAAGCCAAAATATTACTTGTATTAAATACCATTTTTTTTTTTTTTTTTAAATATCTCGACTTTGTATACCGACAGGGTTGGAAAAGTGGCACAAGCAGCCCAGCTTGTGTGGACGTTGACGAGTGTACGTCGTCACAGCCCCGTTGTTCGCATGATCCACCAGTCCAGTGCGTGAATTTTCCAGGAGGTTTCTCGTGCGGTCCCTGCCCTCAAGGTTGGATGATTGTCGATAGTTTATTATTGTGCTTAGTTCCCGATGATCTTAAGACTAGGATCCCTTTGATAAAAGTACTTACTATTTGGATTGCATCTGAACATTTCTCTGTCTCTCTCTCTTTGTTCTTTGATGAAAGTAGTTACTATTTTGATATTACCCTCTCTCTCTCTTTGATCTCTCTAGTTCTCTTTGTTCTTTGATAGTATATATTAAAGTCTTTGTTCTATGATGAAAGTTTTTACTGTTTAAATTATATATACCATCTCTCTCTCTCTCTCTCTCTCTCTCTCTCTCTCTCTCTCTCTCTCTCTCTCTCTCTCTCTCTCTCTCTTTGTTCTTTGTTCTTTGATGAAAGTTTTTACTGTTTAAATTATATATTACCATCTCTCTCTCTCTCTCTCTCTCTCTCTCTCTCTCTCTCTCTCTCTCTCTCTCTCTCTCTCTTTGTTCTTTGATGAAAGTTTTTACTGTTTAAATTATATATTACCATCTCTCTCTCTCTCTCTCTCTCTCTCTCTCTCTCTCTCTCTCTCTCTCTCTCTCTTTGTTCTTTGATGAAAATTTTTACTGTTTAAATTATATATTACCATCTCTCTCTCTCTCTCTCTCTCTCTCTCTCTCTCTCTCTTTCTCTCTGTGTTACAGTAACATGACAATAGTGCCGTTTATCCAGTTATTGAAAAATAATTTATGTAATTTAGCAGATAATTTAGAGGACTGTACAACAATTACCTTAATACTACAATAAAGCAAGTGTTCACAGATAAAGGATTCATGTGAGATTATGTAATTTTCAAACATACAGTTTCAGGTAAAACAAAACCGTAATTATATGTGCGATTTTGACATAAACAAGTGAAATGATTGTAGGTTACCTCGGTCATATTATTATATGGAGTACTTGCACTGCACACGTTGTTTGAAATTACACGAAATATTCATTTCCAGATACTGATCCGCTTTCCACTTTCCTATTCATATATCCGTATCTCTTCACTTCGTAGTTATCATCATATCATCCTTTGTACTTACGTCTCTCTTTAAATCTGTCCGACTGTCTCTTCGTATCTGTTTAGATGCGAACGCTTTTCGTAAATTAGCATTTTCGCAAGGTCAGACCCCTTCACTTTGAGACCGTCATCTCATCTGGGTCGCTCTCTGTCTCTCTCTCAGGATATTCCGGCAACGGATTTTTCTGCAGTGACATCAACGAGTGTCTCTTCAGCAACGGCGGATGTTCCCCTTTCAGTAGATGTGAAAACATAAGAGTAAGCATTATTATTATTATTATTATTAGTTCTTACTTATTATTATTATTATTGGCCCGGCGTTATTATTATTGCCAATTATTATTATTATTTTATTATTATTTATTATTAGTTCTTCATTGGAGGGTGGGTAGAGCTCTCTTGCTAGGTAACGCCGTTGGTTCTTAGCCACGTAAAAGCGTTCGACTCTCATAAGGTAAGCATTATTATTATTAGTATTATTATTATTATTATTATTATTATTATTATTATTATTATTATTAGTTCTTCACTGGAGGGGGAAAAGACTCTTCTTTAACGCAGGTTTTGTTAAACAAAATGGCGTTCGACTCTCCGAGCTGCCAATGAAGAATTAGAGGAATTTATTTCTGGTGATAGAAATTCATTTCTCGTCATAATGTGGTTCGGATTCCGTCCAATAAGCATAGGTCCCGTTGGTGGTAACCAGTTGGTTCTTAGCCACGTAAAATAAATCTAATCCTTCGGGCCAGCCCTAGGAGAGCTGTTAACCAGCTCAGCGGTCTGGTTAAACTAAGGTATATTATTAACATTATTATTATATTATTATTATTATTATTATTATTATTATTATTGAAGAAAACTAAAAGACCATTTACCGGTAAAAATAATCAGTCTTCTTTAAAGGCACATTTACCAACGTGAGAAAAGTGAATACTGAACAAAATGAAGCAAAATGGTCTCAGACATTTGTGTACGTACATCTGTTGCATCGTCACCGATGACTATGTTATTAATGATAAAAGGCCTAAGAAACAAGTTACCTTCATTCTGCGTAGTTATGTAGGTGCCAGTTGTGAAAAAGGCAGGACTCGGGATAGACGACGGCAAGTGTAAACATATAGTTCAATATCGTTCAACTATAGCTGTTACCCTTAGAAAAAAATGTATGGCCTAGTTCAATACCATTCAACTATAGCTGTTGCCCTTAGAAAAAATATATGGCCTAGTTCAATGCCATTCAACTATAGCTGTTGCCCTAAGAAAAAAATATATGGCCTAGTTTTTTGTATAATTATTGAATTTTCAAATTTATGCTAAATTGTCCAAAGAGTTTTCAGTATTTTTTTTTAAACACACTCCTTGCAGCCAGTTTCTAATTTCATTGGTTAATTGTCTTTTTTTTTCAGATTGAACAGAACAATTTTAACGAATCTCTCAACTTTCCTAACTTTCCCAGGGCAGTCGTCGGTGCGGGCCCTGTGCTTCAGGGTATACAGGAGACGGGGTGATCTGCATGCCCATCCCTAATCCTTGCCTAAATAACCCGTGTCATCCTTTGGCCACGTGTAGTTACAATCCACGTAAGTGCTTTAATTAATCGTGGAATAAACTATACACACACATACACACATATATATGACTTTTTTTGTCAGTTGTATGTCAGAAACTGCTTGGTCAAATGAATGACCTAAATTACAGTTGTCCCTGCGCAACATTTTCCTGTGTTATGCCACTGTGTCTCCTGCGTTTTCAGAAATGTCGTCGTCTTACTACCAGTGCATTTGTCCTCCTGGTTACCAGGGTAGTGGCATTGGCTTTAACGGCTGCGTGCCTTCGGGGACTGGAGGAGGAACGGCGGGGGGAGGAGGTCAAGTCCAACCTACTAATTGGTGTGCAAACCAGCCCTGCAGGAATGGTGGTACTTGTACTCAGTACCCCGGGTCTTACACTTACAGTTGTATTTGTCCCTCTGGTTATGCAGGTAAGAGGCTCGACCGTGCAGTGGCACTAAATGCACTCTCAGTGGTCCTGATATTAGCTTAAAATATTTTGAAGATTCAAATTTTTTGAAATAGTCGCTCACAATGAAGAACAATGAGTATAAGAAGAAGAACACTTGGGAACCATTAATATGTGGTCCAGTGAACTTAACTGATATCAAACTCTTTTTTAGTTCTGTGTGCGTTACTCCAGTATAACTTTGAGGAACCAGTGACATTGGGCAACCTGGATTCTTAAAATAAAACATAGAAATGAATAGCACTTGCTTTAGGCCGGCATCCCAACCTCTTCCATTATGAGAAATTCAAGACATAGCGTATGTGTTTATGATCGGGCACAATTTCAACTTGCTCTAAACACCACAACCATTACATTCACGTCAGGTATTTAGAATTTCATTTGTAATAAGTTTTTACATCCCTGGTTAGTAGGCAAAAAACACTTTTCGTTATTTGCAGGTCAAAACTGTGAGTTAGACGTGGACGAGTGTGCAAGTCAGCCTTGCCTGAATGGAGGCACTTGTACTCAGGGCCTCAATTCCTTCACGTGCAGATGCACGGCGGCTTTCACAGGCGATCGGTGCCAGACTGAGACTGAACGTGAGTGCTTTGTAATAAATCACATACATTAGGTTTCTGATTGCGTTAATGTAAGGGAGCAATGAAGATAATAATTGCATGCGCGAAGTAATGTAGTCGTATTCAAAGTCTCATCAAGAATATCTTAACGAATCTTGTAGATTCAAAATCACTTTTAACACTAATTTCTTAAAATTCTACTTTTTATTTATTTTATATATCTTGTAGATTCAAAATCACTTTTAACACCAATTTCCTAATTTTCTACTTTTCAATTTCGTCACATCCACTGACTCCCTTCCCTTCTAAAAATACCGCCTTTAATCCTACCATGGTATTCACGCGATTATCTTTGGGGAGTGGAAATTTAATTTTGTTGACTGACTCAATTACTTCTCTAAAGATTTGTTGCGTTCCAGAATGCGGTGGCCGCCTGGTAGGTAGCGAGGGACAAGTAGCCTACCCTGGAATTCAAGGTCAAACCTACGGCCACAACATAAGCTGTCCCTATGTGATCATTGTGCCCAACACCAAGGTCATTAACCTGACCTTCCATTATTTCCATTTAGAGGGAAGGAGAGGGGAAAACTGTTTATATGACTGGCTTCAGGTAAGGCGGCTTGCCTATTTAAATTCTAGTCAGGGAATTAAATAAGTTTGGTGTCCAAAAAAAAGTAAAAACATGTAAATAGTCATATACACAGGCTTGCCTATGTAAAATTCTAGTCATGGAATAAGTTTGGTTTAAACTGTCCAAAAACATGTAAATAGTCATATACATAGGCTTGCCTATGTAAAATTCTAGTCATGGAATAAGTTTGGTTTGAGCTGTCCAAAACATGTAAATAGTCATATACATAGGCTTGCCTACGTAAAATTCTAGTCATGGAATTAAATGAGTTTGGTTTAAGCTGTCCAAAAACATGTAAATAGTCATATTTACATTATTATTTTAACAGTGTGATTTTCCCATTTGAATTTCCAATGGAAAAGAACCGCAACACGCTGTCAATTAAGCAACTAGAACTATAAATGCATAGATACCAAACGCATGAACTCAAAAGAAAAGTGCTAATGCCCTTATTAAACATACTCTGATTCTCATTGCGCTGCTGTGAACAGATTCACGACGGGAGGAGTTCCAGTTCTCAGCTGATAGGTCGCTTTTGCGGCTCAAGTCTTCCAGGAAACAACGGGAACATCATAAGTACCCACAACCGACTGTATCTTTGGTTTAGGTCTGATCACTCCCTGGCGGGGTATGGATTTAATTTCACCTGGAATGCTACTGATCCAGGTGAGTAGCGTTCATAAGACAATGATTAAGAAAAATGATAATTTAACGAGAATAAATGAATTCAGGTAAACAGTAGCATAACAACAAGAGAATGAAAAAGAAACAAAGAGAAATGAAATGAATATTTTTTTTTCATAAAATGCTTCCAAGTAACGAGAAAGGAATCACGCAAACTTTTTATTGTCTTGAGTAATGAAAATTGTGTTTTCTTCATAATTTTATAAATTTACCAGCTTCTATATTCCAAAACTTCTTGAATGTTTTTAAGAATCTTTTGTCGATTCGTAGTAATTCCATTTTCTCAGTTCACTAGCCTGTTTCTTCGTTTCTCGTGGTGGAGAAAAGTATTACTCATTCAAATTTTCTTGTATTTCATCTATATAAGGAAAAAAAATTCCAATCACTTTTGAAGCATGGAATTACCAAGGAATAAAAATAAATGTAATTTTACTCTGTTTTAAATCTGACTGCTGACTAAATTTTATCACATTTTTGGGAACCTGATTTTAAGTATTTTTACTTTTTTCTTTTGCTTATAATATTTTGCTGTTTATGGTTTCATTATTTATCCTTGAAAGATACGTGCCTCTTACTGTGGGAATATGCATGCACGAGAATTACATGAATATCTAATTTAATTTGATTTTCATACATTTTTAGAAGCTCATCAGGTCGTCAGTTTTACTAAATGTAACCCTATTCAGCACTCACGGCGAAATTCCAATTTAATCGACGATTAGTTTCATCAGATTCTAAATAATCAAGATTTGAGCCATAAACAGCATTTGAAGGTGTACTGAAAGCTTTAGTGTCATCCATTAATCTGAACCTTTATCTAATTTCCTGCTCTGCAGTTTGCGGCGAACAGGTACAGGGACGGGAGTACGGATCCATCAATTCACCTGGCTACCCGGGAAGGTATCCGACAAACCGCGACTGTTACTACACGATCCGCGTGAGGCCTGGAAAGAGAATTCGCTTCCACTTCGCAACTTTGCAGATTGAACACCACCCCAACTGCAGTTTCGATTTTGTCGAGGTACACAAGGAGTAGCTTTGAGTTCATTGGTTGAATTACCCTTTTGTTTATTTTATATTTCCCTAATCAACAGAAAAAAGGCAGTTTCGATTTCGTCGAGGTAAAATAAGCGTGACTTTGAGTTCATAGGTTCATTTACCTTTTCATTTAGTTTCTATTTTCCTAAACAGCAGAAAAAAAGCAGTTTCGATTTCGTCGAGGTAGAGTAGGGGTAATTTGATTTCACAGGTTCAGTAATCTTTTTATTTAATTTCTGTTTATTTTCCTGAACAAAGGAAATAAAGGGAGTTTGTTTTGATTGTATCGAGAGAACCTAATAGTAATATTAAGATTACTTATTCAATTGCTTACCTGTTCATGAGTTTTGATAAGATAGTTTCTTTACAGAGGGCAATTTCGATTTTGCTGAAGTATAATATCATCTTGACTATAATTCGTTTGTTCAAAGTTTTTAAAAAAGCTTATTTAATTCTTTAAGGAACTGAAAAAAGATAAGCATTAGAAATTAATATACAACAAGCAAGAAAACACTTTGTTTAGGATGCAGTTGATAGTTTTACCTTCAACAGAAATGAAAATTTAAAAAAAAAAAAATTACAATTGAGATCTAAGGTAAATCTCAGCCTCTAGACATGAACCCCTACAATATTATTATTATTATTATTATTATTATTATTATTATTATTATTATTATTATTATTATTATTATTATTATTATTATTATTATTTATAAATATTGTTTATTGCACCGAACGGGACTTTTTTCCGTAATAAATTGAAGCGATTGTTAGAACCTGCTTCATCATAAAAATTTATACTCGTACACTTGTGCCGCGCTGGTTCAATTCTGGGATAAAGGTAGGTTCTGTCATGCAATTAACCTTAGCAATCTGGTGCCGGCAGCACTGAACCAATCTGGTGCCGGCAGCACTGAACCAGACTGAGGAACAAAAGTCAAAAGAGCAAGAATAAATACGAACGCCCCCTTTTTTTTTCACTTCCAGGTCAGGGACGGCTTAACCGAAAATGGTCACAGCATCGGGAAATTCTGTTCGACGCAAGCGCCGGCGCCTTTGACGACATCCGGATCCGAAGCGTTCATCCACTTCCATTCGGATTACTCGGACACCGATACCGGATTCCACATATCATTTAGCGCTGAACCGGGTGAGGGGAGGAAACGGTTCTTCTAATCGTGAACATTTCTCAAATTACACATAGAAATATGTTTTGGAACTCACGTTCCTGAATGCCACTGTGGATCATTTTTCCATTTAAAGGATGTAAGGCATTGTAATTATTAAATACATATACATATACATACATATATATATATATATATATATATATATATATATATATATATATATATATATATATATATATATATATATATATATATATATATATATATATATATATATATATGTGTGTGTGTGTGTGTGTGTGTGTGTGTGTGTGATTGTGTGTGAATGTGCATATACGTATATAATTGTAATAACATCAATGCCCCGTTAGTTTTTCGAATTTTTCACCATTTTTTCGGATACGTTTGTCACTACAAAGCCTGGGATCCAAACGCAAGAATATAAAGACATTCCGATGTCCGTAGAGGATTCGAACCCACAATCAGAGTATCAGAACAAAGTCACCTTGTCAACCTGACCACAAGACCTCGTTCTGATACTCCGGATGCAGATTCGAATAAAAAAAATGTGAAGAACTCTAGAGGCTAAGAGGGGATTGCAGTTATTACAGTTACATACGTATCTAGTAAAAGGCGACCAGTAGATTCTATACATATGTAGGAACATGTTTATGTGCGCGTGTGCATGAATATTGCAACGAGATAAGTAATAAGTAATAAGTCATTCCAACAATGAAGAAACTTTCATTTTCCATCCCTCAGGCATACCTGGATGCGGTGGTCTTCTCACGAGCGACGTCGGAGAATTTTCCCCCCCTACTCAGTCCAACCTGTACGAACACAACCTCCACTGCGAGTGGCAGATTCGCGTACCGCAAGGGGAGAAGGTTTCCCTCAACTTCACCGAATTTCATCTGGAGAGGCACCACGCGTGCCGATGGGATTACGTTGAGGTACACCTGAACAAGATTTAAACAGGAGAGAGAGAGAGAGAGAGAGAGAGAGAGAGAGAGAGAGAGAGAGAGAGAGAGGAAACATTTACACACATTCTGTAGGAATTTATCAAGTCAAATAAGGCGTGCAAATACCTTTAGAGTTTTTACCATTAATAAATAAATAAATATATATGTATGGTTTTAGGGTAAAAACTCTAAGGGATTTGCACGCCTTATTTGACTCGATAAATTACTATAGAATACGAGATATATATATATATATATATATATATATATATATATATATATATATATATATATATATATATATA
>NC_089784.1:3523003-3613003 GCF_040412425.1 Macrobrachium rosenbergii | reverse complement strand
AGACTCCTCTTCAATGACGTCGAAATTGAGGAGTCAGAAGACTGCCACTACGACGCTTTGGAAATCAGGTGAGAGGTCATCTTCCAGAGGCAGAACTGTTGGACGCGAGTGAAGTCATTTAAGAACCTTGAATGTTAAATTTGTTACTCTGTTTTTTCTTTGCAAGGCAAATAGAGGTGACGTATAATTAGACAATAGGCAGACGCATTTGTAGAATGTAACGTACAAGCGCGGGATTTTACATATACTATTTATCCCTAATCCAACTGAGCTTTGATATAGAGTGAAAAGACTGGAATCAAGGAGGTATGTCGCGGCTCCTGCGGATGGAGGGACATATAAGGCTCGCGGCCCCATATTTTGCAATTGGGAAGCATTAAATAGGGTTGAAACGTATCAGTAAACGCTTCGGCTCACCATGTAAGCTGTACCATCACTGAGGGGAGACGAACATTAGTTGGAAGATTTCTGTGAACCTGTTCATTTTAGGCAGTCTCCATTTACGTTTGGGAAGACTGGGTAGGTAGAAATGTACTTATTCGGAACCTATTGGGCAAATCATGAGGCTGCGATCTAATCTAAAGGTCCCTTTCCATATATTTATTTATGTAGTGTTACCATAACAACAAATTTGAATGCATAACGAGAATGAAGGATGTCAGCTATATCTTAATAACTGGCTCTAAATTTCATTTGAAATTGTGAGGCTCCGTGTTAACGAACTAGGGAATAATTAAGCAAATAGACACTCATTTTGATTAATGTATGCTAATGATATCAGTGGTGTTACTATAACAACAAATTTGAATGCATAACGAGAATGAAGGCTGTCAGTTATTTCTTAATAACTGGTTATTGAATTTCATTTGAAATTGTGAGGCTACGTGTTAACGAACCAGCGAATAATTAAGCAAATAGACACGATATGATAGCATGTTAATAATATCAGTAGTGGTAATGATAGTAATCCACATCAGGAATGGAGGTACAGCCACGGCCCCCTTGATGACAAGCATTTGCAGCAAGAACAAGACGGTTCCCGAGATGTTCTCTCATCATCATCAAGTGTACATTAAATTCAGAACTGACGACAGTGCCACCGAAAGGGGATTCAAGATATCCTGGGACTCCGCATCAACTGGTAAGGTGTATGTCTCCTCTCTCTCTCTCTCTCTCTCTCTCTCTCTCTCTCTCTCTCTCTCTCTCTCTCACACACACACACATACACACAAGATATCTTGGAACTTCGGAACCACTGGGAAGGTGTATGTCTTCTCTCTGTCTCTCTGTCTCTCTCTCTCTCTCTCTCTCTCTCTCTCTCTCTCTCTCACAACAAACACACACACACACACACATACACACTCACGCACAAACGCAATCCTCTGAAAATCCTTTCCCATGGTTATTTCCCATTTACTTGGAATTTTCCTTGTAGTAATGAAACACACATTGTATTACGTGGGACATTTCAGTACGTACAAACGTGTATTTAACCATTGTTCAATTTACCATACAGGATGCGGCGGTACACTGACGACTGTCACAGGCGAGATAATTTCCCCCGGGTATCCCCAGCAATACCACGACTTCCTTGACTGCACCTGGTCTATTCGCGTAGGCGAGGGGTCAAAGGTCATGCTGCACTTCATTGACATCAACCTCGAAGAGAATTCCGATTGCTACTTCGACTTTGTTGAGGTAATTATTCACTCAATAAGAGAAACTAAACAACGCTATGCTTTCATTCTCTTTATCGACTTCAAAATATGCGATTAAATTAAGGATTTTCTACAGCATTTTTTCTAACTAAAATTTTATTTGCTTAAGGTTCGCGACGGACCGTCTTCCAGGGCGCCGTCTCTCGGTCGCTTCTGTTCTACTTCTCACGGATTCATATCGATAAATTCCACGTCGAACACCTTGTGGCTGAGATTTCATTCGGATCACAGCCACGTTGGGAGAGGGTTTAAGGCCCAGTATGTCACAGGTAGGTATATTTTCAAGCATATGTCATTTGTTTTATAACTTCCAAGCAGGGCAGCTTGCTAACAGATAAAGCTTTGATGTAAAACCTGATAAAGAGAAGAGGAGAGAGAGAGAGAAACCCCGCGTACAAACAAGTACGATTTCACAAGATTTATGCAAGGTAACTACCACCTGTCACTCACACCTTGAGATTTAACTCCGATTCTCTCTTGACCTCATCCTAGGATGCAACAACGTCCTGAAGGGGTACAGGGGCGTCATCGTGACGCCCAACTACCCGAACCCGTACCCGCATCAGAGAAACTGTACCTGGACCATCATGGCACCGAGGGGAAACTCCATCAACGCATCCTTCAGCCATTTTGTTTTGGAAGATCACATGAACGCCGACAACACGCGATGTCTCTTTGACTACGTCGATGTAATTCTGCTTGTCATTGTTTTGTTAATTTATGACAGTCACGGGTGATCGCACACGGTTGATTATGATGGTCTTGTAGGCAATAGGAAATGGGATCCTCTAATTTGGGGTCTTTCGATAAATGCAAAAATAAGGTTGTTCATTTCCAAAGACTGTCTTGAACAGGCAAAGGATGATGTTAACCCAAATATTTGAACTTGACCCTTTTTTCAGGATCATGGACCAATTTAATTATCAAAAGATAAAAATATTTTTCTGTGCCTCAGTGACCTATTTTAAAGGTCACAGATCATTTTAACATTCATTATTAAAATTTTTCATGAAGCTTAATAGGTAGGTACCCAGTAGGGTAGTAATTGTTTTTCCCAAATATGATTTACCTTGACTAAATTTCAAAATCACAGATAAATTAATAGGCAACATTAAATTTTCTGCAATTTTGATGAGTCTTGATAAACAGGAGACTTGGAAGTTGATAATTATTTTACCAAAATATTGCTAACTTTGAATTTTTATAAGGCTACAGGTCAATTTCAGGGGCAAAATTTTATATTTTAACTTTGTAATTAGTCAGATTTCGTAGGAAGGTGACCTGGGCTGGGTGATCATTCTTTGCCTGGCATCTTTTCTATGTCACAGATCCAGGTAAATGTTAAATGCAAAATTTTTTCCAGAATTTTATGGATTTAGTAGGCATCTACCTAGGGATACATGTTTATTGTTGCACTGTAGTTTAGACCCTAAACTTTTTATTAAGGTCACAGTAATTTTAAAGCACCTACAACATATTTTTCCTCTGATTTCAATGCAATAATACAAGTTATATACTGCAATGATTGCAAACAAGTGCAATGGCCCTATGTGTTGTCATGTGATTGTATTGTGATTTGTTCGTCAAAGCAGGTACAGTTGAAATTGATTTTTATATGATATCACGAAGAGCTATCATGGAAACAATGAATCTTTAAGTAGTTAATCTAAACAAGGGTCTGACTGCAAGAACTGATATATCATGGAATTTTGATGACCTAAGCAACAAAGCCTCCAAGACAGATAAAAAAAGAAGCTGTCGATACCAAGCTTTGGCTGTGCTAATGGTTTTCCTAGTCGCAGTATTTTGGTTATTCTATCAAATCCATATAATCGTCCTTCTAGCTATCATGGTTTTCCGATAACGGAAGGGAGATTCAGTTTCATTAAATAATTTTAGATTCTAGGTTTCACATATCTAAACAGTCTTTGAATATTGAGGAGCTTATTTTTTTAATTAAAATTACCGCCGGAAAAATGTCGAACTGTTGAAGGTCAAAAGTTTGTGATTATTGGAATCAAGAACATCTTGTGGTATGTTTTTTATTTTTTTATTTTACCTTTTTGCAGTTTTAGAGAAATACCATATGATAAAATGCAAGTTTCAAGGGTTGATTTTTACGAAGGCTGATTTGGATAAAGTGAGACGATTTATTTTTAAGCAACCTTTCACTCCAATTTTTAAAGTTAATAATAGAAGTATCAGTAACTCAGTCTTAGTTCTTCCTTCAGCTTGGCCCTATGCCTATTGATAAATGAACAGATGACCCAAAACAAAATTTTCGTTCAATATGTCCTTTGACACCTTCAAAACATTTTTTTCCCACAGGTCAGAGCCCGGCAGAGGGAAGGTTCCCAAGTAGATACGATAGGCCACTATTGCCAAGGAAGGCCAGCTCCCCCACCGATAGTCACCGGCCCGAGAATGGATATTTTGGAGATAAACTTTGTCAGTGACATTTCCGTAGCAGAGAACGGGTTCCGGCTGGAGTGGATAGTCAATGGTTAGAGAGTCATGTTTTCACACCAGTTTGGAATGGATTGACTGAGTTAACCGGGGTCACTGACGCAAGTTTGGGGTAGAAAGAGAATGGTTTGATAGTTACTGTTTTGCACGCCACTTTGAAATGAATAGTTAAGGAATAATCCTTTATTTTACATAACAACAATCTTAATCAATGAGTGAATGATTAGGGAATAATTGATTTTTCATACCAGTGTGGAATGGATTGTGAATGGATGAGGAAGAACTAGTTTCATTTATTGCCATTACATATTTTTAACTCCCAAAAACACAAGGAGATAAAATCAGTTTAAAAGCATCATGACCATAACCTCATGAAGATTCTAGCGATATCTTCTTTTGGAACCTTGGGTAAGTATCTTTAGGACATAAAAATGTACAGAAATTCTTTTGAAATCGTACAGGTTCTAAACGTGTCAACACTTACTTAGAACACGAAAACCTGCTGAATCGAATGTGCTTCTGCAGGAAATAAATAGCGTGGAGAAAGTAGAAAATAAAAAAATAAACAGATAAAGAAAAGTGATAAAGACAATAAGCACAAATGCACAGGGCCCAAGGAAACAGAGAATAAGCAAAATCTAATTCTTTCTTTTCAGGTTGTGGACGAGAGCTCACGAAATTCTCGGGCACGTTCACAAGTCCCAACTACCCAAACGACTATCCCGTCAACACTGACTGTGAGTGGTTCATCAAAACAGCACCAGGAACCAGGATCAAGATTACTGTTCACGACTTCGACTTGGAAACGGCCGATGACTGCATATACGACAAACTCAGGGTGAGTGCTTGAACAACTGACGGTAAGTTATGAAACGGCAGATTCCTGCATGAGCAAAAAAAGCTTAAGTCAACTGAGATTTCAAAGAAAATGGGATTAGAGTGGTTGCGGTAACAGGAGATTACTGCCTATATCACAAACTAGTTCTTCGTTGGAGGGGTGGATAGAGCTGTCGCCTGGCACGCTGTTGACCCAGCGTTCGACTCTCCCGCCGGCTAATGAAGAATTAGAGGAATTTATTTCTGGTGATAGACATTCATTTCTCGTCATAATGTGGTTCGGATCCCACAATAAGCTGTAGGTAACCAGTTCGTTCTTAGCCACGTAAAATAAATCTAATCCTTCGGGTCAGCCCTAGGAGAGCTGTTAACCAGCTCAGTGGTCTGGTTAAACTAAGATATACTTAACTTATATTACAAGCTGGAGGTGTGTGTAAGTGTGTAGAAATTATCCGCAGTGATACAACCAAGCCTACTGGTGTGTGTCACTGCGGCTAATTTCTACACACACACACACACACACACACACACACACACACACACACACACACACACGTATATCCAATTGACCATAAACATTTTAGAGAATGAGGAACGATAATGATGTTGCGTGACCTCAAAGAGATGAAGAGAGACAGAGAGGAGTATAGACGATTTGTTCACGTCAAGTCTGTGATCCTCTGTATTTTATTAGCTATGGAGAACAAATGATCTTAACTAATAACAAAATGTATATCATATAAGATGCATTGAAAACTAGAAAATAAAGAACGTAATCGTGTATACGAGGCATTTGTCTGTAAGGTGTGCTTATAGACATCTGTCAGGGTTCTTGTCATTATAAATATATAGCAGAAAAAACGAGTGGTCACCATTTCTGCCAAAATATCCAAGAAGGTACTAACAATTTTTAATACAATTTTTTCATAAAAACCTGATAACAGCATGAATCACTTAAATGGCGAAAAAAAATCCACCGTGCTGCAAATGTAAATATATATTAGAAAACATACTGTATGTACGATACATGTACATGCGCTACCGGGCTCTAAGCGATGTCAGGCTGGGCAGCCGATCGAGACTACACGGTCTACCCTAAAGCCAAATCACAGTCCTTCAAAAAGAAGGAATCGTGCTTACCCCATACAAAAAATGGGAAATAAGCACGTTAAAAGAAGAAGACTGTATGTACGTTATACACAAACGAGAACTTTTGAGATCCTGTTCGATTCTCCTTCTGACTCAGATTGAGAAAGAAAACCAAGCAGGTTCTCAAAAGTTCTCGTTTGTATTATATATTTCTAATATATATTTACATTTGCACCACTGTGGATTTCTTCACCTACTGAATTTTTGTTAAAACTGTGCATGTCTAATTTATATTTGCATTTTTGTTAAAACAATGTATCATCATCATCATCCAGGTGCCATATCCCCAAGGACGTCGGCAATCATGGCTCGCCACTCCTCTCTCTATTTCTGGCTCTCTGCAGCAACTGAGCTGCAGACATTCTTCCTCCAGTCATTTTTCACCAATCCATCCATATATTTTTGTCTAGGTCTTCCTCTCGGCCTCCTTCCATTGACTTTACCAGTGAGAGAGAGATGTTCTAGTTCTTGTCTTCTCACTATGTATGTTTACAGGTAACTTTAAAGCTCTCTACTTGACAGATCTACGGAGGAGAAAACGAGAAATCCCCGCTGTTAACAACCATGTGTCACAAGAAGAGGATTCCTTTGGAATTTACGACTCAAGGGAACAATGCCTACCTCGCGTTCCACAGCGATCAGACTGTGCGGGGAAAGGGCTTCAATATCTCCTACACCACACTTCCTGGCGGTGAGTTCGAAGTTTGAAGTTCATGTTTCCGTGTTCAGTATATCAAAGACAAAAGGGCAGCATCCTTATACTTGGACCTAATCCTGACTGAGATTTAGCCCACACACACACACACACACACACACACACACACACACACACACACACACACACACACACACACACATATATATATATATATATATATATATATATATATATATATATATATATATTACTAAAGGACCTCATTCAAACTGGATGGTATCTAATGGAGTATTTGTTCAGGAAAAGTTACACACAGATATAAATACAGCTGGACTACGCGTCTGCTCATTGTACAGATACTTGATGATGTGGGCTGTTTGTCCAAGAAAGCTTGTAACTTTTTCTGAATAAATACTCCATTAAATACCATCCAGTTTGAATGAGGTCCTTTTAGTAATTCTACTAATGCACAGAACAAGTGTGTATGTGATAAAGTTAATATGTATATATATATATATATATATATATATATATATATATATATATATATATATATATATATATATATATATATATATATATATACAGTATATATGTATATATGGTAACAGTGTCTACATCTAAATTCCTGTAGCAATCTTTACTGAAGAAGTGAGCTGCAGGTATTGGATACATATAAAAGAAAAAACCCGACCCTATGGAGATGCATTGTATTCGCGTACCATGCATTGTCACAATGCATAGTAATGCGTCTGTGGGAGAGTAGGACAGAGATTTGAGATAGTTACGCCATGCTGAAGTAACAGGGAAATATGCTGGTGAAAAGACTGTATAATTCGGGCTTATTAAGAAAAACGATGGGAATAAGTCCTAGAAAGTGCTGGATTGATGGGAAGAAAGAGACACTGGAATGCGCATGCGCATGCGCACAAGACATGTGAATGGAACAACGTGTGTACAGAGTGAGCAACGTCCTGCTTATAAATCCTCCGTTTGTGTATGTGAAGTGGAGATTTGCCTGCACAGATGTTTATCTATTTATCCTCGATTTATTTGTTAAATTATGAATGTGACAGTGACCATTGCGAAGCAATTTCAAAGCAATTTCACTAGAGCCACCCCAGTCAGTGGAAAATGCCTAATTAGCTGTATATATATATATATATATATATATATATATATATATATATATATATATATATATATATATATATATATATATATATATATATATATATATATATACAGGGTGCAGCATAAGTAACGCCCTTTGTTTAAGTGGAACAAAATTAAAGCATTTTTGATTACCCTTTATTTTTTCGAACATGAATGTATTGCCACGGCATAATAGATTAATATAATATATTAATCTATTAACCTGTGGCAATTCATTTATGTTCGAAAAAATAAAGGATAATCAAAAAGGCTTTAATTTTGTTCCACTTAAACAAAAGGGCGTTACTTTACTTATGCCACCCTGTATATATATATATATATATATATATATATATATATATATATATATATATATATATATATATATATATATATATATATATATATATATATGTGTGTGTGTGTGTGTGTGTGTGTGTGTGTGTGTGTTTGTCTGTATGTATGTGCGTGTATCTATTTATCCATTTATCGATCTATAAACATGTATTGTAAAATTGATTTTCGTAATTTCAATCAGGATGCGGAGGTTCCTTCACAGCCATCAAAGGAAGCATCCATTCTCCTAACTACCCAGCAAATTACGACTCTCATTCCGACTGTGTCTGGGTCATCACTGTCGATCAACAACACATCGTCGAACTCAACTTCGTCGACTTCGATGTCGAACCACACACAAACTGCTCTTACGATTTCGTCTCGGTAAGTGGCGAATGTCGACGAATTTCTAATCTGATTAATATTGTTATAATTACTGTTATTGTTTAAAATGTGGCCTTATTTTTTCTTCATTGAATATTGTGATCATAACATTATTTTCTTTATCTACCATGTTTAAGGTCCATGATGGAGACAGTACGGACGCTCCTCAAATTCTCCAACACTGTGGACCAAATCTTCCGTCGCCACCTTCTCTGAAGTCTACGGGAAACTCCTTGACAGTCAGACTGATGGCAGACGTGTCCTTTGGAGCTAAAGGATTCCTGGCCAATTACACAAGGGTAATACATACATTACATACATATATATATATATATATATATATATATATATATATATATATATATATATATATATATATATATATATATATATATATATATATATATTGTAAGTAGTGGACTCAGTCAAGATTAAGGAGTTATCGGAATATTGTAATTTAATTTTCATCATACTTCAGCGTTCATAATGTTTTACGAAGTATAACAACCTTCATATTCTAATCTATTTTCAAGCCCATTTCAAAGCTCGCAGCTTAATGCAAATAATAAGAATATCTTTTCCTTTCATAGGGTTGTGGCGCTACCATCGACGTCAGCTTGGAGGAGAGTGGCGAGCTGTCGTCGCCTCATTATCCTCATTACTATATTCCGATGCTCAATTGTTCCTGGCATTTACAGGCGCCGGAGGGTAAGTTACCATTTCAGTGGGATAAATACTGCATTTTTTTCCGTATCCATTTTAAATTGCGCTCTTTGCTTGGCGAATTGGTTGAGCGGTAGTCTGACATGCTGATAGTAAATGTATTATTACAATCATCATTTTTATTAATTACATATAACGAGAGGCGAGAGGGTACGGGATAATATTCGGTAAATATTTTCATACGAAAATTTACAAAGACATTTTTTTTGGAGAAAGGTATCACTGTGGACTTTATGCTTCACTTTATGACTAACTATATTTTGAGACGTTACAATTATTATTATTATTATTATTATTATTATTATTATTATTATTATTATTATTATTATTATTATTATTATTATTTCAGGATCCAGAATTTTGGTACACATTGTTCACCTTGATATAGACACTTGGACAGTGACGGCGGAGAACTGCACGAGAGAATACATTTCTGTAAGTGTTTACTTTACGAATAACTGTATCATTGTACTTCATACGTTAATGTCTGTCTCAAGCACGAATGCAAGAGTAGGGTTGACCGAAAGGGGTAACTATTTGCTTTAATTTAAAAAAAAAATGAGCTGGAGAGTTGTAAGACAGAGAGATTTCCAAAGAGTTTGTTGAGAGAAAGAAATGTTTGGTCATAAGGGATGAACTGCTGGTTTTGATAAGAACATCCAATTATATCAAGCTTAAGAAGACAAAAGCCATTACTTATTATAACTGGCTTAAAAAAAATCATTTTCAGTTACACAGCTTAAATAATAATTTCCAGTTATTTGGCTAATAGTGATTTCACCTAAGGGACATAATTAATAATTGCCAGTTACACGGCTCAAATAACAGCTCCCAGTTACAAGGATGAAATAACGATATATATTAATTCCTAGCAGTGAGTTCAGTGCCGACACGAATCGGAATAACTCACAGCCATATAATAGCTTTGGGTGAGAATAAATATGATATAAAGTCGAACAGTATTTCACGATGAATATGCAGTTTTAAGATAAGACTGAACATACACAAATGATTGACGTAATCACGAATAGTGTGGTAACTTTATATGCTTTCAGTTTCTAGTAATGATTCATTATAAATTCAGTGCCAAAATGATAGAGAAAATCGATTACTCAGGACACTTTTGACTTAGTTCATTTCTGGGATTTCAAATATGGATAACGCCATTGAAGAACAGGTTCCAGCCTTTATCACTTTACTCGGAGAAATTTGGGCAAGCTGACCTAAAATATACGTACTCAGTACCGTGAGACAAAGGATTTAGATTTCCATATTGGGTATTCTGCTTGCAGGGGATATTAGCATAATGAAGCGTCCTGAAGGACAAATCTGAGTACAAATCTGGGATTGAAAAGGAATAATACTTATGGTTTCATTTTGAACAGGTCAGAGATGGACCCTAGAACGATCTTGTAAATTAATAATGTAAGGGAAAAATTTTTGTCTTCATTATGAACAGGCCAGAGATGAACCCACGAACGATCTTGTAAATTAATAATGTAAGGGAACAATATTTATGTCTTCATTATGTACAGGTCAGATGGACCCATGAACGATCCTGTAAATTAGTAATGTAAGGGATAATATTTATGTCTTCATTATGAACAGGTCAGAGATGAACCCATGAACGATCCTGTAAATTAATAATGTAAGGAAACAATATTTATGTCTTCATTATGAACAGGTCAGATGGACCCACGAACGATCCTGTAAATTAGTTATGTGAGGGAAAAATATTCATGTCTTCATTATGAACAGATCAGAGATGGACCCATGAACAATCCTGTAACTTAATAATATAGGGGAAAAATATTTGTCTTCACTGAACAGGTCAGATGGACCAATGAACGATCCTGTAAATTAACAACTAAGGGGACAATATTTATGTCTTCATTATGAACAAGTAAGATAGACCAATGAACGATCCTGTCAATTAATAACTAAGGGAAAAATATTCACGTCTTCATTACGAACAGATCAGAGATGGCCCCATGAACGATTCCCCAGAGATCGGCAGATATTGTGGACACCGAGCACCGAGATCCATAACCTCTACCGCTAATTACCTCACAGTGAACATCTTCAAAGATTATGGATTTGGAGTCGGATTCAGGTGAGACTGATCAATTTCCCACCAACATCAAAATTGTTTTTTTATTAACACCGAACCGATGTTATAGAGGATGCATGGCGAAGATGAAGTTTTTAAGAATCGTTAGGAGCTTTTCTAAGGACACTAAAGATTATGTTATGTTATGTAAATTAGGAGTAACTTTGATGTAAAAACAGATCTCAGGCAAGTGTATTTAATGTCTCTGCTCACTTAAAATCTACGAGTAGCGATAAGCGAAATAAAGAACTATCAGAAGATAGGTTAACGGTTCAAAAGTTAAGTATACCTTAGTTTAACCAGACCACTGAGCTGATCAACAGCTCTCCTAGGGCTGGCCCGAAGGATTAGGCTTACTTTACGTGGCTAAGAACGGGTCCTAGAGCTTAATGTGGAATCCGAACCACATTATAACGAGAAATGAATTTCTATCACCAGAAATAAATTTCTCTAATTCTTCAGCGCTAGCCGAGAACGACACCAACCCGTCCAATGAGGAACTAGGTTAATTGTTCAGGTTAATGAAATAAGAGAACAAGTTGTGTCTGGATGATGGTATTGCTAATGTTTGCCGGTGAACTATGTTGACTGGTGACAGTATTAAAAAGCAACAGAGGATGATGAACGAGTTTGAAAGGGGGTTTTAAGAGGAAAATAAATCTGAATTAAATGTAAGGAAATGTACAGCCACTGAGAGTAAATGGAAGTCAGGAATAAAGAGTGATGAATGTTGATATATACATAATGGTAGGATAGTTGTGGATTACTTATATAGAGATTCAGGACTGAATATTATGGATGGGGTAAATAATATGACAAAAGCTCAGTAGAATTTACAGAAAGGAACTACAGTTTCAGGGAGGCTGATGCAGAAAGTATTAAGTGGCGTTTTAGCCAGCCCCTTTCCACGAAAGTCAAGCATCACATAGTTTGAATAATGAACTGGATTGTTTAGAAGAGGACTAACCTTGGTGAAAGGATGAATGAATAATTCGGAAGGGTTAAAAGAAAAGAGGCCATGAAAGCTAGAAAATGCCGATTTGAGGAAGGAGTAAGTGAGAGAAGGAGAAGACACTGATAATATTTGGGAAATGTGGGAGCGAATTCAAGATGCGAAAATTAGTGTTGCATTAGGGCTTGCCAGGCTGCTAATGGAGCCTTGGCTTAGGGAAATCCAACAGTATGGAACCGTGACGGTTTTTCAGACGGCTGTTCCGTGATTCAGTGGTTAAACGGGAAATATGACAGCAACTGTTGTCGATTTTATTTCTTTTGTTTGTCTAACCTTCCTATGGAGAACGGCTTACTGATGAAAACAAACTGCCTCACCTTCATGAAATATATATATATGTTATATATCTACATAACAAACCTGCAGGTTTAAGCCTAGCACCATCAGTTCAATCGAAGTTGTACACACGAATGCATGTGTTTGTGTACACATACATATTTTAAATATTCGTTTGCTAATCTTACGACTCTACATACCCTTCCTCAGAGCCACATACAGCGTACTGACCTCGACATGCGGTGGCGACCTGACCTCTCTAGCGGGAGAATTAGCGAGTCCTGAATATCCCCAACCTTATCCAGTTTCCGTTGACTGCATATGGACGATAAACGCTGGTCCAGGTAAGACAATTATCGTGTGGTCATATTGTCCAGAGTTCTTAACTTAGCTTCTCAAAAAGAAGTGGAAAACCTATATATATATATATATATATATATATATATATATATATATATATATATATATATATATATATATATATATAATAATAATAATAATAATATATATATAAATTTCTGACTCACATCAGGATTGAACCCAGGTCTTTCAATTGAAAGGCAAGGGCGCTGCCCACTAGGCCATACAATTAATGACTTGTATGGCCTAGTGGGCAGCGGCCTTGCCGTTCAATTGAAAGACCTGGGTTCGATCCTGATGTGAGTCAGAAATTTATTTCCGTTCCACACGTGATTGTGTTGATTATTTCTGTCTATCTATCTATCTATCTATCTATCTATCTATCTATCTATGTACATGTGTGTATAATATCTTGTAAACACGTTCGCATATATGTAATTGATATCTATAAAGAAGGAATATCAGAATAATGTCATTACTCTTTACTAGACCCTTCAAAGTAATTTTATTGTCAAACTTGGAACTCTGCCAATTTCCATTTTCTTGACTCTTATAACCTTTCATCTTTTATTAGATGGTTGAAGCTTTTCATTCAAAGGTAAGGAACAGTATTCTTCCTTTTCACTTCTCTTTCTCGTTTCCTTGAAGCTCAGTCTACGAGTGTGCACTTGGTCGGACGTCCTATTAGCCTCTGCAATAAAGATTCGCATTTCTTCCTTTCTAGGCAATCGACTGCAACTCAACTTCGAAGACTTCGACATCGAAGAATCTGACGGATGCAACAGCGATTATCTAGAGGTGCACCAGCAGGATCCCACAGGACCTCTCCTCCTTCATAACTGTTCATCGCCCCCTTTTGCATCTTCCTCCTCCTCCTCCGCCTCCTCCTCTCTTTAGCGTTGTCGGTTCCTCCGTCCATCACAGCCCACAACAAGATGTGGATTAAGTTCAAGTCCGACGAAGCCAATGCTGGGGCTAGAGGCTTCTTGGCTTCTTATAACATAGGTATCTGGAAAGTTGAGTTCTACGTCTTAGGCCTATAGAGCCTTGAGCCTATAGCAACACAGGTATTAGACAGATAGCGTTAAATGTATACCTTTCTGCATTTATCATCATTATATTTACCATAGAGGCTCCTTGGCTTCTTATAGCATAGGTATCTGGAAAGTTGAGTTCTACGCCTTAGGCCTATAGAGCTTTGAGCCTTGATCCTATAGCAACACAGGTATTATAATAGACAGATAGCGTTAAATGTACACCTTTCTGCATTTATTATTATCATTTTTAAACCATAGTTTTTCTATTTTCCAGTTTTTGGCGACGACATATTCGGGGACTCGGGTGAGGTCGTCTCCCCATTGTACCCTCACTTCTTCCACTCTCAGGAGGACATCTTGTGGACGATCTCTGTGCCAAGGGGAAAGTACGTGTCCGTCCGCATAGAAGAAATGCTGATAGAGAGGAATCCCATGAACGATGACTGCTATGCAACTCTTGTGGTGAGGATGATCGCTGTGACTGGTGTGATATGATGCTAGGGATCATTTTCCAGGTATTCCTTAAGGCAGTGTGAAGTACAGTGGCTCCACAACCCACCACCTGCAGATTCGTTCTGGTTGCGTCAGTGGCCACAGTCAGATCTATTTGAGGGTAGTTGCCTCCAAACTGGTTATGTTCATCTGCGTTAGGTTAGGTTAGGTAATTTCTGACTGCATGAGAAACGTGACTGACATCATCTGAATAAAAAGCAATCCCAAATGAGCCATCTTGCAGAGCTGAACGGATTATCAGTGACAGCTATTTTCGTATGGTTCCAGGTTCTTATTCAGTCTTTGATGGTTTAATGTATGAGGTCATTTTAGATTATTGTTATTATAATAATTATTACTGTAAATTGTACAAATTCATCCGTCAGAGTCTGAATGTGGGGTGATCGCTATCTTACCTGTTAAAGAAATAAGCTTGTTGTTAAAAAAAACTAACTAATATATATATATATATATATATATATATATATATATATATATATATATATATATATATATATATACATGTGTGTATGTATTTATGTATCTATATATGTATATATATTTATATACATATATAGATATATGTCTATATATATATATATATATATATATATATATATATATATATATATATATATATATACATACATACATACATACATAACATTTATATCCCTTTCCTAAATCTTAGTTCTACGATGGGAGGAACGCACTCGAAACGGCTCCCTCCCTCGGCACCTTCTGCGGGAATCAGCCGCCTGACAACCGCATCGTGTCTACCGGAAGTACCGTCACGCTGCGGTTCAGCACGACGAATTTCTTCAGGGGTTCTCGATTCCGGCTCACCTACGTTTCCGCGGACGAAGGCGGCGGCTCAGGTGTAACTCAGACAGGTAGGAGTCCAGTTAATTAACGACTGGTCAGTGCTATCTGTGAGGAAATTCGTTTATTGTTATTATTATTATTATTATTATTATTATTATTATTATTATTATTATTATTATTATTAAAATAGCATATTCATTATTATTATTATTATTATTATTATTATTCTTAAAATGGAGAAGTAAATCCACAGTTATGGAAATTCGGTTATTATTATTATTATTATTATTATTATTATTATTATTATTATTATTATTATTATTATTATTATTATTATTATTATTATATTATTAAAAATATTCATAGTAGCATGATTCTTAAAATGGAGAAGTAAATCCACAGATTATGGAAGCTTTCAGGAACTTGTTGCTCCCCTTTATTATTATTATTATTAGTTACATAACTGTGGATTTGTTTCTCAATTATTTATTATTATTATTATTATTATTATTATTATTATTATTATTATTATTATAGTACTGTACAAATTCATATACAAAACCCATATATTCCATTAGTTTACTGAACAAGCTTCCTCATGACATAAAACCCTTATGCGACAGGAAAATCATAAATGAAATAATAAATACATAAAAATAATAAACAATAGTTGAAGACAGACATTTTTACTAGGCGCTGTGAAGACAAGTAAATGCACTTTTTACTAATCGTAAATTGCTCTGTAAGAAATACCTAATATGATATAAGATATGGCTACTGTGAAGGAAAGAAAGGAATGAAGAGGGTTTAAGCTTCTATCTTATACTTTTCACCCGTTTCTTAAAGTGTCTTCGTCCCCAGCTGTCCAACTTCTCGATCTCGCTCAAGTTTTCTTCTCGCGGTGAAGCGCAAATTCTTCGGTACTTCTGTATAAGCGTCTCGGAATGCTATCGAGTGAGCTCTTTGAACTGAATTAATAATAATAATAATAAATAATAATAATAATAATAATAATAATAATAATAAACTTTTAACTATTTGAACAGTATTTCAGAGCCTGAGAGCGAAGATTAGGTTGTGGTATTTCACGCCACAAGAAAGTTTTATCAGTAATCATCAGTTTAGAATTAAACTTAACCTTGTTCTAAAGGATTTACAGTAGCGTGTAAACAGAACACTAATGGCTGAATAATCTTTCAAGATAAAAGTTGTAAAAGAATGTCAGAGATTTTTTCATAGTTTTACAGTTTCCATGCAAGTGGATTTCTCAGATCCCGTAGGGGGGTAGCGCCGTCAGTGCACCTCATGCGGCGCGCTGTAGGCATTACTTAAAGGTCTTTGCAGCGTTCCTTCGACCCCTAGCTGCAACCCTTTTCGTTCCTTTTACTGTACCTCCGTCCGCATTCTCTTTCATCCATCTTACTTCCCCACCGTCTCCTAACAATAGATTCAGCTCTGAATGACCTCATAGGACCCAGCGCTTGGCCTTTGATCTAAATTCTATGTTCTATTCTATTCAGATCTCGTACAAAAACATAATCATTACGAAGACAAGCTCGCCGATATACACACGCACACACACGTCCATATACATACATACATACATACATACATACATACATACATACATACATACATACATAGATCATTTATTTGTATTTATTTATATCTATATACATGTAATAGCTGATAAACATCAGCATGCCCATTAAAGTATAAAAACCTATCTAGATAATTCAGACAGTATGAACATATGTATGATCGACATAACACATTATAAATATTAACTGTAAATCTTGCATTTCAACGCACCCAAAGGAAGCAGCAACTGCACGTACCAAGTGCGCCTGAATGGAACCCACATCTTCCGCAATCCTGGATACCCTGGGTATGCCCACAACCTCGACTGCGAGTGGATCATTGAGGCCGATCCCCACAACAGCATTTCGATCTTCGTGAACTACGAATTGGAAGAATCATCGTCCTGTTATTACGATCGTCTCTTGATCTACGATGGTAAGTGGATTTTGGTCCTTTTTTAAGAATTAGGTCGCGTAGGGTCGTGAACTTTTTCCGAATGGAGGGATCTGCAGTTATATTTCTCAGTGATCAGTTGCCATCATGAGAATGACCAAGTAAGCGACGAATTTCTAAGAATGGTGAGTACCACCATGACCTCTTTTATGATGGCCAAATTGCTGCTGCCACGGACTTTCAGACTGACTATAGGAACCACCGTGACTATTTATGAATGAAAAAGCACATAATCTTTTCGAGACTGAGATATTTGAGGAACAACCAAGTAACGCCATAACCTTTTCAAGAGCGACTAAACTTTGGTAGTAATGAACTACGATCATGATGGTTACATGACTGAGAAAGTTCTACAAGATTATTTTTTTTAAGGAGCCAAGTGACGTCTTGACGTTTAGAAGAAGAGGCAATTACCTTAGTGGCCTCATATGAAAAGGTGATCATGACCTTTTTAAGGTTGCGATCACGTTTCCAGCTATTTCCAAAAATTTTCCTAGCTATTTTAAGAGTTGTTAAATTCTATTCTGGCCCTTCAGAGAATGGCCTGGTACAGCCATTACCTGGTAGCCAATGGGCTTGGACACTTTTGATGTAGGAAATAGCCGTAAAATACGCAGTAAGCTTGATAAAACTGCTGACACATTAATACACGTTCTCTTTGCACTGAAATGATCCCAAATGCTTTCCAATTTTTATTTGATTATTATTTTTCTTATTCAGTATCTGCAGTAATTTTCACGTTATCTTTCGCAGGCCTCGAAGGCACCCAGAACTGGAATCTGACTCGCAAGCTGTGCCGGCGAGACCAACAAAGTGAGGGCCATTTCTTCTCTTCAGGAAGATTCCTCAGAGTAAGGTTCATCACCGACAGCAGTTATGCAAGGACGGGCTTCACTGCGATAGCAAGAGAAGGTGCGGAAGTTTTCTAGTACTGATCGCTAATCACAACTTTAATTCAGCATATATATATATATATATATATATATATATATATATATATATATATATATATATATATATATATAAATTATCATAAGATTGTTCATGACACTTGAGAACAATTGTTCAGTTTTTACAATCAAAACATTCAATTACTTTTCAAGATGGTCTAGCTAGTATGAGTCCATCGTGAAATCAAAATCATTCACATCTCAACAGTCTGTGGTGGGTATCTTCACGGTCCTGAAGGGCAGATATCAACTCCCAGATACCCAGAAAACTACCCCAATTACCTGAACTGCGACTGGATTATCAAAGTGGGCATCGGGAGAACTATCAAATTAGAATTTGACGATTTCAAAGTGATGAACACAACACCTGCATGCGGTGGCGACTACCTGTTGGTAAGTGTTACGGAGCTTGTTGGGGGCAAAGAGATTTTCTTTCACTGCTATCGTGTGTGTGTGTGTGTGTGTGTGTAAGCAACTCTTTCCAAAACGGCCGGACGAATTTTTCTGTTTGCACATGTAAATATCTTTCTCTCCGAGACTTCATCATTGAAAAAAATGTTCGTTTCAACAAATATTATTAGGATTCCGTGGTTCATGGCTCCCGAGACCTTTCTTCCTTTACGTGACCTTGGCCCCCGTAGGGGGGGTAGTAACGTCAGTGCACCTCACGCGTGCCCACTGTAGCCATTACTTAATTAAGATTCTTTCCAGCATCCCTCGACACCTATTGACAGCGACTGTCACTATCAATAGCTTTTACAAGCTTTCCTCTGTTGCGCTGACGTCATTCGCATAACAGCTCTGTTCTGTTGACAGGCGCGGAATGGAGAGAGCCTCTCGTCGCCTTACCTCGGAATCGGGAAGTTCTGTGGTACTTCGATTCCTCAAATCCCTGAGAGCTCCTCGAACGTAGTTCGTCTGCATTTCGTCTCTGATTCTAATATCAATGAAAAGGTAAGAGTATGAGGACAAAACCAGTATTCCTTCGTATTTTACATGTGCATATTGCATATTGGTGTATAGCTGATGTGTGTGCATATATATATATATATATATATATATATATATATATATATATATATATATATATATTAACTTTATCACATACACAATTGTTCTGTGCATTAGTAGAATTACTAAAGGACCTCATTCAAACTGGATGGCATCTAATGGAGTATATTTATTCAGAAAAAAGTTACATGCTTTCTTGGACAACGTGAACTGTTTGTCCAAGAAAGCTTGTAACTTTTTCTGAATAAATACTCCATTTGATACCACCCAGTTTGAATGAGGTCCTTTAATATATATATATATATATATATATATATATATATATATATATATATATATATATATATATATATATATATATATATATATATATATATATATATATATAATTTATATAACTTCCTTCATCTTCACTCAGGATTCAAACTTCGATTCTACGAGGAAGCAGCCTCATGCGGCGGTCTCCACCACGTCACATCGGACCTTCCCAAACTGACCCTCAGTTCTCCCAATTACCCAAATCCTCCCAATCCCCACACCGAGTGTTCTTGGACCGTCATGGGACCAGCAGGAAAGTCCATTGCTTTTAATGTCATCGAAATGGACATCCTAACTTACAAGTAAGTTAGTCGCTTTGAAAGTTTTTTTTTTTTTTGTTCTGACTTCGTATAGTTCTTCTTAAACACGAACGGTTTATCACTTTATATGGTAATGAATGGAATTGCCTATTTTGTGTTTCTGAAATGGTTTTGATTGCATTTATGTACTTAGTATTTTCCTGAAGATAAAACTGATATGTTCGCTCTCGTAAATAACGCTTGTCTATGTCACCATGAATCTAAAAACCTATATCATCACCAACCTCTTTGTAAATATTTTCAGTTTGTCACTGCATTTATCACCTTAGTAGGATTAACATATTTGAACAGCGCTCTGAAATGGATTTTATTATATTTTTGAACTAGAGATATATTTTACATGTGATACTATACTGCTCAGATGGTAAATAATTCGTGGTTCTTGAATCAGCAAGTAATGGGTAATTATCACTAGAAAAATTCTCGTTACAAAACAACTCTGATTATTTTGATACAAGATTAATTATAAAAGCAGATGTGTAGTCTTTTAATGCTTTAAATAAAAATGTTTTGTCAGTGTAAGTCAGTGCCTGCTTTTTAAAACATTTTGATACTGACTGCCGTAATATTCTTTTTCTCTTAATTTTGAAATGAGCCGTAGTTCGACAACATAAAAAAGACTTCACTTCGGCTTTGAAGGGACCTTACATTATTGGTCAGGCCATTTTTTCCTACAATAGACACACATTATTATATATATATATATATATATATATATATATATATATATATATTATATATATATATATATATATATATATATATATATATATATATATATATATATATATATATATATATATATATATTTGTGTGTGTGTGTGTGTGTGCGTGTGTGTGTGTGTACGTATGTATGTATGTCTATACATAATGCGTGTGTGTTCATATAGGCGACTGTGAACACAACACCAGTTTGGAAAATTGTGGACTTGAACCTGGTATTGATTAAAAGAAAGTAATACAAATAGTAGGCCTATTAATAAATTCGTAGAAAGAGGACCAATACTTTAACATTATGGTCATGATTTTATGACGTCAGTTAAATCAACCAAGAAATAAATCATTCCTCTATGAAGTCTAGAGCTACTGTCCAGAATATAAGAGTTCTTGATTTTCTGGAGTTGGCGCAACACTATTTGATTCGCAGAGCGACAGTCACACCAAAGATGTAACGGCAGGTTAAAGTGAAAGATTTTCTCTTGCTGATTCCTGGTTTTTCACTGAAATGTACATGAGACGTTTTTCATGTTCTTGATTTTTGATGTAACAACATTTCAGTCCATATCTTACTTGAAGGAAACAACATTTTCATCCAAAAAAGTTTACTAAAATATAGTTCTTGTCCTTAAAGTACACTATTTTTACCATTGAAAATTCATTAAATATTAGAGTTTTAGGTGCCAATTTTATGACAGATTAATATTGTAAGGTTAACTTTTTTTTTTTGGAAAAAAAAAATGCCATTATACCTTTAAAGAGCAGGTACTTAATGCTATCTTTATTGTACCTCTGGAATCCAAGTTGACTTAAATTCCAGCAATGGGAGTTCCATCTCAATATGTCTATCACATATACAGAAATTGTTTCCCCCCCAAAAAAGAAAAAAAAAATTGTTTTCCAGTGACAACTGCGAACAAGCATTCGTCGAAGTGCGAGACGGCGGGACCGTCCTGTCCCCATTGCTGACCAAAGCTTGTGGGAATACCCCACCCAGTACTCAACACAGTACCGGGAATGCCCTCTTCATCCGGTACTTCAATGACATCACGGATCCACACTCTGGGTTCAAGGCTGAAGTTGCTATCGGTAAGTTTCCCTGTTTTTCTTAGTTGTTGACAAACTGATTTTAGGAAGCCGTGACGAGAACAAAGCTAAACTGAGAAACAAACTCAAGTTGACCTTCAAAGGACTGAAAACAGTTATTTCCTTAAATATGAAGAATTTAAGGCTATACGTACCAAGCTCGTCCTAGAAGCTGTAACCCATTCAACACCCAGAAGGCAAATTAGAGATATATAGACTTTTATAAATATTTATAAACTTGCGTGAAAGATATCAGACATGATTTTTTTTTTTTTTGAATTTTTAAACATACTTTGTGGAACCGACGAGCAGGCCAAAGCTGCTATTGACAAGTTCAAGGTTTTGCTAACACTAACAGGCTGAAGGCATATCTAATGAAAAGTTCGTTAACTTTTCTTTTACGCCATGTTTGGTGATTTTTTCTCTCAAGTATTTTTTTTTGTCAATAATATTTTTCAAACATCTCTTATTAAAAAAGAATATTAATTCATGTCCGTACAGAAGAACAATAAAACGTTTGAATTCTTTTTTCGTTATATTAAATAACAGATATTTTCAAGCGATGATTGTACGAATTAGTTATCAGTTCATATATGTTGTATCAGCAGAACCAACTTTTCAACATTCACCTGAATGGAACTTGCCAGTCCTCATTCCGTGAAGGGTAAAATTAATGGAGTAGGAAAGAAACTACAAAGTATTTATCCAGCTCTCTTACAACAGCAAGTTGTTCCCGGTAACTCTTCACAAATTTGAGCATCCTACCTTCTTGGCTTCTTCCACATGAATGTATCTGCATTCAGCTCTGTATAATTTCAACTTGACTATATTGTGTTGCTTCCTATTACAGACACCTGCGGTGGAACGTACAGTGCTAACGAGGCAGGTATCATCACTTCTCCGAACTACCCGGCCCCTTACTCAGCGGACGTGAATTGCACCTGGAGAATCGTTGCTCCAGTCGGCCATTACCTGAGTCTCTCCTTCCTCGACGTCGATATCGACAACGCTGGCGATAACTGTTCCGAACCCGAAGGAAGGGTCGTGGTCAGGGAGAAAAATGCCACTGGTGAGTTTCGTGTGAAAACTTTGGAACTTAGCACTGACGAGAGGGTAGTGGGTCTGGCTACAGAGGGATACAGGTCTGAATCTGCAGGTGGATATGGGCTCTCCTCGAGAGAAGGATACGAGTTTATGAGTGCACGAATGTATATATTGGCGGGATGGAAGAAGGGTAACTGGTCTGACGCCAGAGAGGGATGCTGTCTTGAGAGTGCAGAGAAGGGTGCTGTTTTGAGAGTGTAGAGACGGATGCTGTCTTGAGAGTGCAGAGAGGGGTGCTAAGGTAACGAAAAAGGCATGCTGGTCCAACGCTACTGATTCTAGTAAGGGATGCTGGTTTGGGATACTGGTCTGACTCCAAATGGATGCTGGGCAGAAGAAGAAGTACTAGTTTGAGAGTACAGTGAGGGTTACAGTACAGAGCTGGATACTGGTGTGATTTTGCAGATGGTATAGCTAGTCTGGAACTGCAAAGAGAAAACAGAGGTATATGCTCGTGTGGTTTTGTTCAGAGGTGTGAAGATCTGTGGTTGAACAGAGAATCTGAAAATGCAGACTTAACGATCAGAGAGTGCATAAGGTGAGCCTGGTTTGATTGCACAGGGGGATATCAAGGCAGTTGCTGAGTAGATGAAACTGCATTGAGAGATACATATCCAACTACACAACGGTATACTCGTGTGAGGAGAATGGTAGGGATGCCGTTATTTTAGAATAGCTAAACAAGGTCACTGGCTACACTAGTAGAATGTTATAGAGCTCGCCGGAAGGATTTGTTCTTAAGTGAAATAAAAAAAAATTGGAGAAAAATAAAATTAAGGAGCTTGAACAGGTAAATGAGAAGACACTGAAGAGAACGGATGTAAAGTAATATGAAAAAATAATTACAAAATAAAGAGGCCTTCCGATGTCCAGACGATTTCAGTCGTTAGTCTCATGTAAGGGATTGCAATGAAAAATATTATTATTGTGAAAGATATGCAAATTAAGCGTGGAAACATTTATATAAATAAAACTGCTGCTACTGCCAACAAGAGTGACAATTATTTTGATCATCATTGCGCTATCACCGTAATCTAATGCAGTTCATGTTCAGAAACTACTTATAGCAATCTGCCCATTGTTTAACCCCCTTTTTTTCTTTCACCATTAATGAAGGCGACGTTCTTGGTATGGTATGTGGCACCGGAGTTGAAGTGGCACCCATCGAGACTGGCTCCAACATCGCTTACGTCACTTTCCGGGGGGCACACAACCCCTTCCGTCACAACGGATTCCGTTTCATGTTCAACAAGAGCGTTGAGGGTGAGTTTTTACGGCCATGACAGTTAAGATCAAAAGCTCATATTCCGCAAGGGCGCAGAAGGTGGTTTCTACAGACGTGACAGCTGAAGTCTTGTCTCATTTTTAACAAAAGTATTGAAGGTGAGTCTCTTTGTTCTGTTATTATCTTGGGAGAACGTTTTATCTCTACGTGAGACATTGTCAGGTAAAATTAATGTAAGAGTTGTACTCAGGTTTGAATATATAGATTTCTGAAGTTTATTTAATATGTCGACATGTTACCGCATTTTCATGGCAAAATAATTGCAATTTATGCAATTGCCCTAAACAATAAACAGTGTACTCAAAGATAAAAACTGTTTTTGAAAATGTTATTCGAAATAAGAGGGTCAATAATGTTAAACATCTCAAACATTAGGGTGTGCAGTATGTTACCCCATTTTCATGGCAAAATAATTACAATTTATGCAATTGCCATAAACAATAAACAGTGTGCTCAAAGGTAAAAACTGTTTTGCAAAATGTTTTTCGAAATAAGAGGGTCAATAATGTTAAATATCTCAAACTTAGGAAGTGCAAGCTATCTTGATCATCTTGTTTAACGCCTCATTTAGCCAACAGAGGCTTTGGAAAACAAACTAGATAGCGTCTCGGATAAGGAGAAATTACAGAACTCAAAAACTCGATACAGTAATTTGAATAAACCTTTCATAAATGCCAAGAGAAGCGTGCTTGTGTTGTCCTTCCCTCTTCATGAATGTATTATAAATTTTAGTCCTTTCGTGTATAATAATTGGCAGTCTGTAGTTTTCTTTTAATAATTTTCTTTGGCATCAGCTGATATATATACATATATGTGTGTGTATACGTGTATATGTATATATATATATATATATATATATATATATATATATATATATATATATATATATATATATAATATATAATGTGTGTGTTGCCTATATATAGAAAAATTGTGAACTAACTCTGTATAACAAATTAGAATTTATCTTTATGATTACTGATTAAGACATCCTCAATTTATATATATATATATATATATATATATATATATATATATATATATATATATATATATATATATATATATATATATATATATGACCCTAATTTTATTTTGCATAAATTTGGTTGGTCAAAACAGAATGCCCATATGGGGGAATATGAGAGAAAGAGCAACAATGGCAAGGCCAGAAATATGATTTAAATAACAGCAAAAAACTTATATCATCATTCATATCTCACGTCTCTGACCCGAGGTCACCATCCAGCAATGATGTTTAAGAATTAACCGGTTGTCTTTTTTCAAAGATGTTCACAGTAATGATAAAGAATACTATAACCGAGAAAGACTATTTTACACTTCGTTTGAAGGGAACTTTATCCTGACGATAAGCAAACTGACTTGTTGATTGATCTTATTCATTTATTCTAGAATGCGGAGGAGAACTGGTTGGCCCGACTGGGGAATTTGCATCACCGGGGTATCCCCATGGCTACGGGCACCGGAGGTATTGCTCGTGGCATATCAAGGTACCCGAAGGGCGGAGGGTACGACTGGACATCGTAGATATTGACCTGCCACTCGCAGACATGAACTTTGGAGGTTTCGTATTTACCATGTGTTCTGCATTTGTTGAAGTGAGTGTCTTTTTGGTTTTCTGTAAAAGAAAGCTATTGTGCCGGCTTTGTCTGTCCGTCCGCACTTTTTCTTGTACGGACTTTTTCCGTCCGCCCCCAGATCTTAAAAACTGCTGAAGCTAGAGGGCTGCAAATTGGTATGTTTGATCATCCATTCTCCATTCATCAAACATACCAAATTGCAGCCCTCTAGCCTCAGTAGTTTTTATTTTATTTAAGGTTATAGTTAGCCATAATCACGCTTCTGGCACCGATATAGGATAGGCCACCACCAGGCTGTCGTTAAAGTTTCATGGGCAGCGGCTCATGCTGCATTATACCGGCACCACCGAAAGATGAGATCTATTTTCGGTGGCTTTGCTTATACGCTGTAGCGGCTGTACAGAAAAGTCGATTGCGCCGAAGAAACTTCGGCGCATTTTTTACTTGTTTATCATTTACAAATAATCCGGATTTTATTTTATACGCGCTTTGGATATCGAACGGTTAGAGAGATCCTGGAATTAAGAAAACCCACAACTGTCAGTTCACCTAAGTTTACCTTAGTTTAACCAGACCACTGAGCTGATTAACAGCTCTCCTAGGGCTGGCCCGAAGGATTAGACTTAAATAAGTGTGTTCGTAGGATTGTGTGTTTACTCTGCTATAGAAGGCAGCTTTTTTTTTTTCAGCAGTTTGCAACGAGAGAGCCTATGGTTAATAGATCATCTTTGCATAAAAGACACTCTGCATAAACAGTGCCTCGATTATGTATAACAAATACAAAAAAAAAAATATCTGAATTTTCACGATCAGAGCTACCCCATTAGACACGGACTTTTACACTAATTCGGTGCTGACTTTCATAAAGCATTTATCGAAGTGAGAGTCACATAAGTTAATATATATATATATATATATATATATATATATATATATATATATATATATATATATATATATATACTATATATATATAATGCGTTGAAAATTTCGTTGGGGACTGAACATGATTCAAGGGCAAATCTTTCGAACGGACGGGAGGAAGTGGTTTAGTAAACCAATAAATATTTAGTGGTTATGATTTCAGTGCTCAAGATGATATGCTTTCATGCTATAAATCTAAGTAAATACTTGCACCAGTGATAATGTAACTCATGCAAATTCAATCTTTTTACCATTTTAAGACTATGAATATTTCAGGTGAGGAATGGACCAATGCGAGGGCCGCAGATGGAGCAGGGCTTCTTTTGTGGACCGAATGTAAGTCCAGCAGCCGCATGAATCTGAAGTGTTGTTCAAACCACTAGCGTCAAAAACTGATTTCATTCACCAGTAATCCTTTAAAAGCACTTGAAGGCCCCTTTCAGAGGGATATTGTTATTTGGACATCATGTTCATTAACTTGTTAATCTTTAGAATGATTTAGATGTCTGTCTCTATTTAAAGGAATGCACATGTCAACACAAGCTTCCACTCACTTAAAAGAAGGAAAACATAATGAATAACAAAGACAAGAATTTCGGAAAGGAATTGACACAGAGGCGAAATTAATTTTAAAATTGTCACTGTGCGTATGCGAGAGAGAGAGAGAGAGAGAGAGAGAGAGAGAGAGAGAGAGAGAGAGAGAGAGAGAGAGAGAGTGCGTTCTTACGGTAGGGTGAGAAACCTTCATCAAATCTTCTTCTTTCATATTCCAAGGTACAAGGAAGGAGCTTCAACTCGAGCATGAATGAAATGACTGTCAGATTTGGGTCGAGGAGGGCCAACCCAGGACGAGGTTTCAGAGCCCGATGGTCGTCCGACGAACCGTCTGGTAAGCGAATTGAACCGACTGCAGAAATCAATACAAGATAGATTAAGTACCGACATACTTTTCAATTAAATCCACCTGAGGCTAAATACGGAAAAGGCGAAGGAGGTTGGAGGCTTTCACTTATATCGTCCAGTTGATGGATTGGTCAGCCGACTAAATAAATGATCCAGTTACTCTTTGGTGCGCTCAGAATTTTCAGTAGATGGGTAATCCTTAGTAATGCAGACAGGTACGTAGATATTTTTTCAGCTATATACCTTTTCCTCTTTGATGGTAGCTTCAGAGTTACTATGATTATCAACTTAAAGCTCTAGCACTAATGAGAGGAACTGCCATCAGTTTGAATGAATAATATATATATATATATATATATATATATATATATATATATATATATATATATATATATATATATATATATATATATATATATATATATATATATATATATATATATATATATATATATATATATATATATATATATATATATTAGCAATAACCTGTCGAAGACATTATTCCCCAGTAAGACTCGCGCTGCTGAGTTACGCACTCTACCACAAACCTACTGTCCCCTATTCTCTCTCTACAGAACCAGACCACCAGCAATCACACTAACCTAACTGTTCGCCATTGCTACCCTTCCAGAGTGTGGCGGCCTCCTACCCTCCACGTCAGGGCGGATCGCTTCCCCAGGAGCTGAATCTGGGGGATACAACCACAGTCTCTGCTGCGTCTGGAAGGTCAACAACCCGAACCCTGCCAATTCTTCATTTCACGTTCAAATTGACGACCTCCATATCGAAGGGGACTGTTTTGACTACATCATGGTGCAAGGAGGTAATCGGCCTATCTTGGTTCACTCTACTTCATAAGGTCAAAGGTTAATGTGTTAGCGAGAGCTTGCGTGTGGTTTGGGGACTTGGTCCATTTCCAACATTATACTTCAGTACCTCTTATAAGTAGTGAGCCTCTTATGGATTATTTCAAGCTTCCTGTCTCTGCCATATAATAATAATAATAATAATAATGATAATAATAATAATAATAATAATAATAATAATAATAATAATAATAGTTAATTTCGAATATAAATACATATACGTTCATATACATGGTTATTATTCCCCTCTTTTCGTCCGTTTCTTTAATAATGGTGATAATTTCGAATATAAATTCATATACGTTCATATACATGGTTATAATTCCCATTTTTTCGTTCGCTTTTTTCAGTTACTGCTGAATCAGAGGTCGTTGATGTATTAAAGGTCTGCAACGATTACTCGAGGGACGTCATTGTTGTGCCTTACCCTACTCTACAGATATCCTTTATTGTAAGTAAAAGGAAAGGAATTGCCTCGAACGCTGATAATTCAAATTGTTTTGTAAATATCATGCACACTGCTGCAGGTTGTTTTATTACGTGACTAGGACAAATATTTTTATCTTTTTTTATTTTTGTTATTATCTAATTTCTATTTTTATTTTTATATTTGTCTATTTTTTTATTTTTATCTTTATTTTTGTTTTATTTTTACTGTTATCTATATATACATCTATATCTTTAAAATACACTTGTATCATAATTTTCTTCATTGTTTTAAATGGTATTTGGTGTTTGAATTGAAAATAGAAATAACAAATACATACATATAAAACAAAGTTTTTCTGTTCCTTAACTCTCCATCTGGTCTCTCCCCACTTAACCGTCCAACTTCTTGAACTCTACCCTGCTCCATTTCTCACCTCGTTTAAGGAATAAGTGTCCTTCGGCCAAATCCTAAGATAGCCTGGAACTGAGAATTACCAATCGCATCATGAAACATATCCATAATGATGAAGTACTGGTTGACGAAAGCTAATATTTCCTATTCCTATTCTCAGACGGATATTAACGTCAATAGAACCGGATGGAACCTGACCTACGGACTCAGTCCCTGCGGAGGAGTCCTTCGAGGTCCTCAGGACATCATCCACTCACCCAACTACCCGAGAAACTATCCAGATAATACCCACTGCACTTGGATGCTGAATTACGAAGAGGGATCCCAGATTGACGTAAGAGGAAAATTATTATTATTATTATTATTATTATTATTATTATTATTATTATTATTGCTAACGTTAGCACTGATGAGGAACACCGTCCAAGTGTTCGAAAGTCTGTGGTTTATTTTACATAGTAATATATTGACTATATAATTGTGGATTTTCATTACACAGATTGTTTTTCACGAAATTGTGAATCTATTATTATTATTATTATTATTATTATTATTATTATTAGCGTACCTGTCCCATAATAAATGACGGCAATATTTAATTATTTTTGCAAGAGCAAAGAGCTTCTGTTACAGCAGGCATATTATGTTGTTGCTCTATTTTTTTTTTTTTTTTTGAGATTGGTAATGGTTATGATTTGCGACAGCCTGTAGGCTAGCTGAGTTACACACAGAAAAATAAACTGAATTGATGAACATTGCGTTGGATATTATATTATTGTTATCATTTCCTCTCTTTTTCGTTGGTGTGGCTGAATTACGTTTTATATTATTATTCTCTCTCTCTCTCTCTCTCTCTCTCTCTCTGCGCTTGTATGTATATTTTAACTTCAATGCGTCTTTTGCAGTTTGAATTCACCGACTTCAAGTTGGAGAATTCGATTCACCACGATTACGTCGCGCTTCATAATGGTCCGAGGCTCACGTCACCCGTCCTTGGCCGCTACACGGGCACTAAACAGGCAGGGCACGTTGCCCGTTCCATGACCAATGCCCTGACGCTCCAGTTTCATTCAGATGGTTCTGGCAACGACAGAGGTTTCCGGGCTAGGTCTTCAATCCATGAAAGAGGTAACGTCCCACTGTTCGAGGATTATTTTATTGACAAGAATAAAACTTGTAACACGCACTCACACAATTCTCTCTCTCTCTCTCTCTCTCTCTCTCTCTCTCTCTCTCTCTCTCTCTCTATATATATATATATATATATATATATATATATATATATATATATATATGTATATATATATATATATATATATATATATATATATATATATATATATATATATATATATATATATATATATATATATATATATATATATATACATACACACACACACACACACACACACACACACATATATATATATATATATATATATATATATATATATATATATATATATATATATATATATATATATATATATATATAAATGAAAAGTAGCATCACCTGCAAATTTCGAAGGAACCTGATGGTTATTCACTCTTGAAACACTCCATTTGCTTCTTCAAATGGTCATCATATCATCATAGATTTTATACATGATGAATTTAACCATATCCACGCGAAGATGTGGAAGAAGGTATGGAATGAACGGAAATATTATCCAGTTCTGAATTCCAGTTCTTTTAGAATTTTCTTGTTGCCTCCATATTTCATTCCAGAGTATTACATCTTCCTTTCTGAATGCATCTAGTCGCATTTTCGTTATATTCGGATGACAGATTTATCTCAATCTTCAACAGGCTGTGGAGGAATATACCATGGAATTACTGGGAACATTTCCAGCCCGGGGTTCCCGTCGAATTACGAGGCGAATCTGGAATGCATTTGGGAAGTCGATGTCCAGTACGGCTACCACGTCGTTTTCACATTTGTCGAACGCTTCGACCTCGAGACGGGAAACCCATGCCAAAATGATTACGTACAAGTGAGTATTATGTTATTTATTTTAACAATTATAACGTATCATCTTATAACGTAAAAATGACTGCAAACGGTACAATATTCAATAAGATAAAAATTGGTAAGTCTTCTGGTATTCAATAAAATTGGTACTGCTGTGGTATTGAACGAATAATGTAAAAATGACTGCAAACGAATATGTACAATATTTGTACAGTATATAAGATAAGAAATGTGCACCAGACTAAGTCTTCTGTATTCAATAAAATTGGTACTACCGTGGTATTGAACGAAACACCAGTGAAATTGGTATGACCGCGTACAAATTGAATATTGTGGTACTTAACAAAAGATGGTTATTTGTGTTTGGGTATCGTGGAATCTGCAGAGAGAATGGGCACGTTAATTGAGCATAACAGTATCCAACAAAATCATGATTACGTACGGATGAACATTGTGTTATATATCAAAAGAATGATTTCTCAAAATAAACTTTTGTGGTATTTGTGCCAAAAGAATTACTCTTTTTTATTTTACCTAATGACTTTCATTTCTTTTACTTGAGTCATTCGTCAGCAAAATCTTTGCTACTTTTTTTTTTTTTACTTTTCTGATAAAGCATTCGAACATCGTTTTGTTGTCATTTATTCAGTTGATGACATTTTCATTTACTTGGTTCTTTTGCTTGACTTTGTATAGAGACACACACGCGCATTTATTATTTCTTATAGATTTGTTTTATTTACCCTTTTCATAATAACCTTGTTGGATTAATTACTTTCAATTCCTTCCAGAAACCATACGCATTTACTTAACTTAGCCCTTTTTTTCGTGGCATATTTTTAAATAAACTCAAACCTTTAAATAGTTTCACCTCAGATATTAAAATATTTATTTGCTCAATTATTCAATGCTGAATATTTCTGAAAAAAAAAAGTTTGTTTTTCATACGTTAACCAGTCTAATATTTTTGTTTAATCATTTATTTTCAGATCATCCAAGTGCTTGCATTTAATTCACTTGCTTCCTCCGGGCGGAACATTTTTTCCAATAAAAAGAAAAACAATCACGCCAATTCGCTACTCGTCAACTCTCCCAATATTGCTTTCATTAACCAAAAAAAATCCCTTTCAGTTCCTCCACGCAGGTCAGACCGAAGTCGACCACGCTGTCGAGTGGGTGGAAGACCAAAAACTCTGCGGGAAGCAGATGCCCTCTCCCGTCTTATCGACAGGCCTCCGGGCAAAAATACTTTTCCACACGAATGATCAGCAACAAGGTCAAGGTTTCAAGGTAAAAAAAAAAAAAAATTCTTACATGCGTTTATGATTTCCAAAGGTCTCACAAATAAAATATGTAAAATAGAGCAAATCTGAATTTGACAGCTAGAGCTTCCTATATATAGCCTATAATGTACACAATATATATATATATATATATATATATATATATATATATATATATATATATATATATATATATATATAATCATACACTTTAAGCCAAATACTATCAAGCATGCTTGAGTAACTGTAAAATAACATAAAAATTCAGAAAAATAATATTTTTGAAGCATTTTCGAAGGTTTCCCAACAAAACCTCACCTGAGCAACCACATGGAGAAAAAGTGCTGCTGTTCCTAATTTCAGGTAACATGGAACCTCATATGTGGGAACAACTACACAAGTGATTCCGGCTACATCACGTCTCCAGGGTACCCAAGTGCCTACCCAAATCACGCTGACTGCGTCTACAACATCTTAACGTCACCAGAAAACTACGTGCGGATAGAGTTCAATTCCCTCCAGTTAGAAGGTACTATAATTATTATTATTATTGGTGAAAAACTTCACATTTATGTCCCTGTATATATATATATATATATATATATATATATATATATATATATATATATATATATATATATATATATATATATATATATATATATATATATATATTATATATATATATATATATATATATATATATATATATATATATATATATATATGAATATACCTAACATATTTACACTAACATCTTGTCAATTTCCTCGCCATTTTAGTGACTCGTGATTATTATTATTATTATTATTATTATTATTATTATTATTATTATTATTATTATTATTATTATTATTATTATTATTATTATTATTATTATTAGGTCTTTCTCCTCTAGATCGAGAACGGGATATGCTGTATATCAGGGTCACAATAATATTCAATGGTATTCTTGTTGATTTTATAAAAAAAAGTTACAAAGCTTTCGAACCCCAGGACAGGGTTCGAAAGCTTTTGTAACTTTTTTATAAAATCAACAAGAATACCATTGAATATTATTGTGGACCTGATATACAATCATTATTATTATTATTATTATTATTATTATTATTATTATTATTATTATTATTATTATTATTATTATTATTATTATTATTATTTTACAAACTCAGTTGGAACAATCTGATAAGCCACTGACCTCACTAGCAAGCTTCCGAAATGATGGTTATGATGATGTTTATTGTAACTATCATTCACAATAGGAAATGCCATGAACTTTCGGACTAGGCTCCAACTGACCTGTGTACACAGAGGAAAATATATTAATTCTATTCCATAGATAAAACACCAAAATTGATGAATATTCCATCCTTGGAATAGAATTCTCAACAAACTCATTCTTTTATAAAAAGAATTCTCAAATTAGGATAAATTTCTTTCTAAAGAATAGAATTCCCAGAAGAAGAACAGTTCTGTTGCAATAAGGGACACTCCTGTATTAGGAATAATCATAATACGAATATAACAAAGTCCTTATATCTTATCTTTTCTGTTAGAAAATAGTCGACTGTAGCCACCGCCATGTGTCTGTGAAAAAGGATTCTCTCAGTAAGAATGACCCTATAATAGTAATAGTATATATAAAAAATGTTTACCTCTAAAAAAAGCCTATATCAAGTTTCTTTTCGTGTTTTTTATAAAAGTTGCATATTTGTAATGTTTAAGACAAGTTTTGCAGTGCAATTTTTTAATGAGTAATTCCCACTTAATATGTTATAATTCCCCTATATGGTCATCTGCAAGCATTTATTTTGTAATACTAACTAAGTACCATATCAGCCCTGACGCATGACGTTTGTCTAGTGATCAATAGGGTGGAAAAGATATGCATAACACCAAAGCCAATGCCATTCAATTTAGAGAGGTTTCCCCTATAAGCATACCGCGCCCGGGTTGCTTGTCGTGTTGTACTTTGTATTTTTTGCACAACGAATCGTTTCTTCTTCTTCTTCTACAGGTGGACGCGGATGTTCATACGACTGGGTGTTGATTACAGAGGCACGAGGGCAAAATCGGTGGGATCGCCCTCGTTCTTGGGGTAAATACTGCGGAAATGAAGTCCCGGAAGCCCTGACGGCCCGCGGCAGCGTCAGCATAGCTTTCATCTCGGACTTCTCGTACAGGAGGCGAGGCTTCTCGCTCAACTATACCATCGAGGGTACGCAGTTCCTTGTTTTTATTTCTCTTTTCTTCTATCACGTTTTCTGTGTATTGTGTCATTTCATTCATGAGCTTGCATTCTCCCGAGTAGTGGATAACTCTTACGCGTTTTAGTGATAAACAATTTTTTTTGAGAATATTTTTTAAATTTTCAACAAGAAAGCCTATCTTCATTAATTTCCTCCTTCCAGGCATAAAAATATATATTTTTTTGTAGCATGCGCCACCTCGATAAAGTTCTTTTTAAAGGATGTTTAAGTATTACTTATGCCTTGACAGTTGTGGCACGTTGCTTGAGTACGTTTAAAATTAGTGTCATTCACTATATCGGTAACTGTTTTTATGCAGCGTGGAGCCAAGACGGAAGATCAGTTTTGCCTTAATCTAACTTCTTCACACACATCTATTAACATTCAGGAAGAACTAAACTTAAAGAAATAATGCACATCGTATCCAAAATGTTCTTTGTATATTATGAATCTGATGGAATTACAAAATTATTTCAAATATCACTTTTTTGGCGGCTTGGGCTCTCTAGTAATTAAAGAAATAGCTTTGCAAATGACCGGTGTCATATTTTCATGGCCCTTTCAAGAAATTTGGCTCCAACTTTTACTCCCGTTTATTTACAGCATGTGGTGGAAATTTAACGGCACCAGGGATCATCCAGCTACCAACTAGGCCACAGTACCATAACAGCATGTATTGTGTTTGGGACATAAAGGTCCCAGAAGGAAAGGTTCCACATTTCAAGTAAGTTACAAGGAATGTTATTGATAGATTCAGCAGGGCCTCAATAAGACCTCAGAGAGGACAAAACTGCCGTCAGTAACTGCATGAAAACTAACAATGGTCGAAAATATTAACATGGGAGTGACTCCTAACTAACCGCTTCTTAAGAGATGCAATACCAGTTAATGATATGGATAAGTAGTAAGAATGAAAATAAACGGTGTATAGAGTAGCGTGCTTCACTTGAAGATCTGTGCTGAAGGCAGAGCCAGGCTTTCTAGTTAACACTTTGTTTATTACTTGAACAAATGATCAATGGTACTATGAAACCCTATAAACACAGGCTGAGAGATTGCTGGTGGTGTACAGACTAAAAGGCTCTCGAAGGCTGTGTCCAGATAATATTTATGGAACAAGCAGAAGTCGACGGAAAATAATCCAAGTTGTGAGTTAGATGGTCATTGATTGGACTCGTTCAAGAAGACTTATTTGGAGAGAGCCTCTTTTAGAGTAAGAGCATTTCACTATACAAAGACGGATTAGTACTACGTAAATCCAGAGGAGCTGCTCAAAGAGGGATCTGCAAGGTGTATAGTACTTGCTCAGCTTATTAGGTGCTGACTTATCCCTGTCCCCAGTATGATCCTTTAATATAATTCTGAACCGTTGATACTCATAATTTTGAAATGTTCGATATCATAAATTTGAGATGATAGTTAGTAGGTAGAAATAGAAAGCTGAACCACCCTAGTTGCCATTCATTTTCGTTGTACGGTGTTCTTGACTACTCAGGAAGCGTATTTAACAGAAAAGAAAGTCTTGGAGAATCTTTCACTAACGAATGAACTTTGGGTTGATGAACATATCTTTGGCCTTTATACCCAACTGTTTCGCTTTTTCTTTCAAATTTTCTCTCCCTTTAGGCATTCCCTTCTCCGTCCCTACAGCTTGCAATTTCTACCGTTTTCTATGAGATTCCCATTTTCTCTCCGGTTTACCTTCTTTGCAGTTTGCTTTTCTCCTGCCCCTAAGACTCGCATTTCCTTTCTCTGATGATTGCACTGTGTTTCCCCAAGGTTTGAGACGCTCGTACTGGAAGCGGACTACGAATGCCAGTTCGACAGCGTCAGCATCTACGACGGGTTGGCGGAGGACGACTCGAAGTTGATCTCCCGCTTCTGCGGCAACCACTCCAGCGCCCTGCCCGTCCTGGCCGGGAAGGGCAGAGACACCAGGATCGTTTTCCGCAGTGACGGATCCATAACGAGGGAAGGATTCAAGATTACCGTCGAGTTCACTTACGGTAACGTTTTCTCGTATGTTCTATACCTCTTTTGCGTTCGTCAGCTTGATAGGCCTACCGTTTTTTCTTGAGTTTTGCTTATTCGTTTTCGTTCCAAGTAAGTTTCATTAAACAGGAAAAACGTTGTGATTGAATAAATGCTTTTAAGCTATTTTAAGATCATTGTTCAACAGAACTAAGGGAGGGTTAATTTGATATTAAAAGTTTTAATTGCTTTATGACGGCGCAGAATTGAGTGCTTTGGCAGGTAGATCGGGCGAACTACGTTAAGGACTTGGCTGTTATAGCAAAGAATACCCATACCCAGAGCTGACGATAAATATCTTCAACCGATGTCATTAAAGCAAATTGTGATTGCAGGAAGATCATGTCACTTTTGTGCTGATATGGTAAAACACACACACACACATACACACACACACACACACACACATATATATATATATATGTGTGTGTGTGTGTGTGTGTGTGTGTATACGGTATATATGTGTGTGTATGTGTATATATATGCGTGTGTGTGTGTATTTTTTTGTAGCACATGCGAAATACTTTGCCTTTACCAACTTTCACGTAACATCGATCTTTCCTAACATTTTCAGCGTGCGGAGGGAACGTCAATATATCGAGGCCTGGAGCCACAGAAACTATCAGATCACTAGATGCTGATAATGATGGTAAGTAAGCTAGCTTTCACCAATCTGGTCATTTGCATCAAACTGATAGCCACCAGTCACGTATAAAATTTCATGCGGTGCAAGAACAGACTTTTAAACTGATGTTATCTTTATTGATTCATTCCTGTTTTCACTATTTAATGACCAGACGAAAATTAATTTTATATTTCTCCTTCTTGTGGTACAGCACGAATTTTAAGGACAAAGATAATTGTTAACCGCCAAAGAGCTTTCAAGTTTTCAAGTGAAAGTCTGGGGAAAGGATTATGTTTCTCAGTTTATCACATTTTGAATTTAATCAGTTAACTGATCACTTATCATAATCCCGGTGGTCCTGTCTATTGAGAGCAGTGAGGTTCCTTTTAATAAAGTATAATAATCGTCCGAACTTGATATCATGGAAATATTCAATACGAGCTTGATGGCGCGTTATGCTGCGCTGGAACCCGGCGCTGGCAGTCATGTCTCCCCTACCCTCCCTATCCCTTACATACCCAGCCCCACCCTGGACGGACAAACAGGTTTGCAGGAGGTTGGTGGATGTGTCATGTCTACCCTACCCTCCTGATCCCCTACCTACCCCGCCCCTACCCTGTAGGCGTGTTCTATATAAATGGGGTTCAGGTCCTGAATGATAATATAAAGATAATCATTTCAGGGAACTATGAGCGTCTTCTCAGCTGTGAATGGCTGGTGGAGGGACTCGAGGACAACGTCATTCAACTCAACTTCACGAGACTTAATCTTGAGCCCAGAGGCGAGAATGACACCGTTGCCTGCCCCTACGATTTCGTTGAAGTAATTAATAATATTATATTGAGAAGTCCTTTATGAACAGCATTAATTTTATACGAAATACCTGATTTGCCAATGAAATTGATTGTCATCCTTACTGAAGAAACAATTTTCAGGAATCGGTATATATTTATACCATATAATATGCATATATATATATATATATAATACGTATATATATGCATATATATAAATGAGTATACTCGTGTGTGTGTATATATATCTATCTATCTATATATATATATATATATATATATATATACATACTGTATATATGTATGTATGTATATATATATTTGTGCGCCCGTGTGTGTATAATTAAATTTCCACACGACTCTACAACATCCAGGTTTACGACGGGCCTTCAGCGTCATCGGAGCTGATCGGAACGTTCTGTAATTCGACAACGCTTCCCGCAATCACCTCGTCCTCAAACGTCATGCTAATACGCTTCCGCTCAGACAGCGCCAACCAGATGCCAGGCTTCACTGCCAAAGTCTCCAATCTCCCGCGTAAGAACAACAGGATTTGTCACCTTTTCGCGTTTCTTTCTCGTCGTCTGAAAATCTGTGATACCTTCGCCGTGCCATGTCCTTTTTGAAAAGACATTTTTTTTGAAGCGATAAAGCATGTTTAATTTTCTTACGTAGCTTATGGGTCCATTTAAGGCATACTCGATAGTTCATAAAGAATAATGCGCGTTAGGAATCATAATTATATGGATAAAATTCATATGTGACTTTACCACAAAATATTTAAGTATATATAAAGACTATCATCTTGAGTAGTTTACGCCTTTCATTTTATCTCAAGTTTTATGTAATAGTAGCATGTTAATAATATATATATGTATATGTATATATATATATATATATATATATATATATATATATATATATATATATATATATATATATATACATACATACATACATACACACCATTCTTACTAATTTTTTGATACGTTTGTCACTACAAAACCTGAGATCCAGTTGCAAGAATATGAAGAAATTTTGACGGTGTGGTTAGGTCCGTAACGGGACCTCTTTCTGATATTCTGGATGTGGGTTCGAATCCTGCTACGGACGTTAAAATTTCTGCATTTTCTTGCATTTGGATCACAGGCTTTGTTGTGACTAGCGTATCGGTAGAGTGTTAAGAATTCGATAAGTTAAGAGAGCATTGTTATTTTATAAATATATATATATACATATAAAATATATATATATATATATATATATATATATATATATATATATATATATATATATATATAGCTACCTATCAAGCATATACAAAAACACCTCTCGACTATTACATAACTACGCATTTTTGCTCACAATTTAATCAAACAATTCCTCGCCCCACATCAGACCCATGCGGGGCATCGAGTCTCTTAGCAACAAACCAGGGCCAGGTATTGGAGTCGCCTGGGTACCCCAGCCAATACCCGCTCAGCATCCGCTGCCGGTGGATCATACGCGCCCCAGAGACGGAGCAATACGTCCACCTCAGCATCGACGACATGCGTCTGGAAGTGTCCCCTCGCTGCGCCAAGGACCAGCTTTACATAACTGAATATGTAAGTGTGGAATAGCATAACTTCGTTATCATATAATCTCCAAGTATCATGTTATCAAATGTAGAAGCTAACGAGATGAAGAAAGTGATTCCTCTTTGAAGACTATACTAGAAGGACGCGACAATTGGGAGGAGGTCGCCTTTTCAAATGTATCTGCATTTTAACAGACTATACTTTGACTCATATTTCTATGCTTGATTTCAGTCCAGGACGTCTGGTGCACCTTTGCCCATCAGTGTGGGTGGCGGTGACGACTTCCGCTATCCCGTGAATGTGGGCGGTCGGCAAGCATATTTCACAGTGAGTATACCTTGGACAGTATATCTTCTAATAATAACCTATTCAAGTAATGCTTTTGTTTTTTAACAAACATACAAGTATATATGAGGAATTTTTAGGAGCAGGAAATTGTAAAGTCATTTGTGCACTGCTGTTAATTAATAAGGTTTTGGCCCGTACTAAGCAATGAAATGGAGCATCACTTTTAATACTTTTAGGAATTTTGCTAACCATTATTTAAATTTTTTCGATTAAATATGATTGATTACGTATTCTTTTAGTACGGTCTTGTCTGTAATTTGTGCTAATAACCGAAAGTGGATGAGAACGATTTCTAAAAAAAAAAAAAATACACGCTTAGTGCAGTAAGTTTATGGACGATAAAGTTTCGTTTGAAGTTGAGGCCTCTTTAAACCCTAAACGTGATCCTTATCCATATTAAATTAAAAGCCTGTTGGAAAGCCACAAAATATTACCAACCTGTTCTAATAAATTAATTGAATTTTTTTTATTCATTTGCTTTCTCACCTTAAAACAACTCCCTCTTAGTAAATATTCCAAACATGTTTCATACAAGGCAAATTAAGGTTCTTCAGTTTCGCTGTACTGAATATGACATTTTCATATAATTAACCTTATCCGTAAGAAAAGCTGACACAACGTAGTTCTGGTAACACTTTTGTATCATCTATTTATCTATCAGGTGGAGGTTTGCAATTTCTGGAGGCCATGACAACCTGGTCTTTACATTCCTTATTCATGCGCATGCGAACGTGTAGTTAATGTACATTTTTTTATGATTTTGAACTTCTGACTCTATTAACCTATATACAGTTCGATTTTGAAAATATAATTTATCCTTAACTGATGCTTCAATAACGCTATACTCAAAAAAGTCCAGCACCATTTCCTTTTGGCTTACCGAAAGCAATAGATCTTTCATTACCGTTTCGAATGATGTAATCAGACTCTTACGTTAAATTTTATCAGTCAGACGTAGCATAATTCCTCATTGGACGGGTGGGTACCGTTCTCGACGAGCACTCTGCTGGTCCCGCGTTCGATTCTCCGACCGGCCAATGAAGAATTAGAGGAATTTATTTCTGGTGATAGAAATTCATTTCTCGGTATCATGTGGTTCGGATTCCAAAATAAACTGTAGGTCCCGTTGCTAGGTAACCAATTGGTTCTCAGCCACGTAAAATCAATCTAATCCTTCGGGCCAGCCCTAGGAGAGCTGTGAATGAGCTCAGAGGTCTGGTTAAACTAAGGTATACTTGACTGACGTAGCGTAGCGATGGACACAAAATTAAAACAAAATTCCTTTTCATTTTGATTCAGTACGGCAGTTCATTATCACACGGGTACTGCGGCACAAGCATTCCCCATCACCTGTTGTCAGACACAAATGGCGTCGAGATTCGATTCAGGAGTGACGAAACCATCGCAGCCCCTGGCTTCAGGCTCCATTACACTATAGGAAGTGAGTATCAATGTTTGATTATGTTAAAGGTCATTGATTTAGATTTATTTTACCACTGAATGGCATTCTGGTTAAGAATGATAAAAGATTTAGCTGTAATGTTGTCGACGAGATGTAGTGTCGTCGCCATCGCCTTCTAAACCTCACAAGGACTTGTGTGAGATTCTGCCCCTCATATTTTTCCCGTACTTCAAAGATAAACGAATGTCTTCAGCATGTCAGTCATTTCTACAAGGGTTCATAGTCTTGTGACGCTGTACTAGGCCGCTCTTGTATCTAGCAAAACAAGGGAGCTAAGAAATAGAGGTGTGAAGACTTCAGCTTACGGGGATAAGATCTGAGAATTGGTCAAAGTTATGCAGGTTAGCACTTCTGAGAGTGTAAAGTGTAGGGTGGACACAGGTATCTATCAAAAATGACAGACAGACAAATAGATAATTTTTTTAAACCGAGTAGGCATAATATTAATAAAAATAGTCGATGGTGATATGCGAAAAAAAGGAAAATGAAAATAGGGCAAGACATGGCTGTTTTGCCTAAAGAGTATAGTGAAAGTAGTACGAATGTCGTCTTGTTGGAATACCAGTCTCTGGTTTCACTAAACTTAAAACGGGCTACCTGAGATGGTAGTCACGTATGTTAAGGAAAACTTAATGGATAGTTATTCACCCAACGAAAGAGAGAGAGAGAGAGAGAGAGAGAGAGAGAGAGAGAGAGAGAGAGAGAGAGAGAGAGAGAGAGAAAAAGCTTCCTTTTTCTTCGCAGTTTACATTAATTTTCCCAGTAACTCATGATTGCTTTACATTTGCTGACAAAATGACAGCTGCACTCATGTCAGTCAAATGTTCTAAAAATAAAAAATGAGAGGAATGATAAAAAAAAGTAATGAATCAAAAGTAGAAAAATTCGTACACTTATGATCATAGATTCATTGAAATATATATATATATATAAAAATGAGATATAATGATAAAAAGTAATGAATAATATATATATATAAAATACACACTTATGATCATTCATTGAAATATATATATATATATATATATATATATATATATATATATATATATATATATATATATATATATATATATATATATATATATATATATACACATATACACACATACACATATATATATATATATATATATATATATATATATATATATATATATATATATAAATATATATATATATATATATATATATATATAAACAAAGTCGTAAGGAGGTAGTGACGTCACTGCACCTCACGTGGTGCACTGTAGGCATCACTTAAGACTCTATGCAGCATCCCTTCGGGGCCCTAGCTGCAACGCCTTTCATTCATTTCACTGTACCTCCGTTCCTATTATCTCTCTTCCATCCTACTTTCCACCCTTTCCTAACAGCTGTTTCATAGTGCAACTGCGAGGCTTTCCTCCCGTTACACCTTTAAAAACTTCTATACTCTTCAGCGCCGAACGACCTTATAGATCACAGCGATTGGCATTTGGCATTTTATATTGCAGTTCCATATGCCTACAAAGATGGCCCATGTTACATTTATAAAATACTGATGTGGTTCTCTCACTCACTCACTCTTCCTTCCAGGCTGCAACCGGACGTTTAACGGGACCTCCGGAACCATTCGGAGCAGAGGTTCCGGCAGCAGTTGTTTCTCTCAGATCTTGGCTCCTGAGGGACGTTACATTAATGTGTACTTCAGCAGCATGTACATTAGGAACAGAGGAAGCGACTGTGGCAATAATGTCTTGAAGGTAATCAATTTGGGGGGAGACTCCATTTTCATGTTGCACGTAATAATAATAATAATAATAATAATAATAATAATAATAATAATAATAATAATAATAATAATAATAATAATAATAATAATAATAATAATAATAATAATAACACATTGTTTTTCACGAAATTGTGAATCTATTAGCAATAATAATAATAATAATAATAATAATAATAATAATAATAATAATAATAATAATAATACTGTTTTTCCCAAACTGATTACTATGAAGATTAAAATCGAAACATTTTCTCTTGCAAATGTTTCATGGTCTTTTTAATGAGGCAGTTTTACTGCCAAAGTTGAAGAAAATTACTTGGTAATTTGAAAGCAATATGAAAGTACGTGTTTATGATGAAACTGAATATCGTACTTTGTACAGTAGCAATTCCCTGCTGTCCTGGCGTCTTTACGAATGGAGGCAGTAAGACTGTAATGAGCTGGTGTCACAATACCCGAACAATAAAAAACTTCCTATAGTAATGAATAGGTGTAATGCGTATTCCGCAATATACGAAAATGTATGTTACATTGTAATCTTTCTGATAGTATAGAACAGTCATTTTTATGAGTAATTGTATTTACTCACAATTTCTTAGATATATGATGGCCCCGAAGCTAGTGGAGAACCGTTAATGGCCATTTGCGGATATCGACTACCCAACCCAGTGTTTTCGACCGGCAATTCTCTCTACATCGCCTTCACGCCGTCGCGCTACGGACACTTCAAACTGACATATACCACTTCCACTCAACGTAAGAGATTTTGTTAGTTGGTGAAATTAACCAGAAAAATTTCCGGAATTTCTCTGCGGGTCGACCAACTAGGTCGTGGGTTTCCTCAATGGTTCCCTGTTCTACTTTGTCACTATTTTTTTTTTTTTTTTTTTTGGGGAGGGGGTTTAGAGTATGCTTAACTATAAGCGTCAAGTTCTTTCTTCCAACTTGATATCTGTCATTTTTATCTCTGTCTTCTAAAATGTTGTGTATGTGGTACCTTGAAGGCCCATTTTTTAATGTTTTTTTTAATATATGCCTATATCATATTTAGACCTACTTTTTAATATAATATAGTTCATTTAACGCCTCATGCATGTGATATACATTCGACTGATACTAGACGGGGAAAAGTTCACCCTACGAAGTATTCAAAATCAGTCAATAAACCTTCATCACATTTCACAGCTGGCGGGTGTGGTGGTGAGCTGTACGTCGACAGCCATGCAAGAATCTCTAGCCCCGGTTATCCCGAACCAGCTCCCCCCGGGTTGGACTGCATGTTTACCATGTCCGTCGCTCCCGATAAACACGTGGCTATGCATGCAATTGGTAAGGTTATATATTATTTTGGTGCCGAGGATGTTTTGCAAGAGCTTCAAAAGTCCAGGCGAAGTGGAATGCGTCACTACTCGAGAACAATTCACCTTGTATTTTACTAATTTATATTTTCATCTGTTTGTTTATTAATTTACTACTTTATTTATTTTCATTTTCTAATAATTGCTCCCTTCTTTCTGTATTTTATATTATCTTCGATATCTTCTTTCAAATGAACGTCATATTCTTTGGGAGCATTAATTTCAAGACGAAGGTCCTCGTAGGATTTGTTCCATATGAAAGGGGGGGTTTCTGTTCTGAATAGTAAAATTGGTAAGGAAACAAACAGCTTCGTAAACAGCGACCTCATATTGAAAAAGTTATTAGTTTCAAAGGAGTCGAGAGTTTTAGTATTGGAGTACAATTTACGAATAGTTTTGAAACTTCAACTCTCCTTTTTTGTGTTGGTAAATTTTTTTGTCTTCTTCTTAATGCAACCAATGATAGGGACTAATTTTGCAGTAAGCTGAAAAATACTCCTCTTTTAACTCATTTCTGAATTCTTTAAAACTATTAACTTTATCTGAACAAAGTACTATGTCTATAAAAGGTAGAATACTTCCGGAACGCTTTAAATCAATTATTTTATTTTATATATTAGAATTTTTCTGAGGCAGCATTTACAACTGACTTGTGTTTATAGTGCTGTAAGTAAAACCCTTCGAAATTGATAATTCTATATTTTTACCCTAAATTTATCAGTGTTTTTAGTATCTGACAAAGTTTCCAAATTCCCAAGTCTGTCCATATAATTGATTTTTTTTCTAAAGTTCTGTTTTTTTAAGATGTTCGGGGACAATTCATTCACCTATAAAATCTCGGTCACGCAACAATTTATTTACTTCTCATTTGCCTAATAGTCTGTGGATTTGTTTTATAATCGGAAACAGGGGTTTTGATTTTTTTTTTTTTTTTTTAAGACTTGGAGCTTTTAAAAGAAATTCCTGCTAAATTACTTGTTTTCCATTTCAGACGTTGATTTCGGTACTCAGGAGACATGCAACGCGACTTTCCTTGAAATATACGATATTCACGCCAGCGGTCAGTCGGTGCTTTTGAATACACTGTGCGGATCGGTAAGTGTTTTGTTAATTGGCATTTATAAGGTAATAACCATACACTTGTTTCACATTTTTCTTCATTTTAAGGAATTTTCTACTACTGCATAAATAAAGATGTTACCAAACCGAACCAGTGAATTTCAGAACGGAATGAACAAAAAATGTTGGTTAATCATCCATCCTTTAGTAGCACAAGATGAAAATAGTTTGAAACTTCAAGAAACGTTTGAGTTACAGACTTGGGTTAACCGAAGAAAAATTAACAAAATGAATGGTTGGATTTACAGTGATATATTCCTTATTTAATCACTGGACTAAGAAAAATATTAGTTTTGCAGCGTTAAGACTCCAGTAATGACCCATTGCTACTAAATAATGGCCATTAAGCCTCCCCTTCTCCCTAAGAATCCTCCATTTTTTAACCATAAGCAATTTACAACACCTACCTTACAAACACGCAATCTCCCGTTCCATTTTGAATTCAAGCTCCCAACGAATTGTATCTTAAGATCAGACGCGCGCCAAAAACATTTGCTTTTACTGAAACTTTCCCAGTGTCAGATACAAATCTAAAAGTTGCCCCTATTTAATTCTGTCTCGAACTCAAAGTTGCCAGGAACATTTGCTCTCTCTAAATGTTCCTTTGAGTCTAACACTTGCCTTAAATTTGTGCTTTCTAATTCTGCCTTGATATCAAACATTTTCTCTTTCTGATCCTATCTGAGGTCAAACGCCTGGCCGAAGTTTTTGTCCTTTTGAAATTCTATCTTCAGGTCAAACACCTGTCTAGAAAATTTCCCTTTCTGACCTATACTGAGGTCATGATAGATTGCTACTTTAAATCAATGCTGATCTTTTTCTTCAGGAGGAAATGGCAAGCCATTTAGCACCTAGTTACAGAATGGCATTGCGTTTTGTGACTAGCAATTCCACGCAGACTGGCCTAGGGTGGATGATGGGCGTGGCTCCAGCAACGCCGCATGAGGACACAGGTAAGTTACTCATTACTGATAAACGTGGTTGAAAAATGAATTTATAGAAATTTTATATATGTAGTCTTTATTACCGAAATGAAAACTCTGAAAGAAAAGACTTTTTTTAATTATAGCTGGAATATTTTTCCAGGGCAGCAATGTTAGACATCCTAAGTATAATTTTTCCAGTGCAGCAAATTCGTTATTATTTTTCCATAAGATATACTAAAGGCTAGTTTACAACACAACTAGAAATTAATTCAAGCTATAAGAACACACAAAACATACTTTAACAATTGCTGAAAAAAAAAGATGAAATATTAAATTCTAAATTAATATCTTCCCGTTTCTCTTCAGTTTTCGATGACCCCCCAAGTGAAGACGGAGGAAATACGGAAAGCCCCGAGCAATAGGTAATTAATTATCTCAGTCAACGGCCAATTGCAGGACTAGGAATATGATCATCTTCTGACCAGGATAAGCAGACCAAATGTTAACTAATGTTGGAGGCGTTCACGAGAGCACTTTTAACGAATCATTTAATTTGGTGAGAACTGGATTGACTAAGTGGACACAGGGATCATTATAGTAAGATGTAATGTTAATGGTTTAAATTTCCATGGATGAAATTTGTTTTGTGGTGCCTTTTACTCCAAATATTTTTTCACTGCTATATCACATAACCGAATGAAACTTCTCTCTCACTCTTTCTCTTTCTGGCCGCCAGTTGAACAACATAAACAGTTTAATAATCACTTATAAGCATACTCCTCATGAGATTTCAGATGCCTTACTGGATACAAAATATAACTGACCGCGGTTAAATACCATTAATACTCGTTGCTAATATATATTATTAAGAATCGTGTTCTAAACAGGATTTGTTTTATGAGTGACAAACGTTTTCTTCCTTATTTGTATATATTGACACAATAAAAGTGACAACGATAACGAATTATGTTTGAAACTAACCTCATTTGTTACAAAATAATTTGTCATCTGGTTTATGTGTCCTGTATTTATTTATTTGCATTTTTACGTACTTTTTTCGTCATTATCTCCCTCTATTTACTTTCTTTAAACTCAGTTATTTTGTTTTGTTTACAAAAGTTTGTATGTTGGCTCTAGACAATAGAAAGAAAGGTCACATTCTTTTCGGCGTATGAAAATGAATCAACAGAACTGAAAGGATTTTTCACCTCTGTGATTAGTTTCAGGACAGTTCTCTAGACTGTAAGAAAATGGAGCAATATCTCTTATTTTCAAAGTGCATTATTTCCTAAAAATTTTCTTATTCAAAGGTAAGAATTTTAATTTGCTTGCTCCTTCTCCTCTGTTTCCTTCGAACTACACAATCCCCATTATTTTAGGACTTGATGTGGGTTATTTTAATTTTTTTTTTTCTAGACCTTTGGCAAGTTCACTGAGATAGGTAACTGAGGTGGAATTTGTTCATTTGGTTTGAATATGCCGAAATAAATGCTACATAAAGGAATTTCCCCGAAATGGAAGTAAACTGAAGCAATGTTCTTGCTACATTGCTATTTTCCATTTAGAAAAACATCTATGATCCGAGTTGATAAAAGCACGAATCCGGGAAAGGTCCAGGATTCGTAAGTTTCGCATGATACTGATTTTTGTTTTTACTGGTATAACGATTATAAAATCATTTCCACTTTAACCTTTTATTTCATGTACCCAGGTAACAATTCCATTTCTGGCATAAAACCTACCTTCCATTTGTAGATGTTTCATAGCAACTATGAATGTGAAAGGCATATTAAAGTTGTGATACTATGTATAACATTCAAAAGGTACATAAAGCATCTTAACAACTAAATGGAAAGGATTAACATCATTTACCCAGGGAACTGTAGACTCTCACCAAGCCTTCAGCTTCTTAGGGTTTTTCAATTACCTTAACTATTGTAACATGCTCACGGGGACATCAGAATCACATTTTAAACTATAACACAGCAAAATCACGTTCTGAATTAAAACGGAAATAAGAGCTACACGGGAAAACGGAGCACTATTGTCTAAACTGAATCTTGCTACATTCAGTTTCCTGTTTAAAATCGATAAGTAGAAAGCGCAGGAAGTTATGCAAGACCTATACCACTCCTGGTAAATTATAAGGTACATGCTTACGGCCGAACTAAACACGTCAAAAATAAACAGATGAAAAGAAAACATGCGTGAAAGACGTACACATAAACATCACAGACGCGAACAGACAAGCGCAGCACGACAGGATGCCGCAGTACGTGAAGCCGATAATTACATTTCGGGTAATTCATCTCGTGAAATACGTTTCGATGACTTGTTCGACTGGACTGAGGTCCTCTTCGTCCTCATCGTCATCGTCATCGTCGTCGTCGTCACTGCCATCACCGCATCCGCCTTCACCGTCGTCGTCGTCATCCTCGTCCTCGTCTTCGTCGTCCTCATCTTCGTCGTAATCTTCATCGTCGTCGTCATCGTCCGGGTAGTCATCGACGTCTAACATGTCCATCTTGTTGATTTGTTCCATGTACTTGTGGGCCGCTTCGTCTGTGTAATGCTGCCCGTATTCCTGCGAATAAATTCATGTTTTAGTTTTCTGTAAAAGGAAACTATCGAGGTGGCTATTTTGTCTGTCCGTCCGCACTTTATCTGTCCGCCCTCAGATCTTACAAAACTACTGATGCTAGAGGGCTGCAAACTGGTATGTTGATCATCCACACTCCAATGATCAAACATACCCAATTCTAGCCCTCTAGCCACAGTAGTTTTTTTATTTTATTTTATTTAAGGTTAAAGTTAGCCATGATTGTGAGTCTGGCACCTCTATAGGTGCCAACAACACAGGCCAACAACGAGCCGTGGCTGGAAGATTCATAGGCTGCGGCTGAGAGTTTCATGGGCCGTGTCTGAGAGTTTTCTGGGCCATGGCTGAGAGTTTTATACAGCATTATACGCTGTACAGAAAACTCGATTGTTCCGAAGAAACTTCGGCTCATTTTTTTGTTTTGTTTAGGCCTATTACTGGTCTTGCAGTGTCCAAGAGATCATATTTTTTGCTCATTTTAAACGTATTTAATGCCTGATTAATTCTCCTGCCACTCCATTTATTATTGCCTACATCCACCTGATCATTGCGGAAAAACTAGGAAAAACATGAATGAATTGCACTAGTTCTTTTACACCACTGAGTAGGCTGTCAGCTCACATGTTACCCAGCCAAATATCTTCAGAAAGTTTCCACTCAACTGTATTTATTCTCTCTTGGTTAGTCTCAAGAGGACCAAAACTGTCCCTCGAAACGCCATCTTGTCAAAGTGTGAGATATAGCCTACCGATGACATTTATTACGAAGTCATGTTAAATCAAATCGACCTTACCAATCATTATCCATTAAAGACAAACGATCTAGTTAGGTTCTGTCTTCTTTTATGGAGGAGTTAAAAACCGTCTTCCTTTCATTGATTTTTTCATGGTATAGGTTGGATAATGTCATTTGGATTTGAATCACTTCAATACTTGCATTAAAACTGGGTGACTATTTGAATGCTAGTTCGCCAGTCACGCTTACTAAAATTAAAATGGTTTCTCATCGAACATTTTCCTTTTACATTCGTTTTCTTTGAAAAATTTACTGTAAACTATACTAATTATACCCTTCGATTTCCTGAGAATTTGGTCGAAATCAAAACACATTTTCAGGTCGCTTGAGGCAAAGGGAAATTCGTAAAGAATTTATAATCTCACTTACAGAACTTAAGCTGCCTTATTGCCATCAATTTTCGCGTAAGCAGGACAGAATGCAAGAATGCTTTTTATAGTGGTTATTATATGAAAAGATTACATTTACCCTGAATATTTTAGACATTGATTTGATGGACATGAAGGCGATGATATAAGGGAACAAAGGGTTTTTGTTATATATATATATATATATATATATATATATATATATATATATATATATATATATATATATATATATATATATATATGTGTGTGTGTGTGTGTGTGTGTGTGTGTGTGTGTGTGTTAATAAGGTTCTCTACTAGCTGTGGCCAATGGGTTTATGAAAAGTGTGATTAAATCCCTTCAACATATATAAAAATGTAATGCTTATTTCACTAATTATGCAGCAGTGTATTACAAAAGGTTAGCACAATAACTCATCACTAACCACGAAATTCTCACAAACATTCACGAAGCAAAAGCACTATAGTCCTAACTTAGAAATGAAAGACACTATACAAATCTGTCTATTTAAGGGGAATGGTGAGTTGAGTCATATACCCAATCAACTGTGGTTTGGTATTTAAATAAACATCATAAGTCCTAAAACATTCAAGTATTATCTTGAAACATACAACTTTATCTAGAATCTTCTGGAAAACTCTTGAACAAACAAATTATGTACAATTATAGTTCTTTATAAAATATGAGAAGTGATAGTGTTCAAATAAATACCCAACTATAGTTAATAGAGAGTCCCACGCCAAGAGGTTTGGAGGTATATGTGATTAAAGGGAACACAGGAGAAGTACTTGAGGTTGGTCCAAGATATGTATGTATGTATACATATTCATATAAATATATTAGTCTATGTTTGTACATAAATTATTTATACGTGGTTCCCTCACTTCCCAAATGCTTGCATGGAGTCACTAGTAATTTGCTACTGCAAATTTTCACAAAGTATTGCATTTGAGGCATTATCTAAGGTCATTGTCAAAGTCACATCTAGAGGTCAAAGGTGAATAAGAAATTGACTTGTGCCATAGCTACTCAATGCACAAGATAATGGCTTCATATCTGGCATGCTTAATCCTCCAATTCCGATGGTATACTGAATCAGGTCAAGGTTAAGGTCATAAGGTCAAAGGCCAAATATGAATTCAATCTTTTTCATAACTTTTGAATTAATTAAGATAGAAACTTTATATTGGCACACGTAATGCACCAGCGAAGTCGATGTACAAAGAGAGTTCAAAGTCAAGGTCATCATTAAGGTCAGAACACTTATACAAAAATATTCTTAGTCTTATCTCCTGAACTGTATGGGACATAAAGATCGTGTTTGGCTTGCAAGAATAACAATAAAGCCGAAGTACAGTGAGGTCAAGTTCAAAGTTATACTTGTAGGTCAAAGGTCATACAAGAATTTGCCCTTCGCCACAAATTTTGAATTTTACGAGACAGGAGGCTCAGATTTGGCATACTTAATCCTCTATTGACGAAAAACTCCAGGTCTTATTATACACGATAGTGAATGCTTTTAAGCTTGGCAATAACTTTTGAACTGTATGACATAAAGAGTTTATTTTGGCATACATATTCCTAAAGGGTCTGTATAAAACAGTGAATGTTTTAACCTTGGCAATAACTTTTGAACTGTATAAAATAGAAAGTTTATTTTGGCATACATATTCCTAAAGGGTCTGTATAAAACAGTGAATGTTTTAACCTTGGCAATAACTTTTGAACTGTATGAAACAAAGAGTTTATTGTGGCTTAGATAATCCTAAAGGGTCTATATAAAACAATGAATGTTTTAACCTTGGCAATAACTTTTGAACTGTATGAAATAAAGAGTTTATTTTGGCATATATAATCCTAAAGGGTCTATATAAAACAGTAAATGCATTAACCTTGGCAATAACTTTTGAAATGTATGAAATAAAGAGTTTATTTTGGCATACATAATCTATATAAAACAGAATGAATGTAAAGTCTTTTGAAATGTATGAAATAAAGAGTTTATTATATAAAACAGAGAATGTTTTTAACCTTGGCAATAACTTTTGAACTGTATGAAACAGAGAGTTTATTTTGAAATACATAATCCTCAAGGTCTTGCTATTTTAAACAGAGAACGTTTTTAACGTTGGAGATAACTTTTGAACTATATGAGATAGAGGATTTATTTTTGGCATGCATTATCATCAAGGTCTTATTGTACAAGGTAGAGGATGTTTTTAAACTTGGCAGCAATTAAGCTATGCGAATTAGAAGGTTCATTTTGGCATTCATAATCCTCAAGGTGTTAGTATATGAAACAGGTAGTGTTTTTAACCTTGCCAATAGCTTCTCAATTGTACGATATAGAAAGTTTATTTTGTTAAACATAATCCTCAAGGTTTTATTATACAAAATAGAAAATGCCTTTAATTATGGCAATAACTTTTGAGTTGTATGAAATAGTAAGTTTATTTTGGCATAAAAAAACCCTCAAGGTGTTAGTATACAGGGAATGTTTTTGTGTTACTGCAGAAAATAGAGAACGTTTTTAACCTTCGAAATACCTTTTGTATGAAATAGAAGATTTATTTTTGGCATGCTTAGTCCTCTATGTTGTCAGTGTGCAGTTTGTCCAGTCTGACATGTCCTACTGACATGTCAAAGGTCGACAAGGAAATTGAGTTTAGTCATAACAATTCAGGGCCATTTCTTCTTTGAGCAACACTGACCAACCTGTCAATATATGTATATACGTATACAGTATGTATATATATATATATATATATATATATATATATATATATATATATATATATATATATATATATATATATATATGTATATATATAAAAAATATATGTATGTATATAAAAATGTATGTATGTATGTCTGTATGTGTATGTATGTGTATGTTCCATATACACCCTGAAAAGCATTGAACAATTTCAACCAAACTTGGTATACATTTCCCGAAAAGAACACTTTGGGGGCAAGACATCACTAGCACCAAAGGGTACCAAAGGGCACTAAAGGGTACCAAAGGGGCTGTGGGTGGAAGGGTTTCCCTGAAACGAGGTTGTTCTGTCCGTGAAACGGGACTGGTTATTCCCGTAGACTTAGTAACTTTACGAATTTATCATATACCTAATTTCGGTGTACTAAGATGTCTTACTATCTGGAAAAGAATACTGTGGGGGGTAAGACATCAATGGCACCAAAGGGGTTGGGGGGTTGGGAAGGGGCTGACTTAGAGAGAATGAGAGGGAGAGAGAGAGAGAGAGAGAGAGAGAGAGAGAGAGTAGAGGGGATGTTAGGAAGAAAAAAAGGGGAAAGAGACAGGAGGGTGAAAAGAGAGAGAGAGAGAGAGAGAGAGAGAGAGAGAGAGTGTAGAGGGGATGTTATGGAGAAGAAAGAGGGAGAGTCAGGGGGCTGAGAGAGAGAGAGAGAGAGAGAGAGAGAGAGAGAGAGTGACTCTCTTATTTCGGAATCTCACAAATGACTTATAATTAGTATGAAATTAATAAAAAAAAAAAAGAGGAAGTATGAAGCTTACCTTGATGTCGTCCAAATAATCTGGGTCAGGCAGCGTTGGGGCATTTTGGGCAGCTGCTATCATGAAGCAAAGCGTGACAGCCAATGTCAGTCTGCAACATACATTTGTGAATGAAAATGCTGCTCGCCACGGCTCAGCAAAGCGCTATGGATAATCAACCATCTATCTACGTGTAAAGCAGTATTTATAACGAAGCAAAGACAGGAGTTAACAGCTATTCCTTTTGAAAGAAATTGATAATTAATTCTCTTCTGCAGATGCGTCTAAGCATATTTCTCTCTGGAGTTGTCGGGAGATTGATATGACCTGTGCTTCGATTCTGCTGTTATAGGCCTACATTTCTTTTATTAATTTTTTTTTAATAATCTGCAAAACATTTTCCGCCAGATTATCGTGAGCTAATGTAGTGTAGTACGTTTCGATATTAAAACATCTTTTTTTTTTTTTATATCTCCCTTTCTTTCTTTCTCTCGTGTTGTAAGTATAAAGCCTTTACCTCGCATCCAACCTATTCCCTAAAACTGGCCGCTGTTTATGGCAAAAGAAAGAAGCGTTTATCAGAGAAAAATCACTATACCTTTCTTTATTAGATTTGCATAAATGAACGCGACCTCTTGTTACTTTCGCCAACAACCTGACGTGTGAATCAGTACGCACGTTACAGAAGGTTTACGTTATGTGCTTTGCTTACCGAGTTAAGATGCATCATTCATGACAGAGAGACCGATTGGAATTTTTAGTCTATTCCAGCTCTCAGACGCCTGTTTTTGCCGGTTGCTGCGTAGAGAAGCCATTTAAATCTTTTCCTTATTCTTTTCTGGCACATCTCAAGAGGAAGGATTCATTATGGAGGCAGAAGAAACCAAATGATTACGGAATAACGTAAAACATGCCAATTACTTTCACTAAGCACAGCTGACAATTATGTCCTCCCACCCACTTACAAATCTTTACGGCACCCTTAGCCCTAAGACCAAACTTCTTTCCAAGGAAAAAATCATAATTATAAAAGAAAAAACGGAAAAAAAAAACTCACCTGATGGAGAGCATTTTGTGCGGAGTCTGAGGGGATCTTGTGAGTCGGCTTCTCAAAGACTTGTAGGCTTACTTGAACGCCCGGCACTCCGGAAACGGAAAGCGCTAATAAATCTGAACAAGGCGTTGGCGAAAGTTCAGTTACACGTTGCGAAGCCCACTCAGGAAGTTTCCCGTCTGAATCTTGTCCTGTGCGACGGAAACTCACATCACTCCCCGTCGAAAACAAAGAAACGAATCAAGAGATGCGCGTCTGGTTACGGCCAAAGCGTGTGTGACTAACCGCTCGAAATATTAATCTGCGACTGACCCCCCAACCCCCCCTTTACTATCTCTCATTTTCCAACGTATCAAAGCCTTCCCCCCTCCGGGGGAGCCATCTACCAGTTTCTATCCACACACAAAAGGGGATTCTCTCCGGGCAGTGTGTGGTTCTTCCTATCTGTTCGCTAGCAGATGTTCACAACACCTGTGGTTTCACAGGTTCAGATAATGGGAGCTGTTTGAACTGATCGTCAACGTTTTGTTTTCTCTCTTTCTCTCTCTGTAGATATACGACGTAGTTTTTTTTTTTTTTTTTTTTTTTCAGTTAATATATTATTCTTCATCAAAACTGGACGCGATGTTGAAAAATGCATGTTAGAATAAATGTTCGCGTCCCAGGTTAACCGTAGGTTTGACAGATTTTCCGAAGAAGGACGAAAAAATAGAACATTACTGAGTTACCCTTTATTTTCTGTGGCTGATTTGGTAGAGGTTCTAGCAAGCCACAACAAACGTAGAACCCTTTGAGAATCACTGTAACGTAACAAAGATAATCTTACACCGTTTTGTAATATCATCTGTTCCTTTGCAAAATATTACTCTCCGTACCCTTGAGGTTAATAATTGCTGTGAAAGGTAAGCTTCACTGTCAAGCAGTTAACTGCAACAGCTGCTTCTCCATCTGAATTAAATTACTTAAATCGCAATTACCTCCGTTAGTGGGGGTTGAAGCGAGGGAACAATAAAATACATATATATATATATATATATATATATATATATATATATATATATATATATATATATATATATATATATATATATATATATATATATATATATATATATATAGGGGCTGCAATTTGAGCCTCATGTCCGTGGCAGGGTTCCCTCTCAGCTATGGGGCCTCAAAGTAAATATATAATATATGTAAATATATATATAATTTATATATATATATATATATATATATATATGTGTGTGTATGTGTGGACGTGTGTGTGTGTGTGTGCGCTTGTATGTGCAATATGAAAGATCCAGCCCTCGTCAGTAATGTTGATCTTCCGCATGAGGAGCATCCAGTTTGTGACTAAATTATCAACAATGATATTAACCAGCGTCTACAATTTAGCTAAAAACTCAAAAATAAAATTACGCAACATGAGATAAAAAAAAAAAACGTGCTAAACATAACAAGCTCTGTAATTACTGCAAACTTGACCAAACAATGTCATTTTTCCCCTCACTTTAGACGAAATGGAATGGCACACCTCACGCGGATTACAAGTGAAAGGTTATTGTCCCCAGGTTACTGGCACTACACGAGACGACTATATGCTTTTACGTCGCACCTTAATAAAACAACAAATCTTTACCTTCCTCTTGTGGTGACTCTATAAACTCATCTTCCTCGGACGTCGTTTCGTGCAGTACCAATAGTCTGGAGGGCAACACCCTTTCACTTGTAGTTCGTGTGAGGTGTGCCATTTCATTTCGTCTGAAGTAAGGGAAAAACGACATTGTGTGGTCAGGTTTGCAATAATTACAGTAATTAGCACTTTTCTTTTCTCTCATGTTGTGTAATTTTATTTTTGAGCTTTTAATTAACTTGTAGAAGCTAGTTGATTTTCTTATCAATAATTTAGTCACAAGATGAATGTTCGTATGCAGAAATCAACATTACTAACGAGGAGGTTCATACTTTCATACACACACACACACATACATTATATATATATATATATATATATATATATATATATATATATATATATATATATATATATATATATATATATATATATATATATATTCTACTGTATTCTATGCCCCTTCGCCGCATTTCGACCATTACAAATCCACCAGTGAACAAAATAAAAACCAAATTGGATAAGTTCATGGCGGGTATGATGGCGTGTGAGTCAAGATGCGATGCAGCCGGGCATTTCGTCGATACCCAATACTTTGCAAGACTCTTTTTCCATAAGTGCTTATGCACAGGATTTTATTAGTCTTTATAGACACCTTAAACGAAATGACTTTACTTACTGTGTAAGTTTTGGCTTTTCTTTCTCTTCGTTTGCAGAAGGTGTTTCTAGTGATCAGTGGTTCCTCTGATGGATTTAGGGTAACAATGACCCAGTGTTACTTTCATCATACCTCTGAAGTTTGCTGCAAGTTTCAGTAACCCTAGGTACCACAGTCCATCAGTCATAAATGGACTGGCAGTGGCACAGAGGTTTTCAAAGAAACTTGCCTAAATCATATCGCCTCTTCAAAACTAAAAACTTGGTCTCTTCATTGGTGAGGCTAGTGTCATGAGCAGCACTAACTAATCGACATAAAGCATAAACACATACACACGTGTCTGGTTATGGGACGAGGGTTCGTTTCCTGTTACCGGACATCATAATTTCTTCATGTTTCTTGCACTTGGATTGAAAGGCTTTTCAGTGACAAGCGTATCCAAAAAGCGAGAAGTTAAGAGGGCATTGTGGCTATTATAATTAAATACATATCTTGTAAAAGTTACCTGTAGACTCTAAATACAAGTATGTATATCTATAACCATATATAAAAATGGATGTATATATGTTGTATGCATGTATGTATGAATGTATGTGTGTGTGTGTGTGTATGTTCCAGCATAACTCTGAAATGCTTTGCGCAATTTCAACCAAACTTGGTATAGGCTACATGTCTTACTATTTGGCACCAAAGGGATTTGGGTTGTGGGAGGGGGGGGGTGACATGTAAAAATAACCAATAACGACAGATATTAATGTCTTATCCTTAGTTTTTGTGGTCGCTGAGATAAATAGTGACACTCCGATGCTCTTTAAGTCCAAGTTCAGCCTTAACAGAAAGGTGGTGTGAGAAGGGGTGAAAAATAAAATGCCAAAAACGACAGATATTAGTGTCTAATCCGTAGTTTTCGAGACCGGTGAGATGAATAGTGATGCTCCCAATGCCCTTTAAGTCCAAGTTCAGCCTGATATGAATGGAGGGTGAGAGGGGGTGAAGTATAAAATGCCAAAAATGCTGGGCAATGTAACTGAAGCAACTATCTTAACAAGAAAGAGAGAGAGTGTGAGAGAGAGGGAGAGTGAGAGGGAGAGAAAGTGAGAGAGCAAGTAGAGGGGATGTTGGGAGGAGAGAGAGAGAGAGAGAGAGAGAGAGAGAGAGAGAGAGAGAGTTTATCAGTTGTCATTCAGAGTTTTCCCAGTTGTCATTCAGAGTTTGCTGGGTTGGCAATGCTGGGTTGGTCAGCTAGTATATATATATATATATAATTATAAATATAATTGTGTTGTTGGCGTTCATGCCTATTTCTCTCATCCTTTGTTCATCTTTTCATTGTTATACTTTGATTATCCCGAGATCTCTACTTTTGAAACAACAACACTAACCGCAAGAGATTTGCGGAAACAGCATTAGAAACATGTTCAGGAGAACACACCTGCTGCGATAGGTGTGCAGGTCTGCCCTTTGTTCCGTCAGAAGTTCCAACCAGGCAAAGTCGTGTATGTTCCCTTGTTATTGATCGTCCAATGTAAACACTTGTTTCTCTCTCTCTCTCTCTCTCTCTCTCTCTCTCTCTCCTCGATACATAAATGTTACTGCAGCTTTGAAGTTGACGACTATAAAGTTGGTTGTGGTCAGTCTCTGCCTATCGTTTTAACAGCTCCTTAGCAGAAACAATATAAGTGGAAATATAACTCATTCCCTAAACGTCAAATCTGCTGACAACGTCACCGAATCCAGCGTGGCAGAACAGCCGTTCAGATGTTTCCCATTTAGCCACCAGTCGGTAAACGTTGCAGATCGACAGGTACCGGATAACTCAGATAAAAAAAAAAAAAAAAAAAAAAAAAAAAAACACACACACACACACACAGACTAGAATAATGATGAAGAGGGTAAATGAACTCAGTTTATAATCATTTTTTTTTAACTTTTACCTTGACTCTCAGCTAGTAAAATCGCTCTTCACACTGACTAAAACACGTGCTTGTTTTGGAAAAGCAACCGCACGCATATTTGATTTGAATGACTGGTTGACAATGATAGAAGCCAATCAAATCTTTACATTTCAAGGAAGTGATACAAATCACCTTCTGTTGAAAGGAAATTGCAGTTTAATTTTACTTCGCGTTTTTATTCGCGACGAGAAACTCCAACACTTACTTCTATTAGGAAGAATTAAGAAAATCAAAAATGCCATTTGTGATGTAGCTTTAGTGTTTCTACTATACGTAAATAGCAGTATATTGCAATTTGGAATTTAGATTCGAGCTGAGAAAAAAATAAACGCCTTTTGCAAAGTTTGATGACAAAAACTTTTTAAGAGCTAAAAACCATCCATCATATTTCAATGAGAAACCGACTTGCTTGCATTTTCCTTCTGTTGCAAACGGTTTATCATATACTATCATTTCGAATTAAAAGTATGTACTATAACTCAAAACACCCCATTAAACTTTGCATAAAAAAAATAATTAAAAAAAAACCTTAAAAGGAATAGCTTGGACGTTTTCACAAATTTTTCTGTGATTCCAGAATCAGGATCTAGTAAAGCCTTGGGTGGATTGCAATGGGAATTGGCACAGTTATGTCTCTTCTTTTGGAATGCATTACCTTGTCACAGTCACACCCTTTCCTTTTTAAGCTCAAATATTGTGCTTCATTATGTCCTATCATATTCACTGTAATACAGTTTTTCTCATGCTATAAAATTTGCAGTTTCCTATAGTAAGCAATTTGCAATATTTTTTTTCAATTCTGAACGAAGTCTCGAGATTTGCCAAATCTCTCCCCGACATAAAAGTCAAAATAATTTCAGGAGAACTTAACTTTACAGTCATTGCAGTATGATGTAATTTTGCATGCAGGTTCAAAATAGCAACCAACACCCTACTTCAAAGACTAAAGTAATGCCAAGTATACGTAGTATGCAATAAAAAAAAGCTTAACAGAAACTTGCATGAACTGCGTAGAAAAAGAATAAATAAATAAGTGCAGAGAAAATATAAAAGCAAGTTCGACGAACAACTCTTTCGAAAGGGTTCGGGGAATACGTAATGCAGAATCCCATATCTTGAAGTGACCTGCATGAAAAAGACATTTAAAATCGGCTGATGATCGCGATCAAAGTTCTCATTTCAGGTCTGTAGAGTTATCACGGTTCAGTGTTGGAATGCTGCTTTTCACGTTAATACCATCTTATTCAATATATAACCCATAATCATCTGCTATTTCAAAATCCTTTCAATGGTTAGAATCTCGTAGTTGACGAGCGGCCGAACAAAAGAGCTATACCTTATTTACTCTTCTCTCTTTACGGGCTTTTGAATTGGGTTCCGAAACTCTTTTTCAGGCCTGGTAAAGGAGCCGAGTTTTGTCAATGTTCCAACATAAAGACGTCTAAATAAGAATTTCTTTTCATGCATCTATCTCTATGGCTTTACGCGGCCGGTATTCGAGGAATCCCTTAAGACCGAAATCCGCTCATGTGAACTAATTTCTTTACAATATTTTCCTTTATGATGTCAGGACCCAGTTCTTCTATTCTAAAGGAATGATGCTTTGACTGATAGTACACCAGTGTGTACTTTCATTCGAACTACAGACGCGCATTGTAAAAAAAAAAAAGTAACGAGAAATTCTGAATTAGAACGTCACGTATCAAAGGCGACGAAACCCGGAAAAAGATTTAAATATGGAAATCTACGATACACACACGCATGCATATATACAATATATATATATATATATATATATATATATATATATATATATATATATATATATATATATATATATATATATATATATATATATACATACACACATATATATATATGTGTGTGTGTGTATGTGTATAACTGAAAGATGGGACGATTATAAATCTTTCGAAGGTCATCAGCATAATTCAGTAAATTAATAATTTCAGAGAGTATAAATGACAGATATTTTTCCTTTGGATCCCATCTTCAACCTTTGTAAATTATCTTATATTTCTTCATGTAAAAACAATCGCCAACTCTATCACGCAGCTAGAAACATAAACCTGATGTAGGCTACGATAGGAATCTTAATGAGCTGTTCCAGTTGTATTACAAACATTTTGCCTCTTTTTTATTTGTAAATAAAATAATAATTTTTTCCTACTATATAAGTTGTGTTTTATGTATTTATTAGTCTATGTAGTTTCCCAATTGAAGACAAGTTGTGTTATTTAACAAATCTGAGTCGTGTTATTTTACCGTCCGCTAACTGGTACAGTCACCTCCTCTTCTATCACCTATAAAATGGAAGCTTAATCTACAGCGCGAAGCGATACACTAAGAATCCAATTCGCTCGGGTAACCAGAATTATAGTGCGAGTGCTTTTATTTTATACTGGATTGTGCCCGTGGCCTACAGGGAGGTTAAACCTCTCTTGGTGTCAGTCATCTGCCATATTTTGAAAACCATAACCTCCCTCGGGTGGAAGAAACCTTTGGGTCTTGTAACAGAAATGTCAAGTTGGAGGAAATTTGTATAAAGAAAGAATAAAACGTGAAACTAATTCTTAAAGTGCAAATTTAAAATACCCAAATCTTTCATTTGTCCCATGTTTTTTTGAGAAAATTATAAATTTTCGTTATCACTTATTTAATTTGATTGCGCGGAAGCCAACAATTAAATCTTGACCAATATCACCATTCGATATCTGGCACAGGATCAGTGATACGTGAAAAATCTAATGGATTCTTGCTGTCGTCAGAGAACCAAAATTTGGGCATCAGCAGGGTATATTTAACAGAGATGATTTTCGGCTGATAAGAATCCTTAATTTCTCGCATCTAATTGGTGAAAAGTTAGTATTCCAACGGATTCTTATCTCCTGTTTAGAGCCATTTATTTTTAGAGCCATCACGAAATGATTGATTTTTTTTTTTTCATTGTTAGTATATATATTTTGAATCATTTATGTCAACTGGAAATATCTTTATAAGTGAACTTTTAGAATGCCAAGTTCCATTCCCACCCAAACTTTTTATTAACCATACGACCTCTCACCTGAATTAAGGAAATTTTTAGAATCGATAAAAAAGCTTGAAATATGATTAATTCAGATAGATGATATTTGATGTCTTTAAACAAATGATTAATTTCATGCCGAATATAGCAAATGAATGCTCATAATATCAGCAGAAAATCGACTTTTTTTACGATTTTTTAATGAAAAACTTGGCGTTTGAGTGACCATGTTACAGAGCATGAGTCTAAAACTTCGGTGGCGCAAGGCATCTTTAAGAGAATATATAAATCTAGGTCGACGAGCCGGAACTGCTAGAGAATGATCTTGGTTCTGAGTCATGTGAAAGCTTCCATACAGTATACTTTGAATGTTATGACCTTACAGTGGCTTATTTCGATCGACAGTTGTGTTTGCATTGAAGATAATTTTGATGAGATTTTCACCTGAGTTTTCTCATGACTGTGACGTCACTATATATATATATATATATATATATATATATATATATATATATATATATATATATATATATATATATATATATATATATATATATATAGATATATATATATATATATATATATATATATATATATATATATATATATATATATATATATATATATATATATATATATATATATATATATATATATATATATATATATATATATATATATATATATATTTATATATATATATATATATATATATATATATATATTATAGAAATATATATATATATTTGAATGCTTGTATATTTGTTTGGCTTTTTATAGAAACCCGAACCGTTTGATTGACCCAGACAAAAAATTTTACACACTGCCTCCATGTCACCCCAGAAAGGTTTTCAACTCAAAATCAAACCCTTATCACGTGACAGACATACAAGCACGGACAAAACAAATGAAATTTTCGTTTTTACGTCACCTTTTCCTCAAGTTTTCTGGGTTTATTCTCATTTCTCAACTGACGCTTCACCTTTTCTGCTATGTAATTTTCCAGCTTTGAAGATACGCCATGTGATGTGAAACGTTGGCATAAAAACTTTATATATATATATATATATATATATATATATATATATATATATATATATATATATATATATATATATATATATATATATATATATATATATATATATATTTGTGTGTGTGTGTGTGTGTAGTAATAACGCAGCACACATTCTGTTGAGCTGTAATTTAATGAAAGGATAAAATAGGCCAATCATACAATGGGCAGGCAAAATAAGAATGAAATATCAAATATATTGAAATTGCATTCGAATGCAAAATTATACAAGTCTAATCGGATCAGAATGTCTACACGGCTCTAATAACGGCAAGGCAATGAAATTACATCTAAAAGATTTTGCTGATTGAAGAACGAAGCTTTCAGAGGGATATTACGTGTTAGAAGACAGCTTAGTTAAAAAAATAATATCTTTGGGGAAACCGGACGTTCCATATGTAAATGAGATCCTTTGGACGCCCCGAGAGTTAGGAGACCTAGACCCACTTTGATGAAAACTGCCAGAGAGGCAGAATGTGAGTGGGGATTTTTGACAGATAAAGCACAGGAAAGGCATGACTTGGGGGAATTCCACTGAGGCCATTTGCCACGCACGACATTAGAGGCTATGATTATACAGATCGATCTTCGTGGAGTTTTCACTGCGTTAAGTATTGCATGTATAGCCTACTTTTGGTTTTTCCTTCCCTTACCCCGTGTTTCTATCCAGTCAGTTTAATTTTCTTTTTCCCGGTTTTTCTCTGATCCTGCAGTCTGCCCAATGATGCTTTATTATTCCTTTATTTTCATCTGTCTTCCTTATTTCGTATCTCTTTCTTATTCTGTTCCCTGACGTTATTACCATGTCCCCTGCTTTTCATCGGTAATAGGCCTATCCTTCTATCGTCTTCGCTTATTCCTCAAGGCTTTTTGAGTCCGTCTTTGAGTAGGCCTATTACGTTTCCAGCAACCTTCCCTTTTCGACGTCTATTCTATTTTGTGCATCATTGATATTTTCTCCTATAATTATTGATCTGTAACATTTAGACGCTTTGTTTTTCTTCGAATTTCATTTTGCTGTAAAAGTCTGTACGTGTTGTTGTTGGCCACAACCACGAGTATGTCAGTTACACTTCTTTATTCACCTCTTTGCCAGTTCGAATACCTTTCTCCTACAAATACTCATCTTCATATTGTATCCTATAACCAGTACAAACCCATAATTAATCCTCAGACTTTTACGGCATGTCAAAGAGGTCATTATCATACCCATGACATGTTTTGTGGCATTTTTCCTTCTATAAGTAAACTTGTCGTTTAAGTCTTAACACAGAAAACGGTTAAGGACGACTGTTAAGAGAAAACGAAGTTTACCGTAGACTTCAATTATTTTTTCGCCCCTATCTTGTAAATCGCCTTATACAGATTCACATAAAGAGAATATGTTAACAGTAAAAAAATAAGAAAAGTTGAACGACAAGGAATATTATTAATCTATGAAGTGGAAGGGCCTGTGTGTTAAGCTCCCCAGTGCAAAAAATAAAAAAAAAAAAAAAGAAAAACTTGAAAATAACGAGAAAAGGGAGTTTTACGAAAAAAATAAATAATCATCATCATGTACTTTTCCTCAAGCGACGTGTTCGTTCACAGACGCATAATGAAGTTTGCAAAAGCTACATATGAACTCAGTGTGGTTACTTTGCATTTGATTTATGTATTATCATAAAAGAAAGAAAGTTATCGTCAGTTAAGCTTAACTCTTACAGTAACAAGATACGTGAAAGTCTATAGCTTTATCGATGGCTCAATATATATATATATATATATATATATATATATATATATATATATATATATATATATATATATATATATATATATGTGTGTGTGTGTGTGTGTGTGTGTGTGTGTGTGTGTGTGTGATTATTCAAAAGTAATATTAATCACTGTTATTAAATCAACAAGTAATATTCAAAATTCATGTTTACATTTACTATATAAACGAGGAAATATTCCTTAGCAACGCAAGTAAACTTCTCTTCTTCTGTCGGGAAAGGAGGTCTTAATCCAGAATAGGCTAAACAGTAGGTGCTGAACGACCACACTGTGGAGACGCCATATTTTACAGACGTGCATAATCAGCAGTTCTGCAAATATTGAGAACTTTGTAGCTGGGAGCTAAAGCTTCGCTTCCAATTTTACGATCAAATATTGATATCCGTTATCCGAGAAGTCAATTCTGATGGCAAAATAACCTCTATGTATAATTACTATTAATAGCCATGTTTTAAATTCCTTCCCAAATAAAGAAAATTCTGACGTGAAACTCTTACTTATCTCGACACAATACGGCGTATTGACCTCCCTGCAAACATCAACTGATAATTGAGAAGTCAATCCTGATGGGAAAATAAATCTCTATATAATTACTATTAATGGCCATGTTTTAAATTCCTTCCCAAATAAAGAAAATTCTGACGTGAAACTCTTACTTATCTCGACACAATACGGCGTATTGACCTCCCTGCAAACATCAACTGATATCCTATCTGAGAAGTCAATCCTGATGGGAAAATAAATCTCTCTATATAATTACTATTAATGGCCATGTTTTAAATTCCTTCCCAAATAAAGAAAATTCTGACGTGAAACTCTTACTTATCTCGACACAATACGGCGTATTGACCTCCTGCAAACATCAACTGATATCCTATCTGAGAATCAATCCTGATGGGAAAATAAATCTCTCTATATAATTACTATTAATGGCCATGGGAAAAAATAAAGAAAATTCTGACGTGAAACTCTTACTTATCTCGACACAATACGGCGTATTGACCTCCTGCAAACATCAACTGATATCCTTTCAATCCTGATGGAAAATAAATTCTATATAATTACTATTAATGGCCATGTTTTAAATTCCTTCCCAAATAAAGAAAATTCTGACGTGAAACTCTTACTTATCTCGACACAATATGGCGTATTGACCTCCCTGAAAACATCAACTGATATCCGTTATCTGAGAAGTCAATTCTGATGGCAAAATAAATCTCTCTATATAATTACTATTAATGGCCATGTTTTAAATTCCTTCCCAAATAAAGAAAATTCTGACGTGAAACTCTTACTTATCTCGACACAATACGGCGTATTGACCTCCCTGAAAACATCGTTTCTTGTCTAATCAGCGAAGTTGGGCAGTGCTGAGGTGAGTCGGTAGCTTGGAACACCAGATGCTGATAATGATTTTTTTTTTTTTTTTCGTTTGGGTTTTCGGGTCCAAAAGAGGTACAGTCCAAGAGAGAGAGAGAGAGAGAGAGAGAGAGAGAGAGAGAGAGAGAGAGAGAGAGAGAGAGAGAGAGAAAATGCTGAGGCCCATAAAACAAAGTTTCTGACACTATATATTTTTCACTTAAGATGTTTATATTTTTCTTCCGTATAATTTTAGGGGACTTTAGTTAGGAAACTCCGAGGCAGTAAAACATTTTTTGGGGGCTTCAAAAAGTTGCCAGTAAGGTGGCCCATTTGTGCGGTTCTAGTTAAGTTCTGTAGTGAAAGTTCAACGGATATAGATACAGGGCTGGAAGCTTATGCTGACGCTAAACAATTTGCTAAATGGTTTTATGGTTGTTATGGGACAGACGATCGAATGCTCGCAAGCAGATCGGATGATGAGTAAAGAATATGAAGGCTTAAAGAAGAGAAAAAAATTGATTAAGATGAAACAGGAGAACAAGTAACAATTTATGATGATTATTAATTACCAATGATTCTGCTTTGGAAGTGTTGGCCTGTTTCTTAAAATGATTTAAGAAACAGACCTGCCGGAATGGACAATAGTACGGTAACCTTACGTAGGAAGCAAAAATGTCCCCAGGAAGTATTTAGGACGGTAGCGACCGAACAGATGAAATGCATTCGAATCCATAATATCCAGAAGAGAGACAACGACGAATAAGCCAGAATACTACAGAAAAAAAATCTAGATGATGAGTGAGCTTTTGATGTCTAAACGCACCAGTTTTATTACTTAAAAGCCAATTCAGCAATTAAACAACGCGATCACAACGACAAGTTCGGAATAACCTGGATATCCAAAATATTTAATGACGAATATAGGTTAAAATGGAGGGGTCAGTGAACGTGTCTAAATTCGATTAAAGGTAAATGAGAAAGAAACTCTCTTTCTCTCTCTCTCTCTCTCTCTCTCTCTCTCTCTCTCTCTCTCTCTCTCTCTCTCTCTCTCTCGATTACATTCAATGGCACACAGGCCTAGCCTATATGAATGGTAAAGAAAAAAGCACAAAGGAATATCAATTGACGGCTTTTAAACTTTGACTCTTGTGAAACTACATCCTGATTGTGCATTATTTATCCACATTGAGTACATTGATCTAAATATAGATGATAAAAGGCATACATAGAGATATCCCGATTCTGCTTAAACACACACCTACACCACTCAGGTTTCATGATTCAAAAAGGGACAAGAAAAAAAAAAAACTGGCTAAACGGAATAAGCTGAGAAGTATATTTCCACAATACTCAGAGGACTTTTAAACTTGCTGCACTGCGCAGTAATCAGATTCGGAGGAGGCAAAGTTTTCTACTACAGATCAAAAAATCAAAACAAAAATCGGGCCGGACAACACCTCCCGGGAACAACACCGAGTCAGCTGGAAGTCTGTATGTATCGACAGTCAAAAGCAAATATAACTTTTCGCGCTTTGCTAACAAGGTTTGGGAAAGTTTGCCTCTGGTTTTTTGGGGCGTGTTCGACTTCTTGCAGGATCCCGCAGCACCTGAAGTCAGTCCCTTTGTCACAATATTTGGGCTTTTTTTCGCGTTCGTTTTCTCTCCTTGAAATCACATTTTACATGCAATAATATTGCCGTTTCGCCGGGTGCAAGCAGATGTATTCTTTAATGCACAAACGGTTGCATAAACACGCACACATATATATATATATATATATATATATATATATATATATATATATATATATATATATATATATATATATATATATATATATATATATATATATATATATATATATATATATACATACATATATACAAAATCCCAAGCATTTTCCTCTCGAAATTCATACCCCCTGATGAAAGTCCCTCGTTTACAGCGCGCGCTGCTTACATTCGGGAAAGAAGTCGGGCATTGTTTAGGAATATTAGGATGGTAAATTTCGAGCGGGGGAGCCGTCTGCGAAGCAAACCATGAGTTACGAACCATATCTGTCTGGATTATGCTAACTATGGTCGAGGAGGGAGGCAGATTCTGACGTTTTCCTTCCTCCCCGTCTTCCTGAGATTTCTCCTTCACTCTCGGTCCTTATAGAAAATGCTATGCTCGAGACCCATTTGGGCCTTCTTGCGGTGATTATCGGGCTCGTGACGTCATCGCAAGCGCATGTCTCACGTGAGCCGAGTGACAGGAACTACCGCGTGCTGTTCCCCTGACGTATGCATCAAGGAAAACTCTCGTCTGATGTCTGGCGCTCTGAGAGCGAGATGTTTCCCCCGGTGGAATTCCACGGATTTTGCAATGTGTTACTTTTAAAATTCCGGCCTGTAACAAAAATCGTAAAAAAGAAAGATTAACATTTTGCGAGAACGTGTAATGAATACTTTTCCGCAATAGTGAAAAATGTCCAGTTCTGGTTAGAGTTTTCATCTTATGTGAATTTAACCCATTTAACGCTCCATTAAAAAAAAATGCTCAAAAAAAGGAAGTGGCTTCTGAATAATAAAGAAAATAATCGTTACTACATCTGTTTTTTTTACGCTGAATCGCATTGATACGATGCAAGAATACTCTTTGTAATAATTTTTGTTTCGTTTTGCTTCCCTGTGAACCCTTCACAATTGCCGAGCACATATTAAATAATCATAATTGCCCCTTTATAAACAGCTATATGAATTATAACAGAGCCTGGGTACGTTAATTCCACCGTCAGTCAGGCGCTCAAAAGAACCACCAATAAAAGGCTTAACAGTCCCGACAAATCCGCTAATCAAGACACCGACCCGAAGATCCTTCCTCTTGGTAATCCATCATTCATCCCAGTCACAAGAAGAAATTGAATAAATCACGGGGAAATAATAATCACACTAATACCAAACATGTGGGAAAGACCAAAAGAAACTGAGAAAACGCCTCTTAGTCTTGTTATCCAACATAATGAAGGAAGATTCTATCAGGAAACAAATCATTCGCAACGAGGGAATAACATCTAATGCGCCAAATAATTGACGCCTAATATTCAGAAAAATCCCTATGGCCATAAAAAAATCTTTTAGCACAGCAAATGAAGTGCTGCTCCTTGTAATCATAGCTAAGAAGTCTTTTTCTTGATCTTGCAGTCTGAAAATTATAATTCTCAGGTGCGGCACGATGACAAGAGAAATAAATTATAACAGAAGGGGAAATAACACACAAGTTGATATATATTACAACTTTAAAATAGGATCAGCTACCTTGAGACCTGACCTTGGCTTCGTGAATGTGTTGGCTTTTCAGCTAGTAGGGCCTAGTCCAGAAGTCTACATCAGTTCTATTCTGCCCTTAAACACTCTACCACGCTTATGGGCCGCTTGTTGTCAAGAGCTCAAGCTGGCATAATCCTGTTGTCAAGGACCCAAGCTGGCATAATCCTGTTGTCAAGCTGGCATAAGACCCAAGCTGGCATAATAATCCTGTTGAATAAGCCTGTTGAGGGCCCAAGCTGGCCTGTTATCAAGGGCCCAAGCTGGATAAGCCTGTGTGCTGGCAAAGCCCGCCAAGCTGGCATAAGCCTGTTGTCAAGGGCCCAAGCTGGCATAAGCCTGTTGTCAAGGGCCCAAGCTGGCATAAGCCTGTTGTCAAAGGCCCAAGCTGGCATAAGCCTGTTGTCTGGCATAAGCCTGTTCTCAAGGGCCCAAGCTGGCATAAGCCTGTTGTCAAGGGCCCAAGCTGGCATAAGCCCGTTTAATGTGAACTAACAAACCAATCCACCTGCCGTATTCGTTACTTATACTGCCTTCAATTGGTGAAAGAAAGAGCATATATTCCAAACCTCATCGCGCCCATCAGAAAACACTGATACCTTCTCTTGGAAATTTATTGCATTCAGCTCCCGAAGGGTAACAAATTGCTTAAAAAAAGTATTAGCAAAACGAATTTAACAACATTTGCTTAAAAGAAGTCTGTTACCCATATATATTTTTCTACCTACCAATCTACAATGAATATATTGCATCGAAAACATCGATAGTCACAAATGGCTCATGCACATACGCAGAAGTCACCATTCGCCACAGTTTACAAGCTCTGTTTTGTACTATCCTGACCACCATCTCCATTTAATCTCTAAATGAAAAACCCTCAAAAGATTCACTATTGCCTTGCTTTACGTACTACATAATTGCATGAAATATATTTAAAAAGAATTCACTCACGCTTAAACCAACACGAACAAACACATATATAGATAAATAAATAAATAAATTAATTAATTAATAAATAAATAGATAGATACATACGTAAATTGAAGATTTATACATATACATGCATATATATATATATATATATATATATATATATATATATATATATATATATATATATATATATATATATGTGTGTGTGTGTGTGTGTGTGTGTGTGTGTGGGTGTGTGTGGGGGTGTGTGTGTGTGTTTATACCTTTTCTATACTAAAATCTATATTTGAAACGCCCATATTTCTGAAGCCCAACGCAGTTGCATCATAAAAGAATGTAATACCGGAATTTTTTTTTTTTTTATGACAGATCCATTGAGACCTCGACTGCAAATATAGAGGCGTGGGTACCCACCCCATAGACCAATCTCATCTCTTTCTAATCAGAATATATAAGAGTTTTCTTCACCCTAAGAAAATGTGAAAGAGATGTGATTTACGACGCATAGGTGACGCTGGTATTACGATATGAATAGAAGCCGAAGAAATGATAATACGAACGGAGCCTTCTTTGGTTGCGCGTCGTATCATACGGGTTTTACTCTTTCTTCTTCTCCTTCTTCTTTTTCTCCTTGTTCTCCTTTTTCTTCTTTTTCTTTTTCTCCTTATTCTCCTTTTTCATGGTTTCTTGCTAAAAGGGGGAAAGGTTCGGTTGAAGGTCTGTTGTAGGAGGGATCTTATGAAACCTAATCTATTCTTATCTTCGTGCGACTTTGTTGCTTCGTAAATGATCAATCTTTCCGTGGAAATACGAGGGAATACTGAGAAAAATCAAAACAAAAATTCGGTAATTTTTTTTTTGTTATTCAGGGGATAGAATTTTAAATTTCTCAAGTGCCTGGCATATTTTTCCCAGTTTCAAAATGAGGGAATACCAAAAAAAGAAAAAAAAAAAATCTAAAAATATTCTTTTTTATTCAGGGGATAGAATTTTAAATTTCTGAAGTACCTGGCATACTTTTCCCAGTTTCAAAATGAGGGAATACAAAGAAAAAAGAATCAGTAAAAATATTTTTTTTTATTCAGGGGATAGAATTTTAAATTTCTGAAGTACCTGGCATATTTTTCCCAGTGTCATCTGCGTCTTGGGATATTTAGAATAATGGTATGCGCAGCAGATACGATAATATAATACGAAATGCCAAGAATAAATTAGAACGAACATTTGGTAGAAATAATTTTTATGAGTCAAGGGATTAAATTTGTTATTTCTGAAGTGCATACGGTATCATATTTTTACCAGTTTCATACGTGTCTTATGAAATTTAGAATAATGGTACACGCAGCAGATGCGATAATATAATGGCCTATATTTATCCCTTTTATTCAATTTGTCAAACAATATATCCTATCACTGCTGATTAAATCTAAGCTAATTTATATATGTCAGAACAATAGGGTTGAATAATTAATTATTGATATATTGATTATGAAATGAATTCATATCAATATTGTACAAGAATATGATTTTATGTAAAACCTTTTGTTCGCTGTCTTCTCATTTTAAGTCAAATGAAATTCATTATTATTATTATTATTATTATTATTATTATTATTATTATTATTATTATTATTAGAAAATAAGATGTCACGCAAGAAACGTATAAAACGGAACTAAGAGAAGAGAAATATATAAAAAAAATAATCTTGAACAAAGCAAGTTATTAATGACAAACAAATAGATACATACGTAATGCATAAACGTTAGGAAAAGAATCAGATGAAATGAAGCAATGGGGCAGGAGGAAGCTTTACAGTCGTGTTACTAAACTGTAAATTCTATATACACCATAGAAAGTGATAGAGAGATATTCACAACTTTCATCAAGTAAAGTCTTTGGAGAACATCAGGTTCGGTAAGTGTTCAGTCTGGGCCACTATCCTGAAGACTAGTACAAAGAACTGACCTCAAATATTTGTAAGTTCGAACAAGTCACAATAACATCAAAGAATCGAGTAAAGTTAGTATATTCTAAGTTTGCAGGCTTTTTCACAAAAATGATAGGACTTGTGGCAACCAATTCAAATTGTAATTCAATTGTAGTAATGTGCTGTTTAGCTTCATCAAGGAAAAAATTGTCATTCAAAGGGCATAACTTTTGCCTTTTTTGGGGTAACATTATTTTAAGTGACTGAATGATAGTTAGTGCATGCCATCTTTGAGTCAAACTAGTAAAAAAAGTTTTCTTAGGAACTATGAACACATCTGTAATGTTCTATCTTCGTACTCAGGTGGTTTTCAATGCTTTCGATTTTTTATCTGTTTACTAAATAGGCTTGTTAATCCTATCTCTACGAAGGCAAAGAAATATTCTCTTGATTGGTTTTACACTTCAGCACAACAATATTTTTCTCTCTCTCTCTCTCTCTCTCTCTCTCTCTCTCTCTCTCTCTCTCTCTCTCTCTTCTCGCCTACGGAAATTCATTTCACTGTAGTTCTAAATTAGATCCTTTAAATAATTATTACAGAGTCCTTAGTCGTATACTGGCAAAATGGCTTCCTTATGATACCTAAATATTCTGTCAGAAGTGTAGTTCTTGGAACTATCGTTGGTAAATATAATTTTTCGGCTGATGAAATATTTTCATTACGCAAAAATAAAAAAAAAATAAAAAATGAATAAGAATATCCGAATATTTTATTTCCACAATGAACATCATTCATTGTCCAAAAAGAAATGCCATCCTTTTCATTGTTGGAATAACAATCGCTGACTTTAATTAGGCTTCCCTTGTTTTTACAAAGTACAAAGATAATGTTATGCGATTCAATGATTGCTATTGTTTGAAGAGTTTTCAGTCACTCTAATGAGGAAACTAATGAGCAACCATTATATATGCAAGGCGGGGGGGGGGAAAGAAGTGAATGGTTGTGGCAGGAGATGGAATGTGGATTAGGAGTGGCCAGGGGCATTATGAGGAGTAATTCACTAAATGAGAATTAATTCATATAATGATGTTTTACATTGTGTATTGTGAAGTGAAACAGAATCATTGAATGAGGACTTGCACTGCGCTCAAAGAAGTTGAGCAAATATACTAGAAATAGGCTGCGGACATAAAAAAATATACTAAATATTCTGATATAGAAATTTATATATATAATTATAATATATATATATATATATATATATATATATATATATATATATATATATATATATATATATATATATATATATATATATATATATATATATATATATATATATATATATATATTTAGACGTGCCCCTGACAGGGCATGAAAAAGAATGACAACTGACACTTTCACACTTGAATTGCTGAATAGCAGAGGAACCGCCTATGAATACAACGTCGACGAAATTAGCAGCCCACCAGCGGTACGTCGACCTTGGGATGCAACAACAAAAAAAAAAAAAAAAAAACGTAGGTGAACGTCCATGTAAGTAAAATTAAAGATTTTCTAATATACAACTTAAGTATCGGAAGTACTGTTACGAAGACCATTCCATAATTTGAAGGGGAGAGGCAGGATGTTTCTGGGAAGTGATACAGTGACGACGTGGTACATCGACTGAATGGGAATTCTGATGACGGGCAAAGCCCGAGATTGCGCCAACTCTCAACAGAGCAACAGAGGTGTCCTTTACGATGTCGATGTTTGAAGTCTGTGGGACTTTTGAGACTTTGCCACTTATATTCATTATGTTTCTTTCTCACTCACGTGTTCCCATTTTTACCAACGTCGGTTTGTCTTTTTTTTTTTTTTTAGTTGCATTTCATGTTTCACTTTTCGATATTTAGTGACATACTTAGATGTGGCAGTCTTATTCTTCATTTATTCTCAAAGAGTTTTTTTTTATTTTGAGTCAAGCTCAGTCATACGCATGAGGACGATTAACAAAATTGTATTACTTTTTTCTAAGGTCTATGTGGACATAGAAATTGGTTCAGAATTTATCTGTGGAATTTATCCTACTTATTCCTTAATGTTTCCTTTTATAAATACTATTGCGATCCTTTAATCTTCTGTTCTAAAAATAAAAAATCGTTAAGAAAAGAACTTTCCAAAAATGGAAAATTGTGGGAAAGATAATGAGGTATATAAAAATCTATAGTAACAAAATCCGTTAATTACTATGGAGACATAAAAGAAATATTGGGATTATTCACGTAAAAAGAGAATACAGAAATATCTGATTTAAATAAAGGATACGCAGCGCCTTACATTTATATGGCATATCCATTCAAACCAACAAATGAAGTTTTTTCTTCACTGATAATGACACTCGGCTTGCGAGACCAAATGACCTTAATCCCTGTTAAACCGTGGAATGGAAACCTCACGATATTGCGATGCGGAGCTTAATTTCGAATTGGACAACTGTTGAGCTTATGAAGTGAACTCATGGACTGATAATTTTTGCCATTAATAACGCGTTTCATTTCGTCATGTAAAATCCAGCCCGTGCTCGGCAGCGCGGTATTAAAATTCAGTTACCAATCTGAAAGGGAGGTGAAAACTGGTTATGAAATATTGTTTTTTTTTTAAACTCGCCCTCCTCCTCCTCCCTCTCTCTCTCTCTCTCTCTCTCTCTCTCTCTCTCTCTCTCTCTCTCTCTCTCGGTTTAGCAATTCTGAAGGGATAAGAATCATCAGTAGCCTCTTCTTCCTCTTCCACGTTTGGAGAGGGAAATTCTTCTCCACATGATCTCTGGATTCGGAATTTGATTTCATTTTTGCATCAAGAACCATTCAGTGACGCAACATTCTCATTCCGTCCCCCGTCCCTTGTTTATTCGCGGGTTACTTGCTTGTGCATATTTTGTTGTTTTTGTTTATTTTATTTTGCCACTGTGTTATCGTTACTCTTTTTATCAACTGCTCCTTGCTAACTGGATAATTTCAGTTGCTATTACACAAGTTTGATGACTTTAAGTTCTCTGACGATGTAGCTATGACCGTCCCGGAAAGTGCAAAAAGTTGAGTTATATCTGAGTCATTGTGGTATATTTTCTCGATATTCAAAGCCATGCTTCTAATTAGGTCGTGATATTTCTGTCTGAATCCCTTGTCTTTGAGAAAAAATTTAAGGTACAGTTCAATAACCTTGTGCCAGCCCGCTAGTAAAATACCATGTACTGTACAGTAGAATCTATTTGTAGTTATATTTTGGGTTTGATTGTAAGGAAATTTTCAATTTAAAGTTCTGTTTTATTAGCAAATACTTGATAGTGGGTATCTAAAATTTTAAGAATGAACCTTTCCAAAACCTCTGACGTGTGAATATATAACCTCTATACCCTTATCACACAATAAATAAATAAAGACGCAGAAATGTGAAGAAAGCTACGTAAATCATCATCCAGATTCCTGCCATTTCTTGTCGCATTAATACAATGAACTGACGACGTCTATAGTTATTGGTGGAGTATCTAAGACATTTACATTCCTTGAATTGTTATGAAGCAATAGCAATTGAATGTATGTATTTAATAATTTATCCATTATCATCGAGAAAGTCTTCATTTTTAATTTTTATTATTGGTATATCTGCCTGGCTTCAATTTAAGTTGACAACGACTTTGAATGTATTAGTGTTCGCATTCACTTATCCTTTGTTTATGTATTAGCTAAATTGGAAACGGTTTTCAGCGTTACCCTTAAAAGTCATCACCGTTTACTCTTGAAATCTAATTATAATAAATATTTTGAATATCTTTTGCTAAATATGGATTGCACATGCATTATGTAAAGTGGCAGTTATTACCTTATTCTTTTTAGCAAAGAGGAACAACAATAGTGAAAGCAAGGCTTTTAGTAAATGGGTATAAACATGAAATTAAGCAACTTAAAAATGAAATAAAGCTGTGTGAAGCTGGATGGAATTCTGCCGCATATCTGGAATCTTCTTAAGAATAAGAAGCACTATTCTCGATAAGAAATCATAACTTCCTTTAAAGTAAGCACCTTTTCCTTCTCATCCTTCGTTGATCTAGATAGGGAAGTCAAGACCACCACGGCACCGGCTATCGACCTTTGATTTCAAACAGGAGAAAGAGAATGTTTTAAGGATAAAGAAAATGTGGATAAGGAAGAGGAGGAGGAAGAGGAAGAAGAAGAAGAGGAGAAGGAGGAGGAGGAGGAGGAGGGGAGGAGGAGGAGGAGGAAGGCGAGGTTGCGGTTAGAGAACAGAGGGAAGGGCGGGTGGCCTTTCAAAACAACAATAGGGTTGTTTAATCCAGTGTGAGTCTGGACTCCCTCCTGTCGCGGCAGATAACGCTGGAGCCTTTGACAAGTTTCCCTAAGAGGTCCTGAAAGTTCCCTCTCTGTGGTACGGGAGGGTCTTTTGTGCGTCGCTGGAGATACTTAGACGCAATTAAAGTTGTTGAATTCAGCTTCAGACGAAGACAAAAGTGATCAGTTATCGGTTTGTCCCGACACTTCTGCCTCGCAAAAGATTACCTCCCGCCTCCTTTCTCTTCGAATGTCGGGACAGAGTGACGTCATGGGAAAACAGTCGATGGAAGGTAACTCCTTGTATGAGGAGGGGGTTATTTTATCAATGGTGGCTTATAGTTGCTTCAGTAATTTATCAATTAATTTATCGCAGTTGTTGCATTATTTCAATGATATTGATCATCTACTGTTGATAACAACAGACGTGCAATAAGATTCTATGTCTCTTTTACGTCATGTTTATTCCTGTCATGGGACCAGTCATGCTATGACCACTCTTGTAAATCTTACATTTATGAAATATGTTTTTATATTGTCGTTATGAATTTTCTGTCCAATACTTACTCTTCAGTTTCTCAGAAGCTCCGTTAAAGTAAGACAAACACCCAAAAAGCATTATATAAATCAATGCTCACTCTGAACACTCCTTATAATACATCAGGTCAGTGCCAATTTCAGTCTCAGCTCTCCCGGTTACAGTTATAACGGTCGCTTGTTACATTCCTCATTAGATTAGTAAGAAAATCTCAGACAATAGCATAACATTGTTCCAGTACTTTGTAATACTCATGAAAGCCCAATATCAGACAGTGATTGCATTTTTGCATGCTAAATGCTGGATATAATATAAGCTGTCAGTATATATATATATATATATATATATATATATATATATATATATATATATATATATATATATATATATATATATATATGTGTGTGTGTGTGTGTGTGTGTGTGTGTGTGTGTGTGTGTGTGTGTGTGTTGGTATTTCAAACGGAAAAAGATGGAAAACAATGTTGTCCTGTAACGGAAGAAGAAATATTTCCTTTCCAATAGTCCGTGAGGGAACAGTATTACCGAAACCATTTAAAGGGCTTTGAAATAGGCAATCATTTCAGACAGACTCTTTTAGGATTCACTTCTACAGAGACATACGTAACTAGATTCTCAGATTTAAAAGTGTTTTTTGAGTCAGACGCCTTATGTTGAAACAAACCTTCAAATTATAGAAAAAAAAAAAAAAAAATTAAAAAAAAAAAAAAATATATATATATATATATATATATATATATATATATATATATATATATATATATATATATATATATATATATATATATATATAAAGTTACTAACAACCAGTATTTGAATTTAAATTGTCTTCAGCTCTGCCAACTATTTTCAGAGAATTGCAAGAATAAAAATGCTTTCCATGCGGGTTCAGGTTTTTATATTAAATATTCGTCTCCGATATTCATACGACTTTTGTACCCTCTTTGTACCTCTCTCTCTCTCTCTCTCTCTCTCTCTCTCTCTCTCTCTCTCTCTCTCTCTCTCTATCTAACGCTCTTTTCTCTGTCTCTCTGTTTCTATCTTTCTGTATACATGTATATATATATATATATATATATATATATATATATATATATATATATATATATATATATATATATAAATAAAAATTATCAATAGTAATTCGTAATTATGAATTTCAAACGTGAGTGTCTGACAGTTTTAGCACTTCATCATGCAAGACTCAGACATAAAGTGGCTGTAATAATGAATAAATTACCAAGCCAGTTATCCTATGCCCATGAAGCAGCTATTTGAAACTACTTAGTTCCTTGGCGTCTTTGCCAGCGTTCCTGCCTGACCTTGTCCTAATGAGGGTTATTAACCCCATCGCCCAGAGTGATGCTTAAGGTTCCTTCTCTGTTGGCTGGGTCATGTCAAGTATATATATATATATATATATATATATATATATATATATATATATATATATATATATATATATATATATATATACATACCTACAGTATTATCAATATTTGATTGCTTATTTTTTTAGCATTTATGGACGTTAGTACTCATAAACTATTGTACATGGTCAACAAGGCAGAGTAATAACAGAGATTATGCAAGTATTTATTAATACTAGGAAGTATCACAGTTTGCTGAAATTACAGTTAATAACATATTAGAAAACATGTTATTAAGACATAATAATGCATACCAGAACTGTGGGAACAAATGTGAGGAATCATGAAACCTTAAATCTGAAAGTGTTCTGAAACCTGTGAATGATTTCACCCTTACGCTAATTTGGCCAGAAAAGTCACCAAAAATAATAAGGCATGCGGAATTCTGCAAGAGTTATTTCTGAATTATCATCTGAAATTCTGAAATACCAGTCGGGTAAGAGAAGTAAGCAAACCTTCGAAATATCAAGTCAGTTATTTCTCTCCGTTCCGCTTTTGGGAATTGTATTTTAATTTATCAGAATAATTAACTGTTTTTATTTTATTTTGTCACTAAACCCTGGCCTTGTGAAGAAACTTTATTTGTGGGTGTTTCCAAATCTTTAACTTACAAGATAAAGAGTTCTTTTTGTTTTATCACTGGCTTCGTGCCAGTACTTATTTTCATTTTGTTCTTGATATAAGAGGTTTATAGTTTGTCGTATTTTTTCACCTTCTCTTCAAATTAGTGTTTTTTTTTGTGTAAATGTGATCCATCTCTTGTTCATTATTTGAATTGCCCTTTTTTGCATAATTTTTGAGGGTATAAAACTATTCCTGTACTTCTGTTCATTAGTGAGGCTTTGGTATTCTACATTAATTTTGTGTTCTAGATGAGAAAACTCTATGCTATTTTTGTGTTATGTTCCAAACGCGATTACAAAAACATATGATCATAAGATATTCTGGAAAAGAAAGTAAAAAAAAAAATTAACCGGCAAAGGTTAAAGAATATAGAAATTGAGAAAACAAAAATAAAATTCAATAACCAACAATTTTAGGACCAAAGGACAAATATAAAATAGATCAAATTATTATTATTATTATTATTATTATTATTATTATTATTATTATTATTATTATTATTATTATTATTATTATTATTATTCAGTAGATGATACCTATTCATATGGGACAAGCTCACATGGGCCATTGATTTGAAATTCAAGCTTCCAAAGAATATGGTGTTTGTTAGGAAGAAGTAAAAGGAGGTAAAGGGGAATGCATAAAAAGAAGATCCCACTTATTAAAAAAATAATAAATAAATTGATGAATTAATAAATAGATGAAAATGTGTTAAAATGAAAGGGGAATAGTATTAGGGTAGGAACGCATTGCATCTTCGCTTGAACGTCTGAACAATTGTACATCATCCTACTGTATTAAAAAAATTGCACATACACACACACATGCATCTATGTATGAATATATATATACACACATATATATACAGTACACACATATATATACACACACATACATATATATACATTATAACCATAATGACTTCCAGTGCTCAACTAATTGCAGCCTTAAATGTTGTTTGCCTTTATGCCCTGGCGGTAATGACGTCCACTCAAATGAAGATTGCAAGTAAGATTGTATTGGATACTGCTGATATTGATCTTTTAAAGGTGATACGTAAACGAACAGAAGGTTGGGGTTAGTGCAACTTTCAGCTTTTTTCTTGACTTGAATCTTGACGACGTTTCGTATTTAAATTTCGATGTCGTTTTACTTGATAATGAATATTTTAATATTGTTATGCTGTACATGTTTACATGATTTTTTATTGATTTACACATACACGCAGATATATATATATATATATATATATATATATATATATATATATATATATATATATATATATATATATATATATATATATATATATATCTGTGGAAAAGCTATGCTAATAAATGACCATTGTGGCATGTTTGATAAGCTTTAATGATTACAACGGGAATGTATAATCTTTTGTGCTTCTCGTGCTATATAATTATATTGGAAAGGTATACGTTAAGAATGAAGAATACCTTGGAGCTTGTGAAGGTTCATTCATCTCCGATTATTAACCCTATTTTCTGATTGAAGATAAAAGTTAAATAGTTAAACATTTAATATTAGTCTCGTTGATTCTGAAAAGAATTGTGTTGATTTTTGCATTTAATATTATCTCGATTCTGTTTATAAATGTAACATACTTCAAGTGAACGTTCCTTGGTGTGATAGTTGTGTTCTGATTCCCATTGCGGAGTTCCCAGCAAATGGTAATTTTTATTTATATGCTATTCTGTTGCACTGGCGTCCCTGGTATGTGGATAAAATAGTCTTTAACGATTTATTTAGCTTACATAAATCTAAAGAGTTAATAGGGATAAAATAGCCAGACTCTGACACTGCACTACTATCATTATATAATATTAATAATCTGACTGTCTAAAGTTCAGCACGGAGTAACATAGACTAAGTGCTTTTATGATTCCTATGGTTTAAACATTGTTTCTGCTAATCTTATGATGACTAACCCCTACACAGTGTTTCTTCTAATGCCAGGACTTTAACCAAGTGTTATTACTAGTCCTATGATTCTAGCTCAGTTCTGATACTGTTATCAGGGTCCCAAGGAGGTATGTCTACTAGGAATCTAACCTAGTGTCTCTGCAAATCTTTGGGTCCCAACACAGTATTTCTATTAATCTTAGAGGTGTGACTCAGTCTGCCTAATAATATCAGGCCTTTAACAAAGTTTTTACTATTTTAATGTGTCTAATAACTTATGGCTTCAGGGTATTTTCTATATTAAGCACATGATATTCACTCAGCGTTTCTCCAAATCTCAGCCTTCTAACCCAACGTTTCTACTGAGCCAGGTCTTAACTCAGTTTTCTACTAATCAGAGCATTCTAAATAAAAATTCCTAATAGTATCAAGATTCTAACCCAGTGCTCCATTTTTTTTCGGGCCAGCCCTAGGAGAGCTGTTAATCAGCTCAGTGGTCTGGTAAAACTAAAGAATACTTAACTTCAGGCCACTAATTTGTATTAGGCCTACTGTTAATCTTAGGTCTACCAATTTCAATGTTGGAACCCTGTTTTAACATATTTCAGGGTCAACCCATTTTTTTTTACTAATCTCAGTTTTCGAATCAAGGATTTCTACTAATCTCAAGGCTCTAACAGTGGCTCTGCTACTCTCAGGGTTCTATCCCAGTATCTCCACTTATCTCTGGGCCATAAGCCAATATTTCTACTAATCTTAGGGCTCTAAAACATTGCTTTTGCTACTGTAAGGGTTCAACAAGAAGGTGAAAAATGTCTCTAACAATCTTCGTGTTCTGCAAATCTCAGGGGTCTAAGCAGTTTCGGCTAATTGCAGTGGTCAAGCCTACTATTTATGTTAATCTTAACCCAGTATTTTAATGATACCTTGGTTCTGTACCATTGTTTAGACTAACTAACGGTTCTAACTCGATTCTACAGTATTTTTCCCTTAATCACGTGCCCTTTTTGCCAACGAACATCGTCATTATCTGAAAATCAGGAAGTTTTTACGTCTCTTTTGTAACCATAAACTAGGTATGAATTCCAGTGTCTATACACAACATCATAGCCATCAACAGTAAATGGCGATACCCTATTGACTTTACGTTTTGAAACGGCGACTCCGCTAATGTGCTTAAATACGCAAAGCCTCTCTGCTGAGCCATCGTCGTCGAGAGTAATTCCCATCCAACCTGCCATTGGAGCTAAATTGATACGCGTGTGATTGTTGATATTTGAATTTGACTTAAATTAATCCTTTAATGGAATATAGATTCGTTTCTCTATTGACATTCATTGGAGAACGAAGAGGAGTCAATTGACTTCGATGATGTCAATGGAAGCATGGGAGAATGACAGCGAATCACCCAAATCATCAGTTGTTAGTATCACACCAGAAAAAAAAAATGTAAATGTTGGCTGGGACACTCACCTAGATTAAAGTATACTATTCCTGAACTTCAGAATAGCCACACAACTAGAACAAAAATTATAACATCTCGTTATAGAGATTGATTAAAAGCGCTTCAGTATCTGTTATAGCGAGTGGACCGTTGTTCGGTAATCATGTATAGTGAGATTAAACATACAAGCGCGCACACTTGTAACTTTTTAAGTCTTTTATGCCAGGATTAAAGTTATGGGTTCAGTCACACAGGAAAGCAGATGTACTGTAACTTCAGTAAAGAAGAGTATGTCATAACGACTATATATGAATATATATATATATATATATATATATATATATATATATATATATATATATATATATATATATATATATATATATATATATATATATATATATATATATATATATATATATATATATATACACAGTATATATAGGCTATACAATACATATATATATATATATATATATATATATATATATATATATATATATATATATATATATATATATATATATATATATATATATATATAGAGAGAGAGAGAGAGAGAGAGAGAGAGAGAGAGAGAGAGAGAGAGAGAGAGAGAGAGAGAGAGAGAGAGCATTTTTCAAGTTTACATTCTGTGACCTAGTAGCTATAGCTACATTTATCAATCTAAATAACACAAGATTTAAGGGTCGTTGAATGTGAAAACTTCTTCCGAAATTTTCGTTCAGAGATGCGTGCATGTATAGACCACGCGTGATGAAACTTTCAATTTAAGACATAGAATCGTGTTTTTGTTATTTTAAGCATTGGCGAAATGGTAACATAAACGTCCTTCGTATCATTAAAAATGTGCATAGCGTTGATAGAAACGGTTCAGGATAATTTCACTGAGTATTCAGGCAATTGCAGGAACGCTTGGGTGGATACTGAAAAGCTATAGAAGGATAAATCAAAAGCACTTTTGCTTTAAAATAAGGAAAAATAGTTGAAAAATTGTAAAGTTCGAAAAACTACTGGTTTCAGCAAATAGTACATTATTTCGGATAAAAAAAAAATATTTAGGTTTTGAAAGCCTTAGCAATGACCAAAAGAGTATATTTAATAGTAAAGTCCGAAAAACTACTGGTTTCAGCAAAACTGTACATTGCTTCGGATAAAAAAAAAGACTTTATTTAGGTTTTGAAAGCCTTAGCAAAACCCTGGAGAGTTTATTTTCCTCCCTAAACCCCTATGAAAATTTTCCTCCGCCAAACCCCTATGGAAATTTCCCTCCATTATATCGCATTGCTTACCAAAGATTTTTTCGTTCGTCCTCCTCAATTTCCTTTGCTCTGGAAGTTTAGTTGGAAATGGAGGACAGCAGGGAACTATTAGGGGAAGGCATACTCACGTAATGGGACCAATAAAATTAGTACTTGGTTCTTTCAGGCAAGAGGCCCAGGATTTACCAATTCTCCCTCCGTCTCTCTGTCCCTCTGTTTCTGCGCCTGACTTGAGACACTGTTTAACCAGAGAGAGAGAGAGAGAGAGAGAGAGAGAGAGAGAGAGAGAGAGAGAGAGAGAGAGAGCAGTGTTTAGATACTGTTACTTTACAATCAGCTGCACTGAAAAGAGTTCATTGACAACATAACCCAGCGTCTGACGGCGACTTGAGAACGTCAAGGCCTTGACTCAGATATGGAAAAATGATATTACCGTGAAGGACGATTTTCTGAATACATTAGAGTGACTTTTTCTTTGTCTTTGCTATTTTACTACCACCCTTTGGAACTCTCTTCATGGTTCAGTATTCCCTTCCCTTCATGAGGAATGGATGTTGTACCCCCGTCGCTTTTTGCGTTTCTTGAATGATTCTGATGTTGAGTTGTCCGTCCAGTTCTCTCCTGCGCTGCGTCTCAAAACATAGTCTATATATATATATATATATGTATATATATATATATATATATATATATATATATATATATATATATATATATATATATATATATATATATACACACACACACACACACACACACACACATATATATATATATATATATATATATAATATGCAAAGATATGACTTTCTTTTTCATAACTCAACGTCCTTTGTAACCGCCAAGGTCAGTTCGACCTTGTGATATAAGATGTATGTTTAAATTTTGCGTGGTCTTAACTATTTTTCTTTTTATCAGATTTAGTCATATAAAAAGTGCGTTTTGAATGTTCATATAATTGTTATTCTAAAACTGTACCGTGGAATAGCAAAGTAAAAATGTTGTTTGTGCCCTAGACCCGAGACGGCCATGTAGGAAAAAGACAAATCTGGTGTGAATAAAAATAAAAATATTCTACCAGGAACTATAAGGAGGCTTAATGTGCGCATGCGCTAGAATACTCCGTGCTTATTTCTCCGATAAACAGACCGAATAATCGTACCGCCCAAAAGTAACATACGTTCTTCTTTAAGGATAAACTACGACGACTGAAAGTCGTTGGTTGTACTGTAGAGTATTCAAGCCACTTGGGTACCAAACTATTCATCACTTATAATTCCCTTTCGGTGATATTCCCGAAGTAGCGTGCATTGGGTATTAAACATTTGCAGCTTAATGTTTGTATATAAATCACGATATATAAAAAGAGCTGCGTGTTCCAAACGTACCAATGTGTTATCATGGTGGGGGTGGGTTGATGTCAACGATAAGTACAAATCCCCGTACTGGACGGGTATGAGTACGGTAGATTAGGCATTAACTTATACCCCTCTTGATAGCCCCATCTTGGATAGCCCGATGGTTAGCGTCGACCAAACCATTTATCACTTATATAATTCCCCTTCGGAAACACTGGAGTGCTGCTATATATATATATATATATATATATATATATATATATATATATATATATATATATATATATATATATATATATATATATATATATATATATATATATATATATATATATATATACATATATACATATACACTGTATATATATACACACACACAAACATATATAAATACGTATGTATATACAATTAAACACGAAGAAGACTAAAAAGAAAAATGACTGGAACACAGCATAAATGACAGAAATGATGACGATTGAGAACAACGGTGCTAACACGCAACACAAAGAGGGGAAACGAAACTTCTTCCAGACAAGAGCCATTGTGGATGGCACCTCCAAAGACCTTCGAAGTCATTTTCCATTGCTTCATTTATGACGGGCGAAGAAAAAGACCGACTGACAGACAGAGAGAGCCTGATTTGCATAACAGTCAGGCTCCAGACAAAGAGGATATTAGATTCCTCCCCCGTTTTCCTTTGTCTCTAATCAACCGTTTTAACATTTCCGCTTTTTAGATGTTTGGGATTCAATCCCTTAAGTGAAGAATAAATTAAAATAATTGGAGGCTTTTGTAGAGTATGCATAATGCATGGGATTAATAAAGGCATCCTGTTTTTATGGGGCTGCGGCATTGGGGAGCTAGCTCTCTCTCTCTCTCTCTCTCTCTCTCTCTCTCTCTCTCTCTCTCTCTCTCTCTCTCTCACTCACTTTACCTGAACTGGGAACTCGAGCAAGAAATAGCTCAGTGTTGCTACATACATTGAGAAATACATAACGGTATTGAATATCTTTTGATCTCTTCCTCCAACCAGGGAAGACTCTAGTCAAATGAATCTTCCAAGAAAATGATTTACGGTTTATTTATCTATAAATGATTTTTATTATGCAAGATAAAACAATTATCATAGCTTTTCTCTCTAAAAGAATCAAGATATTATGGAAATATCTGCTTGCCAACTTTAGGTAACGAATCCAATGACCAGTCCCGACATGTTAAATTCTGTTTCTATATAAGTGCGAAAATTAGTTCTGAGCGATATTCAGAATCACAGTTTTACCAGAGCTTTACTCTCTCTCTCTCTCTCTCTCTCTCTCTCTCTCTCTCTCTCTCTCTCTCTCTCTCTCTGTTGTAAGAGAGTTTAAAGATTTACAAATAAATTACTTTGTCCATTGTGAAATAAAGTGACATAATAGACAGACGTAAAATTGTTTAGTCCCCCAAAAAAGAAACCTCCTGAATCAATAACTAAACAAACAGGGAGGAATAAAATATAAATAATAAGGATTTTCAATACCTGAGCGATAAACTCTTTTGATGAAACATCACACAGTTCTAAGAAATTCTTTGAAGACAGAGCATTTCCAGCAACGCAACTGGAAGCTGTTCGATAAAGCACCTGCAAATGTCACAAGCAGAAAATATTTTTTGGCAATGGAAATATTCTGATCCATTTTTGCCGGGTAAAGGTAACAGCAAAAAAAAAAGATGAAAAAACTAAAACGATGACGATGAAAATTACGATAATTTTTTTTTTATCCAGAAGCCTTAAGGTTCTCAGATGAACTACAATCAGAGCAGCGTGAACTAAACAAATGAATCTCGTGAAGCGATTTATTCCTCAGGATAGTAAAAATGTTTTGTTTATCAGACTCGTTGACGCTCCACAAGAAGTCCACAAGAAACGCTTAGAGAGACATTTAGAACCTGAATGGCCAGAGGGAAAATGAAAATTAGATTAAAGCTGCTGATAAAGTAATGGTATAAGAGGATCAACTTCACAAAGGAAGAAGACCGAGGAAAAAAAAAGAAACTTGGGAACATGGTACTTCATTAAATATAAGAACTGGGGTTAAAGAATAGTAAATGACACACGAACTTGACTTACATACATTAACCTCCAGACTCATAAGCTTGGCCTGCTCATTTCGTCCTTTGGCGACACGCATGTGCATCAGTTATATTTAAAAGCATTTGATTATATAGCATCAAGCATTTTGAGGCATTTGTTAGCCTAGCATAAGGCTTGTAGCTTTTCTTTTTCTATCTGTAAATTCATTTTGAGCTTTTGTTGCAATTTACATGTCATTTTTTGTTGACAGGACATTAGTTTCTCTAGCCATATAAGTGCTACTAGCATCTGTTGTCGATTGACACACCAGCTGTTTCTTTCTTTACAGTTATTGGTGTGTCAGATGGTTTTATTTTTCGTCTGCTATCTTTAATTTGCCTACTAGACCTCTCTATATTGTTTCTGGTGTTGAAGTGCTTTGATTTTAAGAACCTCTTTGATCGAAATTATTATTATCGTTCAGTAGATGAAATCTATTCGCATGGAACAAGCCCACCACAGGGGCCATTGACTTGAAATTCAGGCTTCCAAAGGATAATGATGTTCATTAGGAAGAAGTAAGAGGAAGTAAAGGAAGATACAGACAGAAGAGATCCCACCTATTAAAAAAAATAAATTAATTAATGAATAAATAAAAATGTATTGAAATGCAAAGAGAATAGTATTAGGGTCGTAATGCATTGCATCTTCACTTAAAATTCTGAAGTTCTAATTCATGGCATCCTCTGGGAGGCTGTTCCACAGTCCAACGGTGTGAGGAATAAAGGTCCTCTGGAACTGAGGAGTTTGACAGCGAGGAGGCACATTTACTGCATATTGGTGCTTCAGCTGTTCAGCGAATCTGGTGGCTCTCGGCAGATAAAGGGAATCAGGGATCAATTGTGAATGTGAAAGATTTCTCTTGAAATATAACTTAAGAAAAAGTGGCAAACAAGAGTTCATCCGTCGATGGTCCAATCCATAACTGCTGCTGTTAGGAAACAGAAGCCTACCATCCGGTTCACAGTCAGTATTTGCTGTTTATTTCAATTGTGAAATGAGGTTGACAGATAAGTGCCATTCTCTATGCAGACTAGGACCCATCACACTTAACTAACCACTACGTACCCAGTTAACTGCTTACGTCAACCAGGGCACAGGGGATTTTTCATAAAAAGTACTGTATCTTTTCCCTCTCTGAACTTGACGTCAACAGCTCGGTGTGTGAGAGTTTCAGTGGCGACAAATATGATACAATTTATGCAATAAGGTGTAGAAACAGAAAGCTAGCTGATGCACAGCTGTTGAATTGAAGCGGCACATTCGCTGTGATGGACCTAAAGCTTTTTGAGGTTTCTTGAGACGCTGACTCTCTCTCTCTCTCTCTCTCTCTCTCTCTCTCTCTCTCTCTCTCTCTCTCTCTGCCTTTTCCAAACTTTCAACAATTCTCACTGGCGTGGGATTGCTTTATGGAAACCGGTATTTTCAACCCAACTTTTATTCCGTCGTAAAAATGGCAAAACTTTATAGAAGTTATAAACGGTTTGCATTATTCTGTCACCGCTATTTCCACATATTCCTTCCCATTACCTTCAGCTCTCGCCTAAACACACACACACACACACACATATACATTTCAGAAATGTCATCACAAAGTGCTGTTACTTTTTGTTTGCAGCGTTAAGAACCACTTCAGTTGTGTTGGCCTTTCCTGAATTTTCTTACTCCTTCAAGTGTGTATTACAGATGTTATTCTTCATTCTTAAAGTTGTCAGAAAACTGTCCTGGATAAGTTGCTTTCATATCACTCCAGTCATCCTTTATTTAAACGCAATTCATGTTTTATACCAAGGGGTTCGCCGGTCAAACTACCAACGTACAAAACACGGAGATGATATTAATTGCACTCAAAATATACTACAGCATCAGTTTAAGGGTTACACTTACTGGGTCATGAGACTCCGTTATTATAAATTCTTACGAGGAATTA
>NC_089784.1:3483003-3518003 GCF_040412425.1 Macrobrachium rosenbergii | reverse complement strand
AACATACATGAAGGAAAATCTAAGCTGAAGGCTTTACTTCAACAGAGCAGTTGCTGATAAACACTTAGGGTCATTTAAAATCACTTATATTTGAAATTTACAATTTAAACTCAGAAGAGCTAAATTTACAGCAAGTTACACTATAACAATCTGGGGAAAAATCCGCTTCGTAGAACACCAATGGGTGAGGGGGCAGTGGATATGACCACAGCACAAGCACAAGATGAACAGTTGATTCCACGGCTAGCAACTCCGTCTGCGATCGAAAACGCATTCAGTTACTTAGACAAATTTAGTAGTGCAATTAAAAGGAATCGAGGGGATTGCACAGAAGGTGCCAAAGCAACTTGATTCTAGGCACCAGTAAACATAGGTGATTTTGAGCAATTATTCACTGCACTAAACAAGTCAGGTCTTTGTGGAAAAATTGCACTTCAGAAAAGAAAATAAATTCAGTAAAAGAATGGTAGATTCGTGACTGATTCAAAACCTCGCTTCTGGTCCTGTACCTTTTCGTCGGAGACAGGGGGACCTCGCCTTCAGCGCCAGCATGGAGGGTAAGAATTAATGGGGGCTTGCACAGTAAAAAGACTAAGGCAAGCAGCCATGAGGACAGGATCAAGGCTCTGAGGGAGCGGGCCAAGGGGCAAGTGTGTGTGGATTCCGTGGCTGGGCATTTTTCATGAGCGCCATCTGTGCACCTCCGTTTTAAGACCTCAGCATATAACGATTCTTCATCTTACAGATGGCGGTGGCTACTCGCCTCACAATCCGTTTTCTTTGCATTCAGACCATGTGGTATGCACCAGTCATGTGGTGATGTGTTGCTATAGTCCAGGTGCTTTTTCTGTTTGGGTTAATCTCCTTCGCCAGCTCATCTGCACCCCCGCCGGGGATTTGCTCCCCCAAAAGGCGGTACCTGGAAGAAAGGCTCGAGCAGTCACTAGGTCAAGGAAGGGTATTAAAAAGATTATGAAGGGGTGAGTAGTGAGAGACTTCCCTGGAAAGGGCAATGTTTTCCCACAACCTGCCTTTGCATTGTTATTAGCATTATTGTTCTTGTTTCAGTTGGAATAAAAGTAAATCAAGTTTATATGGCGCATTAATGGACTCCTAGAGGGCGAGGTGGCTTAGAGGAGGTTTACCTCGTGACAATATATATATATATATATATATATATATATATATATATATATATATATATATATATAAGGAGGAAAAATATTTTTCTCCTTAGATCCGAAACACTGGAAGCTTCTTCGGCCGTCGTTTTTATGATATATTGACTGTAGTTACGTGCGTCTTCCTAAGAGTAAAGAAGAAGAAGAAGAAGAAGAAGAAGAAGAAGAAGAAGAAGAAGAAGAAGAAGAAAAAAAAATGAAGGCATTATTATTCAAGTAAAGAAGCACTTCAGGGAGACATAAGTTTCTCGGTGTTATGAAACGCTTACGACCGGTATAAATCCGTAGGAAATTTTCATTACTGTTAGTTTTACATTCGGAATGTGCGTTAACTTTGCTCAAATGGGGGAATATTTTTCTCGTAATGGGTCGTTACGATGAATTGTTAGTCATTCTATTCGACATCACCAGGGCTGTCATTAACCGATCATCTGATGCTCCTGATGCTCACTTTCTTGCAACAAATTATGGAGTGAGAAATGATGTTGGGTAGAAATGACGTTTTTTTTTTTTGCTTTCGCTGAGGTGTCAGGGATGGTGTAGAAACACTCGAAATAAAATATTTGCTCCGTATTTTTGCTGATATCCCTTTGTTCGTAAACATTCTTTTTTTTCATTTTTTTATTGGGAGGGATTGCCAGCACGTTTTATTTTAGAAACTAGGTTACTGTGATGGCCCTGATGCAGTTTTTTGACCGTACTGACGATATGCTTCGGCAGTTATTGGGAGAAATGATACATGGAGATGAACATAGTTAACAATGCTACCTGTGAAAGGAAGAAAAGATTATGGATGTTAGATAGAAAAAGATACACTTCCAGTATTGAGTGAATAGTGAAATCCTCAACATTGATATGACATACCAAATAAGCTTCTATATCTGTAGTGCTTACATTTAGCAATCTAATATTCTTTATGAAAAATATTCCTATTAAGTAAGATTTTCCATTGAATAAAAATGTTCTCAGTGATGTTGAATGATAATGGAAAATTCCATTTGACTGTAAGAGGCCTTAAGAAATATGAGCATGCATAATGAATAAAGAAATGTACAGAAACTTCTGAACGTTGGGATTCTTCACCTAGATGATTGTCTAAAAAATAAAATAATCGTATGTACGTTGATTTTAAACGTCCATAATAATTTACCAAATGGTAGTGTCATAATTTCCAAAAGAAAAACAGTGTTGTAATTGCTAACAGGAAACATTTGAAGGAAAATCAGGGCATACATTTTGTTTGCGCTAATTACCAGTCATAGGATGATTCAAAGCATTTCTTTGCAAAATTATGTCATTAGAGCAGACTGATTTCAATAATGCTACTTTTCAAATTAGAATTATGTTGCAAATATTAAATTAGGAAAAAATGTCAAGCATATAAATGGAAACACTCTACTCGCCTTGCATGGAAATTTTTATTTACTTTCAAAAGACAAAGAAATACAGAAAAAAGTATAAATTTCCTGATCCCGTTTTCCATGACTTCAAATTTCCTGTGATTTACCTGACTGATCAACCCTTCTCTTGCTTATTTTCATTTGATCATCCAAGCTCATCGCTGAAGACAAACATTAATCTTAAAGAATCCCCAAAAAACGCTAGAGGATTTGAGATGAAATGAGGAATTTTCCTCGAAAATACACGAATTTCTTGAACCCCGGGATGACAGGAAGATATGAAATTCACGCTTTTTAACATGGGGGTGGATAGCGGAAATGGGCTTATTACTGCAATGTTATGACTGCCATTTCCCGGATTGTCCCGCGAGGTGCATTAGCAGCTTAGGATTAAGAGGAGGGTGGGTGGGGTGGGTGGGTGGGGGACAAAAATGCATTCCAGTAATGCGTCATTGTTTTTGAAAATACAGAGGTAGTTGTGCTGATAACAAAATCAGGCTCATGCGCACTTGTAAGCGCGTATACATATTAAAAAAAAGATCTGAGCCTGTAATTTATATCTATTATGTATCCTCTTACAGTTGATTACATTACGTGCTTTATTGTATCTACAGAGGCACATGATTGGCTCTTTGGCAGTAAGAGTAATTCAGCATATTTTTACACGGGCTTCTTATATACTCATTTTCATATAAAGCTTCAATTTTAAGTTTACTTTTGAACGGATTTAAAGTTCCTTGTCAGTAAAAGAGTTTTTAAAATGCAGACATCGATTTCTTTCAAGGAACGAGCTGTCTCATTAATGTCTCTGATGGCCATTTTGCAATGTTGTGTATTCCTTTTCTCATCTCAGTAATCCATTCTGTGATTGATGGCCGTCATATGGAGCAAGCCCTGAAAAAGGCTTCATCTTAGGCTCTCATCTCTTGGGTTTTTTTTGTTTAAATTCCCGGCCTTAATTATAATACCCCAAAATAGCAAAAAATACTAGAGTACGTGCAGAGTCTAGAAATTTAATTCTCCTCATAGTAAATGAAACAATTCATAAAAAGACAATAAAGATAATCCTGAAAGTCCCCAAAACCAAAATGGTATATCTTTTTTATATAAAGATCAGTAGAACTTGTACAGAAATTAACATATTTTCGAGACTCGGCAGGGCAAAATTTTTTTTTTTTTTTTTTTTTGCAGAAAGAAATGTACCTAACACTTCCAAGTCATGATAAAGAGTTACCATTTCATTTTCCAAAACAAGAATTCCATTAGGAGCTTAGACCTCACGTCATAGCCACGGATTATTCGGGCCATGGAATGACAAAAGAACACATTTCTTTTGGAAAACATTAGCATACTCGTACTGGAAATGTTCAGCACTTTTCTTTGAGAGAGAGAGAGAGAGAGAGAGAGAGAGAGAGAGAGAGAGAGAGAGAGAGAGAGAGAGAGAGTGTCAAAACACTTTTCACATGTAGTAATACCAACTGCATAAAGGTATTTTATGAAAGGAAGTAAAACCAGAAACGTTTACCAGACACCTGATACTCGTAAGACCTTACATGGCCGCCGGAAAAAAATGATTTTGCAAGAACTCTTCTCCGCCATTGGAATTCATATTAAAAAAACCATAATGTTACATATAAAATTATATACTCATAGGAACATTATGCAACATTATCTGCGCGTTTCAGCAGTCCCGTTCCTGAACTCTACTTAGTCCGTCCCTGAACTCTACTTAATAAGGCATAAGTTTGCGAACAAAATATTTTCGTTACCATCGCTTGAGAAAGTTTCCTCTTCGTAAAACCGGACCGTGTTCGGTGTTCGGCATGTTACTATTTTTTTGTCTTCGTCATTACCGTTATCGTCCTCACTGTGATGACAGGGCTCATTACGGTAACGGTAATTGCCAAAAAGTATTTGTGGAAGTGGATATAAATAACAAATACGACATAATCCCGGGATATTCAGGATCCACCAATGGGTTCCTCGCAGGCGTGGGCAAGTTTTCCTTACGAAACTATCGCGGTCAATAGGCAATGATTTAGCTCTTCCCTAATTTTCTCTCTTCGCTTTTGTTTTCCTTACTCATTCCTACCGAGGAGAGATGCGGTAAAATCTATAGAATATTGATGCGGAATAGAGAAGTCATCTGTTTCTAACAATAGTCTTATTTACCGTGTCTAAAGAGGTCTTTTGCAACATGCTAATAGGCATAAAGGTGTGAGAATACTAATGGAAAGAAGAATTACCTTCATTATTATTATTATTATTATTATTATTATTATTATTATTATTATTAGTAGTAGTAGTAGTAGTAGTAGTAGTAGTAGTAGTAGTAGTATTGCCGGCTCAGTGGCATAAATTAATTGTTTATCATACGAATCATATCAATAGAAAACGAACATGTTTTAAAAGAGGGTCTCTGTCAGACATCGTAACATTACCATTTGTTAAAGGATGAAATCATGTTTATTTAGGTTTAAACAAACAGGAACTTCCTAATGTTTTCCGACATGCCTCTCACCTGTAAAATGTAATATGGAAATTAGCTATAAAAAAAAAATTAAAATAAAGATAATAATAAAAAAACAATTGCAATGGTAATAGTGACTGATTGTTAGGTTAAAGTTCGTTACACCGTTATTTCGGTACAAATTTCATAACAGCCGAATCTGAATTCCCGATGTATGTGGAAATGCTTTGTCATCCACCCTCAATTTTTTTTTTTTTTTGTACTCTTTCTGTCAGAAGAATAACAGCGTCCTGAAAAAATTATTCAAAAGATACCAGGTTTATATGAAGTCAGTAAAATATCAGCATAAAGGGTAAATACCTCAAGTAATCACAAATCCCTCAGTGAAAAAAGATGGAATTTTAATTCACTGTATTTCGATATACTTGAAAAATTAAATTTTTAGCTTCAATGAGAGACACACAAAATTTTCATTATCAATCTTTTAAAACATTACCCTAAAATATGAAATAGAGGGTTGATACTGGAAACCAATTATAAGAAAATATATATATATGCACATAAAATAATCCACTCCTACCAACACATATATATTTGCATATATATATATATATATATATATATATATATATATATATATATATATATATATATATATATATATATATATATATATACACACAGTATATATGCATGTATGTATTTATAATTCTTATCATGAGCTAAGCAAGGCACAAGCTTTGAAATACACTTCTCTGTAATAGACGGAAAGAAATTGCTGACAGGTTTATGAAATGACTATAGACCTTAAGAGCCCAAGTTACTGTTCGTGAAAGGCAAGAACAGGAGGTGACGCACAAAGGAGTAAAAGTTGAATGAAAAGAAAACAGGAAAGAAGGAAGCAGGGCAAAGTTTTTCCAGGAACACGACGGAAAACCGATAAAATGTTGAATGTTTTCCTTTGTTGTTGATCAATAAAATAAAAGAACAACCGCGTGAAGGAACTTGATTACTGAAGCCAAGATTCCGTCGCCTCTAAAAGACAACCGTTTAAAAAATAAATCAGATTTATTATTTTACATTTCAAGACAATAATCATGAATACATCTAATCTCTCTCTCTCTCTCTCTCTCTCTCTCTCTCTCTCTCTCCGAATACATTCGCAAAACAGATTTCACTGCGAATAGGCGATCTCCTCTTGCAATTGTAGGACAACACAAACATTCCTCGAATTCCATCATAATGTGAACTACACGGTTGGTCAGAGAGAACGCAGAAGGCAGGAATATCAACCGGAGGAGATATTTTCCAAGACTCCTTGAATGGTGTGGTGACCGAGCAAGCAATTCTGTTAAAGGTGACTTCTTGTTTCCATGAAAAAAACTGGGCTTGCCTCTTCTCTTCTTACCGACACACACACACACACACACACACACACATATATATATATATATATATATATATATATATATATATATATATATATATATATATATATATATATATATATATATATATACACATATATATATATATATATATATATATATATATATATATATATATATATATATATATATATATATATATATATATATAGTATGTGCGTGTGTTAATCTAAAAAAAAAAAAGATAAGATAAAAACCAGGAAAAAGGACTGACAAACCCAACAAAACCCGCCGAGTTTTAAAAGTGAAAAACGTTTTCTACTAGAAAGAGCAGGGAGTAATTTGTAAGACTATCCCCAGACATTTTTACTCGTCTTTGACCTTCCCAGCAAAGGCCAAAAATGTAAAATAGCTGCAGGGAACCATAAAAGAATGTTGAAACAATTTCCATTTTGCGTTTAATCAAACAGGGAGGGTTATTTTACGCCGGAAACACCGGCAGTTTTCTCAAGGTAATGTCATGGAATCACAAACTGCTCGGAGTTATTTAGAACACTCTCTCTCTCTCTCTCTCTCTCTCTCTCTCTCTCTCTCTCTCTCTCTCTCTCTCTCTCTCTCTCTCTCTATATATATATATATATATATATATATATATATATATATATATATATATATATATATATATATATATATATATATATATATATATTACTAACTGGACCTCGTTCAAACCGGATGGTATCTAATGGAGTATTTATTCAGAAAAAGTTACAAACTTTCTTGGACGAACAGTCCTCATTCTCAGGTATCCGGATAGTTGATAATGAGGACTGTTTGTCCAAGAAAGCTTGTAACTTTTTCTGAATAAATACTCCATTAGATACCATCAATTTGAAAATGAGGTCCTGTTAATAATTCTACTAATGCACCGAACAGTTGCGTATGTGATAAAGTTAATATATATATATGTATGTATATATACTTAAATATATATGTATATATATATGTGTGTGTATATGTATATATATATATATATATATATATATATATATATATATATATATATATATATATATATATGTATATATACATACACAGTGTGTTCTAAATAACTCCGAGCAGTTTGTGATTCCATGACATTACCTTGAGAAAACTGCCGGTGTTTCCGGCGTAAAATAACCCACCCTGTTTGATTAAACGCAAAATGGAAATTGTTTCAACATTCTTTTACGGTTCCCTGCAGCTATTTTACATTTTTGGCCTTTGCTGGGAAGGTCAAAGACGAGTAAAAATGTCTCGGGATAGTCTTACAAATTACTCCCTGCTCTTTCTAGCAGAAAACGTTTTTCACTTTTAAAACTCAGCGGTTTTTGTCGGGTTTGCCAGTCTTTTTCCTGGTTTTTATGTTATTTTTTGTGTGATAAACACATGTTACCAGCATAACTAAGCAAAACTTGACAATAGGCAATATTCTTCTTTTAAATTTTTTAACATATAACACAAAAGCTAATCAAGTTGAGCATATAGTGCTGACTGCAGACGAATTTCAAAAATATATCCAATATGCTGACAGTGAATAACGAGTTTAAAAGACAGGTCTAATGAAGACGCAAGTGTTCCTGGCAACAGCGATGCTTTCAGTGGAATTGGTACAACAAAAACCTTCTCAAGAAGAGCCTTGGAGTTGCTGACAAACTCACAAGAATATAATCTTTCCATTTACATTGGAGAAACTTCAGATTCAGTTTATTGTAGTATAATAATTAAACATGCGGAGTAAAAAAACATACGCTACAGGATGCTTACTAAGCAATAAATCTCTTGGAAAAAGGTATTACAATTAAAAACAAGTAAAAAATGGGTCTTCGGCGCCATCGAGTTTTCTGTACAGGGTATAATGTTGTATGAAACTCTCAGCCACGGTCCATGAAACTCTCTGCCGTGGCCCATGAATCTTCAGCCACAGCCCGGTGGTGGCCTGTCTTATAGCGCCGCGAGACTCACGATCATGGTTAACTTTAACCTTAAATAAAAATAAAAACTACTGAGGCTAGAGGGCTGCAATTTGGTATGTTTGATGATTGGAGGGTGGATGATCAACATGCCAATTTGCAGCTCTTTAGCCTGCAGTAGTTTTTAAGATCTGAGGGCGGAGAGAAAAAGTGGGGACGGGCTGACAAAGCCATCTCAATAGTTTTCTTTTACAGAAAACTAAAAACTTATTGCTCATAGTTTATTCTCAGCCTGACTTTATAAACTGAATAGCAACACGTAAAAAAAATATAACTCTTAATGGCTTCGGAGGGGTTGCCTTCTGAGTTCATCAAAACCTGGATTTCCAAGACATAACATAAAATGGAAAAACCAATAAAAACTAAGCCAAGTCGAAAGAGGGGATATAAACCCCACTGTTGCGTTAATCATCTTCCGATTGCGATGGCAAAAAACTTGCGGGAAGAGACAAAAACACTTCTGAAGCGATAAATTGAGAAACGGGTATATAGACATGGGAAGAATCAAATGCCTTTATTCCAGGATACGGATTCCAGTCAATCGCTCGATCGCTGCTTGAATGAAATAAACGAAGCCACGCGACTTTGTTCAGTCCTTTATATTTGACCTCTGCCGTGTGTTTCCGATGCCCTTCGACTTTCCTCGGCGAAAATGTCGAACACTTTCGACACTTTATTGCGTCTTGGACGTCACGGCGAATTGGAAAGGATTTGATTAATTAGGTCATTAAGGAATTTTCACGACCCAGATCAATACGCTTTCATTTTGTTTGAAGCTCGGTGTCACTCTCAGTCATTCAAGACCGCTCTTTTAGGATTCAAATGCATATGCTAGTAAATAAAGAGGGGATTGCAATTAATTTTATGAACTAGCTGAGTGCTATCAACTAAAGAATCTGGTTCTAGTTCTGGTGAATATCATTAGTAACTTTTAAAAAGGGTTTCACATGTAAGAAGTTTTCGTTGATTTAAAGGATCGAAAGTAATATAGCAAATTGGTCAACAGTTATTTATGATTATTATTCACTTTTCTCTATGCCTTTCTCTACACAGACACAGGTATGAGTGAATATATATATATATATATATATATATATATATATATATATATATATATATATATATATATGTATGTATGTATGTACATTCACTAAAAGGTCCTCATTCAAACTGTATGGTATCCATTAGGTACCATCCAGTCTGAATGAGGTCCTTTTAGTAATTCTACTATTGCACAGAACAGTTGTGTATGTGATAAAGTTGATATATATGTATATATATAATTTGTGACTAACATCGGAACTGAACCCCGGTTTTTCAATGAGAGGCCAGGGCGTTACCAACTGACTCGCACAGGTCATAAAAGAAGTTGTAACCTAAGTACACCCATACCTGAGGTTTTTCCCGGGCAAGCTGCACCCTAACATAGCAGTGAATTTTACCTAACTTCAGGACCCAGCAGCGAGTCAGTTGGTAAAGTTTCATTCGAAAAACCCCTGCACCCTGAATGTGATAGAAATACTGAACACATTAGCACGTGTTTCACGAAAGTAAATTTCTGGCTCACATCGGGACCGAACCCCGGTCTCTCAAATTAGTGGCCAGAGTTCGGTAAAATTCGGTGGTACATGAGGCGGCAGCCTGCGGAAAAACTTCAGGTACAGGTGTATTTAGGTTCCAACTTCTTTTGTGATCTATGGAGGTAAATTGATAATGCCCGTTCCTCTTATTTGAAAGGCAAGGGTTCGGTCCCGATGTGAGTCAGAAATTTATTTCTGTGAAACACTTGCTCATGTGTTAAATATATATATATATATATATATATATATATATATATATATATATATATATATATATATATATATATATATATATATATATATATATATATATATATATATATATATATATATATATATGTGTGTGTGTGTGTGTGTGTGTTTATGTACACATACTGACAAAAAAATCGCCAAATGATGCACACTATCTCTTAACATACAAAGAAACGTCCATGATACGTAAGGAAGAAAAGTAAGCCTAATGTCCAAGACAAATACTCATAAGTTGTTCATCAAACTTGTGCATATTCCAACAGCAACCTTACATAACAATTTCCGTTGAATCTTTGTTATTGGTATAACTACGTTCATTATTATTTTGAAGGAGGCTGCCAGCTGTGCTTCCTGTTACAACATTATGTTTTAGACGACTTAAAGATGTTGCAAATATCCTGTCACTTCAGTGTTTTCAATCACAATAATTTCGATCAGTTTCGTAAGTACATATATCTATCTGTGTAAGTAAATTTCTTATCGGAAATTCTCGACATCATTACTCAAAGAATGTCATTAATGTAGGTAGGTTTTAGTACTTTGGGCTCAGATCCAAGATACATGAAAAAGGTAAAACGTGAAGGATATTCAAGTTGAAATTATCGTTAGATGCAACTTCAACGCGTGTGGTTTTGATTCCTTAGTTAGAAATAATAACACCTCGTCAGTCGGGAATTGAGCAAACAGTAATTCCATTTTACGTTATTTTTCTAAGCTGGAAATTAAAATTATTCGATGATTATATTCCCCTTGACCTTGATGAAACTGTGAAACATAACAACCCACACATAACGAACAAAATCTATTTGTTGAAATGTAACTTTTACAAACAAGAATTCAGCTTCTTTGTATACGCAGTTTCCTATCTGCGTAACTAATTTCGAAAGGGAAAATTATGCCGTCAATTCAACGTCAAAATATGATCTGGTTCAGGTACGTAGATGATGTCTCCCCGTTCTGGAATCATAAATGAGAACATCTGAACGCATTCACTAATATATTGTTCGTCCTGGTTCTAATGTTTGAATTAAAACTGATTGAAAGATTGCACTTTCTGTATGTTTTGATCGGGAGAGATGCCGGCCGCTTCATTTCCCATTATCGTACATCTGTTTTCTAAGTTATCATGTATCTCAGTTGAAATGAATCCTGGCTGCTGTAGTCATGTTTTCAGAGGACTTGCGATATTCTCACTGAGGTATCTAGAAATAGGATGTGAAGCAATTCGTTTGCATCATACCAAATTGCACTACCAAGCATAAATTACAAGTTAGCCACCAATAAAGCAAATGAGGAATATTTTCAAAGTTCCACAAATAACAGTCAAATGTACTTTGAATACTACACTATATCACCGCCCTACTGAGTGCATCGAAAATACACCAAATATCAGATAAATGGTTCGTTTTCCATTACCTAAAATCGTCAGAGCTTCGCTAATTAGTGTGTGAATAAAAGCAAACACACTATTCAGGTGTCGACAAAATACTTTGCAGATGTTATTGAAAAATATTTACGTCAGTGGACTGATGAACCAATCTTTCAAAGATTAATTGAGCGTGAACGATCTGCAAGATAATGTTCGGAGAGTTCAGAGATTTTAGCACTTGCGAGATTTGCGTCATAGCACAAATTGGAGTAATCAAACGCTGTTCGTTTAACCTAACAGAAAAACTCCGTAATCTACCATCATCAGTTAACTAAAAATATGATTGCATGACGGGGACGTTGCAAACATGTTTGTGCGGACGCGTTTGTTTTATGACTAATTCTGCAGGCAACCTTTTCTCTTCCAGTTAAAATTACTACTTAAATGCATATTCCATTTTAACAACTCTCGTCATCTGCCAACTTTCTGTACGCATTTATTATTAGGTTTTAAAGTTAGAGATGACCAAATATTTGATTTCATGTTTCTACATATATAATGTATATATGTATATACAGTATATATACACACACAGTATTTATATATATGTATGTATGTATGTATATACGTATACACACACACACATATACTCGTATATATATACTGTATGTATATGTAACTAAAAATCTATGTCTAAACATATATTAATTTACATCTCTCTCTCTCTCTCTCTCTCTCTCTCTCTCTCTCTCTCTCTCTCTCTCTCTCTCTCTCTCTCTCTCTCTATATATATATATATATATATATATATATATATATATATATATATATATATATATATAACACTATGTAATCACCAAAAACGGCACTTATACCTTCAAGCTCATAACCATAATTACGAATACATTAGATAATACTTTACACATGAAGTTTAAAGTGAACAATGGTTTATCAATACTAGAGGAATTAGCGAAGCTTTGTAAATCATCAAATACCCGAAAATTTTTCATCAGATGGTTTGAGGTACTCGAGAACGGAGATCTAAATAAGACGTATTAGCAGGCCAATATCACCTTTCTGAAAAAGTTGAATTCATTATACCTTTCCTGCTTGATCAGAAATGATTATTCAATATATCATAAAGGCCTAGAGTTTTATTGTCCAAAGCGCCTAAGAAACTAATCCAAAGCTCGGGACCCCATCAAGGGTAAATGGGAGAAATGCTACCATGTTTTAGAACTACTGGAGAGGAGACACTGAATAAAAACAAGTGCAGATAAAGTGAAAAATTTTCATCCCTGGAAATACGAAGTTGTGACTTGTTAATTGCATCTGAATACTTTAGAAATCAGATGGGATATATTGGTAATGTTTCATTGCATTTGAGTCTCGTGAAGCGCCAGTGTCGTTTATCAAAGCTGAAACTGCTGTTTACTAAAATGCAACACCAATTACAATATATATAATGCGTCATGCAGAGATTAATGAACTGGATTAAGCTTTTCTCTTATTCAAACTCACCTGAAAGCCACAACAAACATTTTGCCGTTAAGATGAAATTTAAATAGGAATCCCGCGTTCGGCGACGAGTAATCAAAAATTAACTGCTCTGAGCGGTTATTTTATTTCGTTTTCCTTTTTAGAAAACTTTGGGATTCGTACTATTTTCTCTCGGGCTTCTCTGAATGTCTGATAAAAGATTTACTTTTTATGGCATATTAAAGTATTTATAACGATACTATTTTTTTTAAATAAATAGTGTAACCTATCACTGTCTCTCTTTTGATGGAATCTATAAAGATTATTCTTTTTTAGATATTAGTATTGAATGCAGTTCCATATTTAGGAAAGCCGACTATGAACATGTAGATTTAAACAGATTTGACCAGGCATGGTTGAATTTTACTGAAGGGCTCGTGTCGAGAGAGAGAGAGAGAGAGAGAGAGAGAGAGAGAGAGAGAGAGAGAGAGAGAGAGAGAGAGAGAGAGAGAGATCATTGTTGAAGTGAGTTATATGGTGTTTTGGACTGTTTTAGGTGTAAATAAACATATCTTGAAGCTATATTACCAAAAAAATGTTTAGATTTGTTTATTGACAATTTTGTTTACCGCTTGTATGGCATTGTGAACTACAAATTGTAAAAAATGTAAAAAAAGCCTATATCTGGATATGTGGAAGGGAGTTATACACTGTTTTGGATTGCTTTATAAGTAAATAACATATCTTGAAGATATATTGCAAAAAAAAAAAGTTTAGGCTGGTTTATTTAATTTTTTTTTTTTTGTAAAATTGTAAAAAAAAAATGTAAAAGATTGTCAAAAATACCAGCTAAAATATCCCATTCTCTCTACGGGTCGCATCAGAGAAAATGGGTTACAATGATATAGGGATAACTCGCTCAAGATTGTCTCAGGAGTGTTGAAAGCCCCCAAAATTTTTTTGTTTTGTATCTTCTGAAAACTTACTGTACTCAAAATTAAATGCTTAGATCTCCAAGAAGGCTGAAACAAGTTCAATGAAACTTTTACAGCGTGTAAAAAAACTCCGAACACCCATTTTAAATGAACAAAAATCTGGACAATGTTTTACTCAACATTTTGACATTACTCCATAATTTTTAAGTACCGTCATGGTCAATAGTCCATCCCCTTAGCCACCCAGAGAGTGAACACGAATCCGGTGACTATGAAACACCAAATCAATTGAACAAGTAAGTAAGAGAACACCCAACAGATGTCGCACCGTAAGGGCGTATGGGAACAAGAAGGAGGAATGGGAAGCAGGTATTTTTCCTGAGCATGGAGTAAAGTTCCCATATTCTAATATCGTTCAGAAAGTGATCGTAAAGTTTTTGTCGTCGACGATACTGGGTTTGAGTGTAAAATGCGCAGTTAGGGAAATATGCGAAATAAATCTGAGAACAAAAGTGCTTAGGAAGTCAGTATTCATGAATTGTATTTCCTATAGATTATCATATCTTATCAATACAAAACATTTCAGCATCAGTGTTTATGGACCACTGTGGCCGTTACGAAGAAGTGAACTTTAGAATTTACTGTAAATCAATATATGACGAAGTCCTTGGTTATGAAGACTGGGACTATGCCACTCAGGAATAAAGGCAAACTGGTCATTGTTATGAATAAATTTACCTGTTTGGGAGGGAAGAGAAAGTTTGCCCTTCATACGTGCAATAGCAATTTTACGTTTATTCAGAACCAAATAAATATATAGACGAAAAAAAAAAAATCACCAATATACGTTATCCTTTAATATACCATGATTATGGGCAGTAGGAATACTTTTTATCTCTGGATTATATTCAAAGCTGCCTTAATTTTAATAGCCTATCTCATAACACTGACGAATTTCAATTTACACGGAAGGGAAGGGTGGTGATTCCCGTGGCGTTGCAAATTCTGTTGAAACTCATGTTACGTTACGTATGCACTAGATATAAATAAAATGCAGACATTAAAGTCGCTTTCCTGGCGCCATTTAAAGGTACTGCGAAGTATGAAAATGAAAACGGAAATATCGAAAAAGAGCGATATGAATATTTCATGAATATTCATTCAAAGGTTGTTATTTGTAAGGCTGTAACGAATCAGAGTGGAAAAAAAAAAAACCTGCTAAAGCGATATTGAAAGTTGCTTTAAATCCTATACTGATCGGTCCTATGAGCTTACAGTTTCGTCTTCAATATAACGACGAGAAAAAAAATCCTTTTTTTTTTTTTAGATTTTTCCTCAATAAATTTTTCTAAAATGTTTCTTTGAGGGATCAGCTTTGGTAAACAGCCCGCTCCTAGATAAACAAAAAGATTATCTAACTTCGCAGTAAACAGGTCCAATTCCGGGATATATATCTCCACGTTTGCTCTAGAACATATAAAAGGAAACATTTCTCTGTTGTTTTTCCTGGCCGTTCTTTTGCAAATTTCGGAAAACATGTTAGGTAATCGTTTCCTGTCAATATGTGAAGCTTCTGAAATGTGCCAGATGTATGACTGTAGATCCCCATGCTTATATAAATACATATTTTTTGGCATTAAGCAGTTTTCCCCATCTAGGAATGGTTGCAAAGGAATATAGCATAACAGCCACTGCAAAAGACTACCAAATCTGAACCCTCTTCAGTCATCTACACAAATGGATCATAATCGCTTGTCAGACCCCACTATCCATCTCTATCTTGTTAGCACTCCTTGCTAGATTAAAGGCCTTTTCCAGTACCTCTTTCGTACCATCTATCCAGTGCTTTTTGAATCATCCTCTCCTTCCCTCAAAACATGTCCAAATTACACAATTTTTTCATCACGTTATACCTCAAAGCCAAATCAAAGTCCTTCAAAAGAAGACATCGTGCTTACCCCATACAAATGGGAAAACAAGCACGTTAAAAGAAGAAGAAGAAGATCGCCCTTAATTCTTTCCAACTGACCATACATTATAATCTCAAAACAATTTGATCCATTCTTTCTCATTAGCAAATCTTCTGACCTATACTTAGCATTTCCATATTTCTTACTCTTTAAATTCCACTTACACTTTTACTACTTTCCTTCAATTCTCATTCATTGTCCACTTCACTTCAGTAAAAGAGAGCTGACTTCACAATTTTCCTGTGCACTACCAGTTTAACCTCCTAATTCATTTCTCCTTCCTACCATCATCAATTTTATTTACTCTCAGATACTTAGATGCAGACATCACTTCCATTCTTCCACCATTCGTATCGACATTCATTGCTCCATCTTCCTGATTCCGATTTACCATCATAACCTTACTTCTGCTCAAATTGTTTCCACTTTGCTTTCCATTCGTAGCAAAACATTTAAACAGATGCACTGCTTCTACTAGCTTCTCTACGTTATCCATTGTCTGTACTATATTATCTGCATATATAAACCATCTTGCACTCAATCCATGACTTACTTTTTGATTGCAAAATCTGGTATAGGATTTATTGTTAATTCTTCATAAAGACAGTCGTGGAACATACCTCCCTTTTCTAAGATCCCGTCTACATATCTTAACACGCATCAGTTCAGTATGAAAGCTTTTAAACACTCTCAGCAACTTGTACTATCTATAAAAAACCTATAACATTCTCCGTATTGCCTCCTTTTGTAATCTGTTACAAGCGCATATGCACATATTGTACAGTGTCATACCTCCCTAGCATAGAGAAAAGGAACAACTTAATGCGAAATGAAAAAAAGAATCAAGAAATGAGCATTTGTTTGTAGTTGAGCAAAAGATTTTAGAGGATTCTTTGAACTACTAATGCAAATGTTAAGACGAGCCTGAGCACTTTGAACTATGCAAATATTATAAAATTACCGAACAAAGATGGATCTAAACAGATGCTTATAATAAAAAATTCTCTGCTGATGATAAAAATATGTATATCTAGAAACAAATGGTGGATGTAGTGTTTGATGCCTGGTTGGAACTTTTGGAGTGTCGTTAATCAAACTCGTCAGGGTAAGCTTTGTTTTAAAAATCGGTAAAATGGGGTATCTTTCATGTTTAGCCTTAAAATACAATGGTAAATTCGCTGTGCGTTGATTGTTTATATAAAAATAATAAAATTAGGAATTTTGGTTTGGGTACATCATGAAATGAGAGCGGATAAAAAACCGAAAACCTGAATGAGTCAAGGTTAAGATAGTTAGAATGACAATGTAATCTACAACGAAATTTTTCGAGTAACTTAAAGAAGAATGCTAAAGAATGTTAAAGAAACTAAGAATGGCGAGTAAGAAAGGGCTTTCACGCGAACGTCATATCGGTCAATTAAAGCAGTGGCCATGAAACAAAGTCTAAAACGACATTTCCACATACCAACAGACCATAACTTTTGTTCGTGCATTTCCCCATCATCATGACTGACATTAGATAACACTGGGATTTTGTTATCTCTAAACTTGTTATTTAGCAGGACATATATTTTTCGATCTGTGATACAGTGCCGGGTATCGCATGGACGGGCACTGAAAATTTAATTCTGACTGTCGTTTTGTGTATACACTGTGCGCTAATAGAATGCATGACAATATTTTGTCGAAGGATTATAGAGAGGTTTTGGGAATAAAAATATCACAATCGCTGAGTCTAAATATAATCATCCTACTGAAAAAAAGTGCTTTGTGTATCCGCATGCAAATATGTTTGTGTATAACACAGTCTATGGTTAATGAACCTCCTTTCTACTGTCACGAAATCTCGAAAAAATGTAGAGCAAAATGTACTTGATATGAACAGAATATGATTAAAATATCACTTAATTACTCGCCGTCATTTTTCGCGGAAATGGCTCACGAGTCTTTATAAGGCATCGAATTCTGATACTTAAAGGGAAGTACAGGCAAAGGGTTTACGATGAATGTCACTGAATTTCGGTCTGATATTAATCACAATCATCTCGCCATTTTCTCAAATATAAATTTATGAAGACACTCGCGAAAAAAAAGATATCCCAGAAGAAAGTAAGAAAACGAATCGTATACTCAACTTTACGCACACAAGGGCAGAGAAATATAATATCAAATATTTGATAAGAAAAGATTTATTGCCACATAGATCAGGGTGGACGTCCGTTCTGAAGAAATATTACTCACTGTAAATTTCTGTAGACAGAAATAATCAACAGAGATTTCGGCAGACTTATGATGATAACAACAAAATCTACAACACTTTTTAACAATATATATATATATATATATATATATATATATATATATATATATATATATATATATATATATATATATATATATATATATATATATATATATATATATATAAATTCTATAAATTCGGAAAACTTTCGAGACCCTGATCAGCTCTGTATCAATATGAAAGCAGAGCAGTATCACGTAAACTTTCGTTGTATAAGTTGATGTATGTTGACAAAAGTAAAATAAAAAAGGACAGCAGATTTACCCATAAGTTCAGAAAAATAATTACTATAGCAATATTGTGGAATATAACAGGTATTTCTGCTGCATTTCATTTGTAAAGAGTCTTCTCTACACATCAGCATGTAGCTGGTTTACTAAGTTTCCTAAGGTCGTATAAAGATTTTCCGTTGTAGTGGTTTAATTTCCTCTGACGTTTCGACTCGCATGCTAGTGGTCATGTACTAAGAGTAACAAATGTGAAAGAAATAAGATACAATGTAGACAGCAGTCTATATCAGACCTGTGGGTTACAGTTAGATTAGTGCGCTGAGTTTTGATTGGCTGCACGTTAATGCTATTGCGTCGGTTGCTAAGGCATTGCAATATTCTTTTAGCCTTCTTAGTAGATGGGTTTGGTTGGAAGTGGAATTGGGGGTATGTGGGGCATCATTGTCTTATGTATCTGCCATTGGCATGGTTGGTATGAATACCTGATCAGGTAAGACGTCTGGTGTCTCTCTCTCTCTCTCTCTCTCTCTCTCTCTCTCTCTCTCTCTCTCTCTCTCTCTCTCGCTTGGTGTTCAGTGATTTCTTATATTTTCCTCTGACAAAAGTGGGAAGAATTCGGTTCATTTTAGCATGTTGATGGTTCTCTATTTCCAAGTGTGTGTAGGGCCTTGAGAAAGCGCAGATGTCAAAGGTCGGGTTCCTTGTCTATAATTTGTATATTTCTCACTGAATCTTCTCTTCCAGTCTTTTATTATAACTTTACTGGGAATGGTTGAAGATGGCCCCTACTGAGGATGGCAGGAGAGACGCTTTGAGAGTTGGCAGTATTCATCCCGATATAAAAGTGTTGGAAACCTTCCACGAGGGTAAGAAAACTCGTAGATGATACTATGTACATTGAAGACGTTGTTGGTAGGTAGGAAGAGCGGTGGGAGTTGGTCTTGACAAGGAGTTGTGTGGCCTTCATGTTCTTAAAATAAATTACAAGGCATCTTTTTTCTTTCTATGTTAGAGGAGACATTTTCACTGGTCATTTTTCTGACACCTATACAAGATATTTGTAGTGTATGAACTACTTACAGTAATCTTTGCCAGAACTATTTTAGTCATTTTTGCTATGGGCTGTTCTTTCGTTGAGCCATATATTCGAAGTAATTCGGGTCTGCCGTTCCATCTTGTTCTTTGAGAACGAGATGGAGCCACACAAATGGAAGATACACCAGCCATTGTCCCCCAAAATCCCCCTTCAAGTCAACCCCATCGATTTGTCAGGCTCAGAAGATCGCAACGCCTTTGGAACCAGACGCAACAGCACCAACTCACGGCCAATCAAAATTCAGGGCATCGATTCACCATCTAACTGTAACACACCCATCTGCTATTAATACCTGTGTGCTACGCATCTTGATTCATTCGACTTGTGACGCCTTCCCCTTCCCCTTTGTCAGTGGTTACTTCTTTAACTGTCTTGAGCCGTTCTCGGATCGAACACTCATCATTCACCTTGTTTTTACTTGGATTGTTTGTGATACCTGGAAGGTGATAAGGAACCATAACTCATTCAAAAAAAAAAAAAATGCCTTCTCCTGCAATACTTTTATAGCAACGAAGCTCGCCCTCTTACATCGAAAACGAGCACGTAAAACTACAGAGCCTCGCCTTCCAAATCATCCCATCCTCCTTCTACCTCCTCCTCCTCCTTCTCCTCCTCATCCTCATCCTCATTGCTTATCCTCATCCCGTCCCGTCTCTTATCCTGAGGAATATACTCCTCTGTCTAAGTTTCCAGCGCTTATATCCAAAGACGGATATCCCGCGTTGCAACTGTCGCCCTAGGGAAGAAGAACCTTGATATGGTAATTACTGCAAGACATAACCTTCGAGGAGAATTAACCGTTGCAACGAAAGATTGGTCCCCAGTGCTTGGCCTAAACCCTATATTCCATTCCATCACTCTCATATCATTAAAGTGACTTCAATTTTATCATTCTTACCGTCAGAAGAACTGAAACCATTAAAACGGAACAGCTTCTTATGACCTTGGAAACCTAATATATCAGCTGCGTGCCGATGGAAAGGTTTAACAACGCGTAGGGAATATTATACAAATTAAATGCCCTTAGAAACAGCTCCTAAATTTGAAAATTCTGTAATTAGAGAAGGTCTCCTCTGTGATAATTATAACAAACATCTCACAGTCCAGTTAGTCGTATTTTATTTTTGAAAAACTCAACCACAATAATCATGTTTATAATAAAAACGCCAGCCTGTCTTCTTTCCATCTTTCTTGTATGATTATTAATTTTTCAAGGTCGGAAACCCACTCATGAGATGAAAATAGAATTTCATGCACCTCTCTTGCAAGTTTTCCAATAAAAGAAAAAATATCTTTCGAAACAGGATTTCTTTCTCAACGAGGAGTGTTCAGTCTGGGTCTTCTGAGAATATTTACTTTTGTAAAAAAAAAAAAAAAAAAAAAAAACAGAGCGAACATTGGATATTTCCTCATGATCCGTGATGCCATTGGGACAATCATATCCATCTCGCGCTCTCTCTCTCTCTCTCTCTCTCTCTCTCTCTCTCTCTCTCTCTCTCTCTCTCTCTCTCTATATATATATATATATATATATATATATATATATATATATATATATAGTATATATATATATATATATATATATATATATATATATATATATTTCTCTCTCTCGTGCGAATATCTTTCGTACTTCATCTCTGAACAAATGTTCTTAAGTACAGGAGAATCTACGTCTATATTTTACTTTCAACACAACTGGTAAAGCTGCAATTAGATGTCGTTTATCACATTAAATGAAGATTGAAATAAATTCTCTGGTGAAATACGTCAACAATAAAATAAAAAAAAGCCAAAGAATAAAGGGGTGAAGCACGGGATGAAGTGGTATGAAATAAATTTAAAGAAGACATTCCATTACACCAACCTCCAAAGAAACCTTACGTAGACAGAAATTTTTGTGCAACGAATGTTAAAGCTCACATCTTTTTATTCATTTGATGAATTATTCTTGAAATGATGCATTATTATATCAAATTACTTTGTTCTTGCTCCAAGTACCACTGTCTATATTGTAAGTGGTTGCAATTCAGATGGATATAAAACTTGAATACATTCATTCCTGTTTATTTCAAAAGTGTACTTGGGAGATTTGTAGCTTCAGAGTTGGTAATTGTTTTCTAAAGTAGTTAGTGAAGGGGGAGGGGAGGGGAGACATTATGCCGATGACACATACAAATAAACAAAAATATAATTCAGTCCCATTTGACCAATATCCAAATCTCCACAATATGGATAGTCTCGTGTCTTCCCTAACTTCTAAGTACTTTTAATGGCGGAGCAACTAAATTTTAAATCATAGTTCGTTTCCGATGTTTAATTAAGGTTTGCTAAATATCATTAATGCTACTACATAATGTCTATTAAAGTGGATATATTCTCTTTCTATGTCTAAATATAAGACGCGTCAGGTTGACAATCACGTTCTTCATACAAAGACAGGTACCTCGAATGTTCTTTCCTGTTAGGAAACAATTACTTATGAATAATTTGCATTTCTTAATCTTTGTTTTATATAGTGATATTGACACATTCAACCTGAAAAAAAACATTCTGATTTATAGTCTCTTCAGATAGACAAATTATCTGATGATCGTTAGGTGTTGACGCCCTCCTATTTTAAAAATGATTTTATATATATAATATATATATATATATATATATATATATATATATATATATATATATATATATATATATATATATATATATATATATATATATATATATCATTAGCCTAGATCACTCACGGTTACTATTTGCTCTCTCTCTCTCTCTCTCTCTCTCTCTCTCTCTCTCTCTCTCTGTCCTCTCTGTCCGCCTGTCTGTCTCTCTCTCCGACCCCAAAGGGATACTACTTGCGTTTACCGCTGTTTAAAATTCCCATAGTAAACGACATTTTGAGCTCAAATCTCCATGCGCAAGCAATACTTACATTTCCTACTAATCACTTAATTAAAAATATGGATTAAATCAAGGACACGAGGAATAACGAAAATCTAATTAATTAGAAAGGATAGTCTTCAGCGACTATACAAAATATTGTAATGAGTTCATCTTAGCAGAAAATTAATCACTCCCGAATGATGAGCGCGATTCAGACCTCATTTCTCCATTACCTTTCAATGCCTGGTGTTAATATTTTCGGTCCCGCGATTACTTGCAGAGCTTAATCATTTTCACAGATATTAATTAATTTCGAGTTTTTAAGACGCGTAATCAGCGTTAGGGTGTATCATTAAGTTTTAATTTTGAATGGCTTATTAGCAATGATGAAGTGTGGAGCGTGTATGACTTTCAGGAAGGAATCGCGATTCTCGCTCGGACTTCGTTAGATTAAGCCCTGTCTATCGCCATCTTTTGGTAGGTTTGAGAGTAACTGATTGAATGGCCTAATGGGAGGAGAGAGAGAAAGCACGTGGAAAGTGGCTGCATAAACTTTCATCATCTATAAAATTCGTGAGTCCATATTTACCATAAACTTTATAAGAAAGTGAGCGAGTTTCTGAGTAACCGAATATAATGTTAAACTTGTCTCTTAACAGCTCGTCTCTAAAGTTTAGATGACTTACAAGAGACACTGTGATGTTAAAACTCACAGTTACCAACACATTAGCAAGCGTGGCAGAACGGGGAAGTAAGATCCAGACGATGATTATTCTGAATTATTTCAATTTTCCATTGCCGTTGACATTTGCCAACTTTTGGCGTACCATAGCAGTGCAAATGACTTTGCAGTCGTAAGCCCAACCTATCAGCAGGATATCGCGATCCAAAATCATGTAATGCATTTCCAGTTTGTAACGAGCGCTCTGTCATTGAGAGCGTTGATAGTCAACAAAAATTACCAATCTCATCAAAGAGAAGCATCAAAAAGTCACGAGCCCGTAATTATTGAGGATTAATGTCGTCCGTCCTAAGCACTTGGATATTAGAAGTACATCCGTAAAGTATGGTACTGATTAAGAGGGTAGTACTGCTAAAGATTTTGTAAGTCATTTACATACATTACCAACGCACGTGCGAACAACTGAGTAATTGGTTATTATCTGGTAACCGCGAACAAGCGCTCCCCCATAAATGTAGCTGTAAAAAGTTGGAATATTGCGCGGCACCCACGGGTAATGTTCTAGTCATATTTCCTGGAAAAAAATTTGAATAAAGCGCACACCAGCTGGCCTGTGCTATGCTTATACCCCATTAAATATCTAACAAACATACATGCCTAGTATTTTTTTTTATGTTTTCTAGTAATTTAAGTGGGACTGAATCTACGAGGATTACTTTTAGATTTTCACTTATCGCTATGGTGGTCATTAAAATTGTTGTTCAGAAGAATATCTTAAATTTTTTGTCGCAGAACCAACCACACTGTGCTGATATTATCTCATCGCCCTCTCTTGCTTTCTAAGTAAATTTATGACTGAGTGTCTTACCATTTTATAATGTAGGCCATGGAATGTCTGTAGCAAATGGGGCTATATGCTCGTCGGCATCACATCTAAGGGAGCGACAAAAATCACGAAACATTTTTTTAGGGCTGGGAAGTTAGCCAACACTAGACCCTCCTCTTTTACACGTGCTTGTACGGATGTGAGTGTCCATCGTTCCTTTCCTCTTCTCTTTGATACAACAATACTTAATTGTCAGTGATCATCTCCATATTGAACTGCTAATTCAATCAACAAAAGTAATGAACAATATCTAAAGCCCAAATACACAAAGAACGACATCAATGAAGCCAATGTCTGGATTGATTCGACTTCGAGGAAAATCCTCCATGACCTGATTAATCGCATTCTTTCAAATTTTCCACGGCTCCCAAGACCTCAATAAAATGACGGAAATAGTCGACATTTTCGCCCCAAAAAAGTCAAAGGGTATTGGAATACATGGCAGAGGTCAACGATAAAGGATTTAACACGGTCGTGTGGCTTCGTTAAGGCCATTCAGGCGGCAATTATGCGATCTAATTGAACTCGCAATTTGACAGGATGGTATTTGATTCTTCTTACGGACTCGTATTAGCTTGACACTGTAATCTTTATTTAGGTTTGTGCTTCTACTGCACCTACTCACTCTTCGTTTGCTCTTTTCGAGGTCCAGCGTGACATAAGAAAACAAAGTATACATAATCTGTTATTGTAGTTTATATTTTACTTTATTTATGTTGATGTTATAAAGTGCCTTTGATAAGCTTGAAATTACATTATCAGTAGTATACGGTGTATGCGTGAACATGGATGAGAGAGAGAGAGAGAGAGAGAGAGAGAGAGAGAGAGAGAGAGAGAGAGAGACTGCAGGCTAGGTTGCAAGACTGACACATTTTATACACATGCTAAGTTCCAATAGCCAACGGACTGTTTTGTAAGGTGTAATGATGTGAGTAAATTTTGCACACAATAATAAGCATAAAAAACATTAATTTAATATTACCACTTGACGCCTATTGTTGAACCATATCAGATATAAACACAAAGGAAACAATCATTATCACGGAGCTCTTACATTGAAAAAGGGTTAAAACCTTGATTTTACCTTTGGGGATAATTTTCCGCGGTAAACAAGCAATGATAATTTGTAAGATATTTTTAGATAATAAATCAAACTTGTAACTGGACCTTTGCCAGGAGCAATGTGTCTCTAAAGAAGGTGGGCAGTATCCTTCGAAAGCTTAAGAATTCTATGATTTAAAAGAAATCTACTGAAGAGAGGTATTTTGTTGCCTATATTAAGAGAGGTATTTTGTTGCCTATATTTCTCATAGCTTGATTATCGTTTGTATGTAAGTGATTAGTTACAAACTTAAATGTTAGTAGATGGGCGCAGACGGCCGGATTTTCGACGTGTGGCAAAACACCCATGTCATGCCTGATTTTTAGCTTTCATTTTTCCTCTCACCAATTCTTATCTTCACCTTTCCTCCTTTCTTGCTTATTCCTCATTTGTACCTTTTCACAAAATCTGTCTATTTGCTTGTTTATTGTTTTTGACAAGTGAGGGTGCCCAGAAGACACCATACATTCTTTGAATGTGATGCAATAGCAGGACGATACAGCGTCTGGAAAATCTTTGCGCGTGGGCAGAAGTGATGGACGTCCTTGAGCCTATTTATTAACCTTTCTATCATTTCCGGCAGATATGGGGACACTGTAGCGCCGAGACCGAAAGGTGTGGGACCATAAAAATTCCATTTGTCATTCTGGTTATGAATCCGGGACTATCCGGTCTGGAGGCCTGACTGAGCTTATCGTTCAGATCCGACTACAAAGGTATACCGTTCCTCTCACTACTCGTCCGTGGTGCCACATGTGTTCTATTCAAGAATGGCTTCTTGCCTATTACAGAGCTTCAACTTTTAGCAATCACACCACTGATAAATGTCTAATGGAGGTGACTAAAGATAAATAAAACCTCTGTTATCAGTAGTTACGCAACAAGTACGCCCACCAGGTCACCTCTGAAACACCTCTTGAAAACGAACTCCAGCAACCTGTCTCTCACCCGAGTTCCCCTTTTGTTTTTCAGGTACTTATTTGTAAAGATATTGCTATTTTTTGAAAGGGAAATCCTGCTACTTACACTCTTGTTAGGAATTAAATTAAAGTTTTCTTCTTCTAAGAAAAATCTAACTTATACGTGTTTTTGTTAAAGATGAATCGTCTAAAAAGTTCATAGTAACTAATCTTACGAGATAAAGAGTTAAAGTGCCTGCAATCAGCCTTCACAAAAGAACAGTTAGAATAAGCCCAGGGGAGAGTGTGAGGTAAAACCCAGTGGATGTTTCACAATTATTTGTTCCCCAGAAACTGAAATTTTTATTTTATGTGATATACAGAGCACCTTGGCTGTTGTTTAGGAAAAAAATGCAGACACGTAAAGTCCCTATATCCTATATCTTAAGGTATAAATTCTTCATCAATGATTTCCACTGATTTCGTTACAATGGATATTGTTCGCAAGAGAGTGTAAACTTTGGTGCTAATAAATGTTTAAATTTGATTATTTTGGTGTAAATGTAACGGTAACAGACTTCAGTATTAGCAGTCTGTTATGTGTCAACGAGAGGGTGTAAACACGTGTTTTATGTGAGAACATAATAAGTAGTATCTGGGTATAAATTAAGATACTGATAATTTGCCGTAAAGAAAAAGACTATCAGGCTAGGACATTCTTTGCTCAAATTTTACAGCAAACCTTTTTTCCCCAAATGAGCCTGGTGGGGGAATGAACCAAATCTCCTCGAAGATTGGACAAAAAAGTATTTTCGCCTCCCCTCCTTTCACCACCAATGCCATAGTGGCACTCAATTCACCAGACTAATCCGCAAATATAGGATGGAATTTTCCCATCTGCATTGATGAAATTCCAGCCCTCCAAAGAAATATGTGATGTTTTGTGGCATTGATCTAAAAGGATATATGCTGACTTGGGACATGCGTCGGTCTAACAGGACGTTGGATTTGTTTATGCATCCACAATTTATATTTGTTTATGCACAAATTCGCTCATGTTTGGTCATGCCAAAACTGAAACGTAAAAGCATGAAAGTCCCCAACGAATCCCGGCAAAAAAAAAAAAATAAATGACAAAATTGTTGAGAACTGCTAACATCTGAAAATTATGCGGGTACCAGAACGTTTTCATCAGTTCGATGTTTGTAAACAGCAAAGACACCTTTGATATGAAGAAAAAAACATTCAGCCATTGCAACCTTCTACGAATATTGAAAAATAGCCCATTCAACTAGAACTGCAAATTCCGTCCGCATATTTCTCGTTCCGATCGTGTTGTTACCATTACGACCGGCTTCGAAGAATGTTTGTGTTTTCCTTCAGTTGCAACAGAACGCGTATTTGCATAGCGAAATTGATTTTGCGAGTATATTTGAGAGAGATGGAGAGGGAGAGAGAGGGAGACAGAAATTGCTGTTGTTTACAGCGTACGATCTTCATGAAATATTTATTAATTTTTAAAGGTGACGGGAGCATGAAGACTCCATTTGAGCATTCGGATGCTTTCTTGCAAAGAAGAATCGGGATGCGTTGTGTATGCTTCGTAGTCACAGGATTCAGAGCTAATGTTGGTTTGATATGTGATAAAGTTTATGCTTCATATTTTTCTAAAAATATATTTTACGGCTATATTTCATTTCCCAAGTTTCCGGTATTTTACTGCAGTGTCAAAAATACGCTCCTTCTATGACACTTTGAAACTTATATGACAAACAGTTGAACGCTCCTGTCAACGGCCATTTAGAAGGAAAACTTTTGAATATTAGGTCATTCCTTTCATAAAAGATCTTACCTCTGTATCAAAGATTAGCTTCTTATTGTAAGCTACTTCCTGCGCAAGTGCCTCTACGGATACTGTTACTCTTCTACTCTCATTTAATTCTTCTGCTCTCATTTAACCTTCATTCCGTAGCCCCACTTTTCAGCTACTCACTTTTTCAAATGCGCTTTGAGTATGATTTTTCTTACAAACCTCCCAAACTGCTTATTTGTACGTTCTGACAAGTTTAGGTAGGGGATTTATACTGGAGTTTCATGTTTCCGTGCAGTACGTCTGCATATATATATATATATATATATATATATATATATATATATATATATATATATATATATATATATATATATATATATATATATACATACATACACATATACACACACATATATATATACATATATATATATATATATATATATATACAGTATACATATATGTGTGTGTACGTCACTTATATAAGCGTAACGTTTTTGTTTGCAAATATCAAGCCACAAATATGTCTATCGGTATAACGGTTAAAATTCTGCTGCTGACGCTTCACGTGTCAATTATAATACCCCTTGGGCGTATGTTAATCTCATGGTATAGTGAACTGGATATCAAACAATACTGTGGCCTAATATTGTATGTGTGGATATAAAAATGTCAAGAGTATAAGTAACACAAATTCATAAATATACAGCAGTTTCAAACTTACCGGTCAACAATCATTGTGTATAAAACCTAAATTCAACACGCGTATGCACAGCAACGGTTTGAATCCTGTCGTTGACGAAGCACTTAGCATTCACAATTCCCTTCGGTGTAAGTTATTCCCGAGGTTAATGAACGGATATTCAATAATATTTGCGGCTTAATATTAGGGAGCTAACGATAACGAAATCCCAAGAGACTGCTTTCCATCCCAGGTCAACCAACTTTTACATACCAACGACGTCGTGTTGGCATGCTTGTATATGCCACATAAATATTGTTGTCATGCACCAACTTTCCACATTCACCTTGATCAAGAAAACCAAAACATTGTGGTTTTGTCGTGTAAAGGTGTTTTTATGGGTCTAATTAATTTCATATAACCCTGTTAGTGTAGAGCAAAAGCATTTTTATATACAGGGTGTCCATAAAGTCTCTTTACAGTTTAAAAAATATATTATTACAAAAGCATGCGAACAGACAAATATGTGAAAATCATTACGAAATGAGGAGTATGTACTGAAGTTTCTTTGCCTCATTTAATACACCTCTATACGGGCGCCATCAGTTGCACGAACCACATCAAGACGGTACTCAGTTTCTTGCCGTGTTCACTGTAGCATAGCCTCATCAATGGTGGCAATGGCATCAGTGATGTTTGTTTGCGATCAGTGACGTCCCATATCTTTTACATGTCAACCCCCTCCCAGCCCGACCCCCTATGGTGCCCGTGATGTCTTACCCCCACAGTATTCTTTTCCCGATAGTGAGTCACAAGCATACCGAAATTAATTTTGATGAACCCATAGAGTTTATTTAGTTACTAAGTCTATGGGCAGAACCAGCCCCATTTCAGGGAAGCCCTTCCCACCCCCACCCCCTTTGGTGCCCTTTGGTGTCGTGATGTCTTACCCCCACAGTATTCTTTTCTGAATAGTAAGACATATGTGTACCAAGTTTGGTTGATATTGCTCAATGCGTTTCAGAGTTATTCTGGAATACACACATACATACATCCATATATATATATATATATATATATATATATATATATATATATATATATATATATATATATATATATATATATATATATATATCAATGGGGAGGCGGACATAAAGACTCGTTAAAAAGGGTCAATTTATTCCCGACGTTTCGTAATGTCTTCGTTACATTTTCGAGGGCTGTACAAAATAAATAACATAAATGACAAAAAGGGCTATATATAAATTTAAATTTAAAAATTAAGATTGCACAATGGATTACAAATAAAAAAAATTAGATGGGACAATTAAAAGGGACAACTTAAAAAACGAAACAAAATATTACTAGAAAAATATTACTACTTTTGGAGGAGACGGTACCAGGAGCGTCCAGCCGTTTAGTTTCTCAGCAAATCTTTAGGGATGAGTTGGTTGCCCCACGTCCTTCTTCATTTGCACCTGGGAGTCTTATCGACCAATAACGAAACTGAGCGAAAATGAGAGAAACTGAGCAATCTACCACTCACTCACAACTTTTCCCTTCACGTAGGATCGATCTCTTATCTGTTTACACAATCCTTCTGTAGGGTGGGTGATATAATCAAATAATCATACTTTGTTTCCTTTTGATGGAAGAGGGATAAATAAATCTTTGTTTTCAATGTAACTAGTTTTCTCATGATTCTAGCTTTGAGTAGCACAGCTTAAATTTTCCAAGACCAAGTCGGAATAACGACTCATTATAGCTTCTGTAATGACTCGTGTTATCGTAGCGTTTAGGGTGATATGGTAAATGAAAGCCGAAGAATAACTATAACATTTACCATAATTTTCTCTCTATATCATTTAACAGTATTATAGCATTACTCATCATACTGCAAAACTGCGTTTAAGTTTAAAATGCATTTCCTTCGTTTGTTTATAATAAAAATTTGCTCTTTATGAAAACTTTTTGTAAATAGGTCTGTAGCATTTAACTTATTTTGTCTCTTCAACGCATTTACTTTTCGTATGTACGTTTTTACTTCAAAAATGTCGCCAGGCGACAACTGAAACGTATAAAGCGATAAAAAGGAAAATTAAAAGATGTTATGTTTATTCTTCATTGTATTATTGAGACATCGCGAATAAGCCGAACGTTTCCAAGTTTCCCTAGAAAATGCCGCCTTCAACGAGGCCAAGAAAAAAAGATACTCATGATGTTATACGCTGTTAAAACGAGGATTATACAATGCTGCCCAACGACGCAGACGATATTGCTAATGAATACGTACTTTCGTAACACGCAACCTTAATGCCGTGGAAAATGACCTCAAAATGTCAAGGGAGAATATTTACAAAATACGTTCGCGGCGACCAAACAAATTTTTATGAGTTTCGGGTGACAGGGGAAAATTGGTCGTTTTCTTTACCTTCCTCAAATATCATCAGGGTCGACGGTGTTGCCATAAAAGGATCTCGTGAGGAAGAAGCCCAACAGACGATTCGATGTAGAATACGTTTATACGAAAATTATTCTTAATAAGAGACTCTTACATCGTGTATAAAGTAAATATGATTTTGTGAAGCGATAGGCTATGAACTAAAGCAGTCACACACACACACACATATATATAAAGTTTCCTGGGAAATTAATTTTGCGTAATATGAAAATCAGTCATGGCTCTTCACTTTACAGGTTTGATCTTTCCGCGATGTGATTACTCCTTGGTGGCGTCTGAGACCTGTCATTCCCTTCCGCAGAAGTTTCGATTTGTATGGCTTGAAGAGATACATTCAGAAAGAAGCAATTTCGTTTCACTATATTGCTCTTGCTACATTGGCCAATGTTATGCCTGGAGGGATTCGATTTGAATAAACTTGGGGAGAGAATGGGTGGATGCACCGATAAAGCGATCAACAACGTTAACGAAAGAACGTGCGAGGTAAGATTAGAGACAAAATATGCTTCTAGACACATAGAATCCAAAAATGAGTATAATCCCCCTCACGACAATTATGATCGAATTGCTGTTATGAATGGCGCAAGTATAAAATACTTCGTTAGGTTATCACGTAGAAAATATGCTCTCCTTACCTGCTGAGACTATACTACAACATCTCAAAGAATACTTTTATTAAGAAACATACAACATTCAGCCATAAAGCTCTGGAATAACAACACTCAGCGCATCACCCAGGTTTCAATCTGGAAATTGTATTTCTTAGACTAGTTCCGAGTGTTTTGCCAAAGAGGCGAAAATGTATTCTTTCCTTTGTACTCTGAGAAAAAAAGCTTAAACAATCCTCTCTCTAATTACGAGATCAAAAGAGGAGGTAAAATGGCGGAAGGAGGAACGACACCTTTATGCGCTCCTCATGTTGATTCTATGTTGCTAACGGACAAAGTTCTAATTAGATGGCGTTCATCTCATCAAAGGAAAGCTGGGACGGATGCATGACAAAAGTGATTATTGCAGATAAGAGAGAGAGAGAGAGAGAGAGAGAGAGAGAGAGAGAGAGAGAGAGAGAGACTCGGAAGAAAGAAGTGCACAAAGAAGGAAATAAAAGAAGCCCTAGAACTTGAAGAAAGTGAAAAGGACTATACTCGCAGCGGAGGTCAAAGGCATTTTAATTCCGGCAAAGAACGGGATGCATTGTTTGCAGGGGAATTCTCTGACATTCTCTTCACTCAGTAAATTATCTGCTCATCCTTTTCGCCTCCTGTTTGTTAAAACATGAATATTATTTTTTTTTTCTAGTGCTCTTTATGTAGTACAGGTTTAAAGGGGACGGGATAAAGGGTGTAAAGAATAATGTGACTTCGCCTATAAAAAAAGCAATAAATTTGGCTCATGAAGAACTGAGGGCTTCAAGATTGGCAACAAACTGAAGCAAAAGCAATATAAACAGATCTGGGTTCTAAATAATTGTTAAATCAAAGGGTTTTACAATATATAAAATCATTATAAGGTTATCATATACTTTATATCATATATCCGAGTAATTATTTCAAGTGTCGATTATCTTTGTTATTCTTAATACAAAACAGGCTGACATGGAATAATAAGTTGGGGGATAAAATATAAATTAAGTAAATGTAAAATAACCAGGCTCTTCCACTAGCACCGAAGTTTTTGAGAGCTCAACAGATCCTAAATACATATGCCTTAAAAAATTGTTAAAATTATCATAACTTGAAGTGACATGCCGCCTGCATTAAAAAGGATTTTATACCGTACAATAAACAGCCTCACCAATTACAAGTGTAAATTCTGTGAAAAAAAATCACGACTGACATCGAAGGATGATGTTTGTGTTAAGGTTCTATTGACAGATAATCTGAACGAAATAAGTATTCAAGGTCTAATTCAAAGCCATGTACAGGATGAAATAAAGATTCATTAAATATATAATATAAGTATTAGAAATAGATTACACAAATTAATTCAGGCTCATAAGTGTAATAGCATCAGGATATACAGGAACAACGGAGTTCAAAATACGATGTGATCAAGGAAGAACGTGAAGGTAAGATATTAATGATGGACCTCAAATTAAAAAGTAAAAGAAGAGAACAAGTTACGAGAAAAATATTATTATCATAACAAGCTAGGAAAAGTTAGCTCTTAAATTAAATGGCCTCACAATCACACACACACACACACACACACACACACACACACACACACACACGAAGAGAGCTGTAAGCAAAATAAGTCTCCCCAGGTTACGAAAGATAATATGTTAGACCGAGTGGCCTACCCCAAGAGTTTGAGTTTCGATGTAGCCACAAGACAACGCAACTAAAATGAGTTCAAAGGAAACAAATAGCAGATTTATGAGGCCAAGCTCTGTAAAACGTCTTCCAAAGACGTTAGTGTCTCCTCTTATGAATGAAGATGACTAACCGAGTCTTAGAAAAATATTAGATGCATAATGATTACGTACGTAAACAAATCAATAAAAGTACTATTAATATAGGCGCCGGCGTAGATACTCATCATTACTGAATTCTCGAGTAAAATGTATGAGGCACACATCAGAATTACAGTAAACAAATGCCATGCAAATAGGAACTGTACTAACGAAGATGGCGAAAATGGCATAATCCAACACTATGTATTGAAACCTCTGGACTAATAATAATAATAATAATAATAATATAATAATAATAATAATAATAGCAAAACAAAGGTATTTTGATTTCCGTGTAATTTTTAGATTTCTTTTTTACTTCCTTAATGCAATGTAAGCTACCAACAAATGTAAACCAATTGCTTCATCTCAGGCTAAAATGAGCAAGAACGTTCTCTTCAGTACCTTTCTCCAAATGAACCAAAATAATTTAGTAAATGCAATCTTATAATACGAAAACATATACATTTCAGTAAATCCTATCACGGAGCGAGTTTGATCCTGTAATGCACACGAAAATTTCTGGAAATTTTTTTCCCGTCAGAAGTGGGTTGTCTGCAAAACCAAGTTCTGAATGTAGCCTAGGTGAGATGGCTTAGAGAGGCCAAGATTGTCTCTTTTCTTGAGATGACCAGCCATAATAGCTCCCCCATCTCCCCCCCCCCACAAAAAAAAAAACTCAAAGTAACTCGTCCCTGCTGGATGCTGTCTTAGGCTACACTTAGTGTGAGTGCAGTGGCTTACTTTAATTATCTTATCTTTACTAATGAAGCTCTTGTAAGAAAAAACAATTTTTCTCTTTACCTTAGCTTAGATCTCTCTCTCTCTCTCTCTTAAAGCACACTTAGCTGTAAGTGTTGTTAATTTATACGCACAGAAGTGCTCACACTCACATATCAAAATAAATGTAAGATGATACTGTCAACAGTAAACGATCGAAGGTTTAAAAGATAGAGAGATTGCATGGTCCTTAAATTTATATAATTTAAATACTAAAGAGAGAGATCCACTTTCCATAACAACCACTCTAGCTGTACCTACTGACCACAAGGAAACTTATATTTATCTCTCTCTCTCTCCTTTCAGATTTTCGTTGACTTTAATCCACTGGAGATGACACTTACAATGACGTTTAAAAGCTGATTCCGTTTGGGCTTATTCTTTCATTCCGGTGAGAATGTTGGTGAATATTTTCCTTATATTTATTTTGCTTTGCTTGCCTTGTAATGATTTTAAGCAACGGCTCCTGCTCTGCTCTAATGATTTCCTCGTGTACCTACGCTTTCATCAGGTCGATGAAGGGAACGTAATTAGCTTACACCTGATTGGCATCGCAGCGTCAAGGGGTAATGACACCGAGTGAAAAGTAAAGAGAATGACAAGGGGAGGAGCGGAAAGTAAATCTCTCTCTCTCTCTCTCTCTCTCTCTCTCTCTCTCTCTCTCTCTCTGAATCTCATCAAGATCTT